>NW_028251431.1:600000-925426 GCF_964263255.1 Lissotriton vulgaris
GAGCAACAGGTCATAGGCATATAGCGAGACTGTGTGTACGTCGCCGCCTAGTGGAATGCCATCTTGTAGTTGGGTCCTCAAGGATTCCGCAAGTGGCTGCATCGTGCCCCGTCACACTGGAATGGCCTCGGAAATTTAGGGGCCCACCCTCACTCTCATCGTCGGGTTCGTATAGAGCAGCTGGGTCAGCTGCAAAAAGGTGGAGCCTAACTGGTATCGTTCAAGGGTCGCAAACATGTAATCCCATTTGAGGGAATCGAAAGCCTTTTCAAGGTCAAGTACAAGGCAGCCCGTCCGTGGCCAATCGCATGTGGAATAGGTTGCCACCCTGTGGTAAATATTTGATTTACCGTCCTAATTTCTATGCAGGTAAGTACTTAAACAAAAATAACTCAATCGGAAAGAAAGATGCAGAGTCCGTGGTGTTAGAGTTCTTAGGGGTTTTATTCCTTAAAAAGGAATGGTTCTAGAACCGGATATCGGATTCCTGACACCACTGGGGTTCAGGAAGGGATAGAGCATACTTTATTGACAAGACATAACTTTTATACTTAAATCATACAATAGATACCAATACAGGAGGCGTAACAGCTGAGTGAGACAAGATAAAAGCATACACGTGTTGGCAATACGTAATCAAAAAGGCGTGGACTAGGCGTGAACATAGAGGTGTGTGCTAGAAACGTCACATGAAAAGTGTCACAAGTAGGTGGGTACATAGCAGAATCTTGCAATGTCAGCAGAAATCTGAGATCTGGATGCGCGCGCAGCTGCATGACGTGTGATTGACGTGGAGCTGGAGGGTGCAGGGGACTTGACATTTACACTAGCGGAAAGAGACAGAAGTCTGGCATGTCAGATCAACTCGCACCTATATCATATCTGATATCTGATGTTTGGGAACCATATTATCTAGAGGGAAAGGTCTCTTGGGCAGAGGCTATTCTATACTGACTGTGAGTGCGTGTATAAGCATCTATGTGTCTGCATGAGATGCGAGGGGCATGGGCCTACCATGGTAACAGGGGCTATGAATTACTTGCACGGAGACAGTGAGGCCGGGCCCTTTGCTCTGCAGCTGGAAAGATGTTTACTTGAACTAGTAGGCAGGAATGTATTTCCGAGGAGCGGAACAGATAATTCGAAGGTTGAATACAGTCTTGGCAGGCAGCAGGCTGGGCTAAGCGCCGTTAGCCGCACAGGAACTAAGGCAAAGGTCACGGGTACAGAGGCAGCCCAGGCTGAGGCGTTCAGAGTCAGAAGGCAGGAAAAGGCTTGATGGCAGAATTCAGGGCCTACTTCGCCAGAGCTGGAAAACGTGTAAAGTACACTACATAAAGACGTTGGCAAGGCATACTTAGGAACGGAATATTCAACCCATTCAGGGTGGATCTGAAAGAGGACATGTTAACGTTGGACGCAAATGTATTTGCGTCTTCATAGCTGGCACAGGAGGGAAGTTACATGCACTTTAAGCTCGTACATGGAGACGGTGGGGTACACGTTAGGGAACATTTCTTGACCATAAAATTTATATTTCCTCATTCCCTCCTTGTTCCCTACGGACCCTTCATGATATATCGATCCTCATGAATCGATCAGTCTGTTCCTGTAACATCATTTGTTCTTCTTTCTTCTTTTCGCGTTTTGAGTGGGAACTTGAATGCGGAATACATGATGTGGCACATAGACCACAAATCGCTGGCCCACATTGTAGGCACAGGCAGCAGCTGAATACTATGAGAAGGGCAATGCCTAGGAAGGATAGGATCTTCCATCCCCAAGCGGTCAACGTTGTCCAGAACCAACCAGACCAAGTCCAGGTGCCTGGATTCTGATGTATCAAACTTGCAATTTTATGAAGACGTGCGATGGCTTTATACACTGTTGGCGCGTTTTCTGGAATGAAAACACAGCAACTCGACCCGATGACCTTACAGGCTCCGCCCCTATCTGCTAGGATGACGTCAATAACAAGACGATTTTGAAGAACAACAACCCGCATGGCAGATTGCTCCTCTGTTAAGTTGCCTAGAGCGGAAGTAGTTTCATTCACTACTGCTTCGAGGGTTCTAGTTAATTTTCGTATCAGTTTACTATTAAAAACAGTACCTAAGTAGGGGAAGAAACCTTTATTGAAGTCTGTGTATTGCTCCCATGCCGTTTCAGTATAGTCGACAATCGGGAGATCTCTTCGGAGTCTAGTAGTTACTAGATTTGTATTTCTGTGATAATCAGGAGGGGCTAGGAAAACAGGTGGCAGAAGGAATGCAATGTAACAGGTACCATCCCAATCTGGAGGTAAGCGTATGTATGCGGTATGGCCACAAACAAAGTAGGAATGGCGAGTAGCTCTAAATGTAGACCTGCCTTGATCACTGAATTCGACCACAGTAGTGCATTTACTATGACCTAAGTGTACTGAACCCTTCTTTCTGACACATAAGTCACCAGTGACTGGTAATACTGACATAGCAGGGAGAACTGGTGCAGCTTCGGATTCAACAGTAAGAATCATGAGGTTAATTGTATAATTACCTAATCCATATACTTCATTTTCTAGATCAGTTCCAATTCTAATGGGAAGTCCCTTCTTGTCGGGATAACAGGCGTTAAGCAGAACTAAGTTCAGATTTCCCCAAACCCAATTTCCTTCGAAAACAGCAATATCAGGATCTAAAGAATTAATTATTCCAAACCATGCTCCACATGAGCCATTGTGAGTGAACGGGTATGGGAAAAGAGGCAGAACTCCCTTGTATTTCTGATAGGGAGGGAGTCGGCCACATATCCAACAGTTTGTAGCATTATTAGTCTGATGGGAGTGATGTAACATACTAATGAATGTGTTGTTGCGCAGCGCAAGTCTGTAAGATAACTCGTGAGGGGGTAATTCACTAAAAGAATGTTCGGCAGTGACATTGTAAGCAGATTGTTCACGCTTGAAGATAGGGAGTATATAGGCAGCAACATACTGGCAGCAATAATCAGAAGGCTTAGAAAAAACATAACCAATAATGTTACTATACAGTGACTACGAAGTGATTTACAATATGCACGTTTCTTGAATTGTCTCTCTCTCTCTCTATCTCGGTCTAGGGGATACATGTCAGAAACTAATTTAACCGATTCACCTAGGGGAGGACTTAAACAATTAAACTGTCTGACTTGCTAGACCGTAATTTTGTTTTATACCCCTCTTGGGGAGTTTTCTCTCTCTTGGGAACTTTAAAGTTACTAAAATCGAGGCAGTCCTTTGAGGGGGTGGAAGAGTCAGTTTCTGGCAACAGTTCATTACATTTTTTAATATGACTCGTGTGGATCCACCCCTTTCGGCCCTCCACTTTGATTGCCGTCCTCGTGGTCAGAAGGACGATCTTCGGCTCCTTCCAGCGGGGCTCCAGCGGGCTTCTCCTGTCGAAGTTGCAGATCAGTACAGTATCACCTGGACGGACATCGTGTGGCTTTACATCAGTGTTGTCGGGAAAAGCTGCGGCAACCTGTGAACGACATGATTGGAGTGCAGACATCAAGGAGGCAAGGTAATCTGTCAGCATATTACAATCAACATCGGTTATTTTCTTAGGCATGGGCGTCCCCCACATATTTGGTGGTCGGCCAAAGACCACCTCATACGGGGATAGTCCTGATCTTGAATGGGGGACCATTCTCATATAGAACAGTGCAACTGGCAGGGCGACTATCCAGTCGACCCCTTTCTCTTTACATATTTTCGCAAGGCGTGTTTTCAGTGTCTGGTTGTGTCTTTCTACAAGGCCAGCTGCCTCGGGATGTCGGACGCAATGGAATTTCCATTGGTATCCTAACAGAAGTGAAACCTGCTTCATGAGCTCGGATGAGAATGGCTGTCCGTTATCTGAGTACACGATACGAGGCAAGCCGTACCGTGGGAAGAATTCACGAACCAGCTGCTTGGCAGTGGTCGGGGCAGTGTAATCTGGGACTGGATATGCTTCGGTCCAACGGGAAAGTGCACAAACAACTACGAGAACATACTTGAATCCTCGACAACGGTCCATCTGGATATAATCCATCTGGAGAACTTCAAAAGGGTGATCAGGAGGATGAAATCCACCTTGCTCTACAGGGACGCTTTTACCTGGATTGAACTGACAACAGATCATGCAAGTACGCACTTTCTGTTTTGCTGCTGCTCGTAAATGTTTGTTGTACCAGAGATTCTGTAAACTGTCTAACATAGCTTTTTCCCCTAGGTGTGCTGGACTATGTGCTGTATTTATTATGACTTGAACCATAGAATCGGGGAGAAACCATGTAGATTTTCCCTTCGTCATCCATCCCTGATCTGTCTGGATCCCTCCTAGTTCAGTCCATTTCTTGATTTCATCTGGAGTAGCATGTGTCTGAATATCGATTACATCTAGTGTGGGATCCCTAACTGTCATACAATGTGTCGGCACCATGATCTTTGTTACATCAGTTGTCTGAGTGTGAGTCAATGCTGTATGTTTTGCTGTTTGATCTGCCAGGTCGTTACCCTGGGAAATGGAGTCTGTAACTTTAGTATGTGCTTTACACTTCATGATGGATATGCCTGAAGGCAAATGTATTGCTTCTAACAGTGCTTGAATAAGGGGACCGTGTTGAATCTTGGCACCGTGAGAGGTCAAGAAACCTCGTTCTTGCCATAACACTCCGAAGTCGTGTACGACTCCGAAAGCATAACGTGAATCTGTGTATATGTTAACATTTCTGTTCTTGGCTAGTATACAGGCTCGGGTCAGAGCGATAAGCTCTGCTGCTTGAGCGGACAGTGTATCAATACGATGTGTTTCTTTGACTTCAGTTTCAGTGGTCACTGCATATGCGGCTACTAATTCTCCTGTGCTTGTTCTCATACATGAACCGTCCACGTAAAGTGTCAGGTCCGGATTAGTCAATGGAACATCTGTTAGGTCTCGTCGGGGTTTTGTTACTGCATTAATGATCTCTATACAATCATGCTGGGCCGAATCTGTCGTAATCGAAGGTAACAATGTTGCAGGATTTAGAAGGTTACAGCGTCTGATTTCTATGTGTGGCTGGAATAACGTTAATTCATAACCTGTCAGTCGTGCTATAGTCAGGTGTTGAGTCTGTGTTCGGTTTAGAAGGACCTCTACAGAATGTGGAACTTGTACTGTCAATGGATGTCCTAATACTATTGAGTCGCTCTGTCTGATTGCTAGGGCTGTCGCTGCAACTGATTTTAAGCACGCAGGGAGTGCCTGGGCTACTGAATACAATGTACTTGAAAAATAAGCACAAGGCTTATGTGAACCTGCTTGATCTTGAGTGAGGACAGACAATGCTGTACCATCACGTTCTGTAACAAAAAGTGTAAAAGGTTTGCTGTAACATGGTGTTGCTAAAACTGGTGCTTGACATAAAGCTTTCTTTAATTCCTCAAAGGCCTGTGTATGTTCCTGAGTCCAAGGGAGGGCAGTCGAAGTCGCTGCCTCCTGTGTTGTCAACTGAATGAGTGGTTTAGCTAGAAATGCATATTGAGGAATCCATTGTCTGCAGTACGAGGTGAGGCCTATAAAGGCCCGCACTTCCTTTTGTGTCTGGGGTTGTGGCATGTTTACAATTAACTGGATGCGATCAGGAGTGAGCTGTCTCCCCACTTTGGACAGCAAGTGACCCAAGTACACAACTTACTGAACACAGAATTGTAGCTTCGAAGGGGACACCTTGTGTCCCTTGTCGGCCAGAAAATGTAAAACTGTCAGTGATGCTTGTTCACATTCGGGTTCACTTCGTGCGGTGATCAGCAGATCATCGACGTACTGTAGTAAGGCAGTGTTAACTGGCATTTGGATACAATCAAGTTGTCTTTTCAGTGCTTGGCTATAGATGCTGGGGCTTTCTGTGAATCCTTGAGGTGCGCGTGAAAATTTGAAACTTCGTCCATTTAAACTGAATCCGAAGAGGTATTGGCTCTCTGGATCAATGGGGACACTGAAGAAGGCGTTCTTGAGGTCAATTACAGTAAAGAACGTCGCTTCTGAATCAATAGCAGTCAATAAGGATGAGATGTCGGGAACCACAGGATACTGTGGGACAATGCATTTATTGAGTTCTCGTAAATCAATCACCAGCCGATATACTGGCGGTGCATTGGGATCAGTACGTTTAAGAATCGGAATGATAGGGGAATTACAGATATTGGAGTCGGTTTCTACGACCACTCCTTTGGCAATGAGCTCTTCAATGATTTCCAGTAAAGCCACTACAGCATCGGGTGGTAACTTGTATTGTCTGATTCGTGGTAAAACAATTCCTGGTTTGAGTGTAACACGGTATGGTGTAATGTGCATATAACCTACATCGGTTGGGCCTTGTGCCCACAGGTGTTTCGGTACATTTTTCAATCTGACATCTAACTCTCGTAATACATAGTGACCCTTAAAGTCACGTAGAAAAAGTCTAATTCCTTCCGGAGAACAACATATCACTGCTCCTAGAGCCTTCAACGTTTTGATACCTAGCAAGTTTTCTGGACATGATCTCGTGAGTAACAGGTCTGTAACGCGTGATAATGGACCTACTGCTAGGGGGACTGGTTTCGATACTTCATTTACAATAGGCTGTCCTGAAAAACCAAGGGAAACATTCTGTGAGCCTGAGAGGGGTGCCCCTGGGACTTCATCATGGCTGATTGTTGTGCGGCCTGCCCCTGTGTCAATTAAAAACTTTCTGTCTTTTCCCAATACTTGACTGTGTACATAAGGACCCTCTTGATCTACAGGAATCTCAATAAGAGGCAAGCCAACCTCCCTCTCTAGGCTGTTTCATGTGTATCGCTGATAATCGGGATAATCAGATTGGGCATACTGGTTCATCTGTCGTGAAACTTGCTGCGTCGCGGCAATGGGCTGCGGCAGTGGCTGTGATACCGCTGCGGTCTGTGCTGTATGTGGTGGAGCATGCATAGGCTGTGAATTCTGTGAAGTCTGTTGCTGGACCTGGTCTTGTCTAGGCGGATGCGGTCTTTCTTTAGTTTTACCTGTTGCTATATTGTGTTTCAGGACCGGACATTCATGTACGTAGTGACCTGGCTGTTTGCAATAGTTGCATGTCCCTTTAACGGGAGCTGCTGCATTACCTGTCTGGGTCGTACCCTTCCTCTGACCGTCGGCTGGAACCGACTGTGCCACTAACATTTTCATTTTCGTGTCTTTCATACGTCTCTGTTCGTGATCCTGTTCTTCTCTAATTCTGTTCTGGTGGTATTGTAACATTTGTAACATCTGGGATGGCGTATTTGCTTGCCATGTACTTTCAACTTTATATACACGGTTCTTAACTTGTGTCAGGGAGTTCTCGACTAGTTTTGTTACAAAAAGATGTGGGTATGACTCGCTACCTGGTTTCAGGCCACTATTAATAATGAAACATTTCTCGAATCTTGAATAGAAGTCACTAGTATCTTCATCGTGTTTCTGTTTACAGGCTGAGATTGCGTCCCAGTCTTCCTTTTTAGTTGTCAATAATCTTGGCAAGACCTGTACTATTAAACTTGGTAATGCTTTAGCTTTATCCCCAAGGCCTAGCCCTGGAGTACGACCTTTTTCCTCGTCTTCTATTTCAGTCCATATAATCTTTTTATCTCCCACCTCCCATTCTTTTTCCTTGAGTTTCTCGTAAATGCCGGTGGGCAGCAGTACTTTTAACAATTTCATAATATCCGTATACGTGTAATCTCCCATGAGTAACATGTCTTTAAGTTCTCGGTGAAAACCTGCAGGGTCTTTATCGTGACAGGGTACTAGTTTCTTCATTTCTAACAATTCTAACTTTGTTAAAGGTGTGTACACAAACACACGTTCCAAGGCGTTATTGGCATTCATAACTGGGTGTACTTCTCGTAAAGGATTCTGCCTGTCAAAATGAAACATTTTTCTTTCTGGGAGCGGAGCTGAAACATATTGTGGGCCTAAGAAAGCGTTATATTTGCGTCGTTGTTCTAGAATTATTTGAATTAATCTGGTACTTAGGCCTCTCCATCTATTCATAAGTAGCGCTTCTAATGTATCCGGTAAGGGACCTGGATCAGAATGTTGTTGTCTGTATAACGTGATGAGATGCTGAATCATGTATACACCAGCTAATTTCTGCTCGTCTGGGGAAAGGTTCAGAAATGTCTGTGCTACTGTATCATCATTGTATGTGTTAGGATTGTCAGCCCATAGTACTGCTGACCGGGCTAGTTCTTGTTCATCCATAGAATCGAGTACATGGTACCCCATTCGTTCTTGAAGAATTTTATCGGTGCCTCGAAACAGATATTCAGGAGAACTCGGTTTTGATATACCGGAGAGAAAAACTCTCTTGCTTTCTGGGCGAATGCCTTTCCTAAGGTAATTTCCCTTACCTACATACGCTATCATCTCTTTAGTCGTGTCTGGTTCTTCAGGTCCGTCCTCCTCGGGGGAGTCATTCCTGTCCCTTTCTTTTTCTTTTTCTTGTTCTTTTTCATGTATTTCTATTACTGCTTTTCTGATTTTCTTGTACATACTTGCTATACAATTCAGTTTATCATGTTTTCCCTCGGCTATATTTTGACCCCACTTGTTTAGTGCTTCCATCTCTTCCTGGTCTACTCCAGGCCTGTCTCGTTCTCTTATTAAGCAATTTATAAAGAAACGTAATATACAACCTTGAGTGTCAACTTTCTGGTGAGCCAGGGCCTCTTTAATACTTTCAGGATTTTCCCCAGTCTGGACAAAATGATATATTCTATCTAGGTGTTCAGTCATTCCTGGAAATAACACTAGGTAATCTGCAACTTTTCGTAAGCGTAGCGATGCTAACAACATTCTATCGTCTTTACCGGGTACTGGATCATATCTGCAAATTGGAAGGGGATCTTTAAGCATGTCGAAACGTGGAGTTTGGGGTGTACGTTGCCTCATTATGTCCCTTAGGTTCAATCTATGTGTTGGCGGCGGAGTCTGGAGACCTCCTGTCGCACCTCCTGAGGCGGAGACTTGAAGATTGTGTGTCTGTGGAGTCGGTATCTGTACCTGAACTTGTCTCCTACTAGGATCAGGCGCAAACGGATTTAAAATATTAATCTTAGATGTGGGAAGTGGTGGAGGTGGAGGAGCAGGTGGAGCAGAATGTCGAACGGGTGAACTTTGTTGCGGTGATGACTGGACATTGTCTTGGAGTAGATTGCCACCTCCGTCACCGTCAGTAGGCGGTACGTGGGCACGTGGATTGGTGTAAGCGGGAGTTACATCGTCTAGATAGGAAGCAAGGAATATGTCTTTGGTGGTTCTGTGATTTACTTTAGTTGGAACCAATGGTGGCGGCAGATCTTTCGGTATTTCTGAAGTGGCTTTAGGCAGACCCTCGGCCACAAAATACATGCCATTTGTAAGAGTGTTTCGCATGCGGTCTACTTGTTCTGCTTTTACTCGGATCCCTTCATTAACTAATTCGTTTTCTCGGACTTTATCCGACTCTTCTCTATGTCTGTCTTCTTTTCGGAGTGCTTTTTCGGCACGTTTATGTGATTCTTTCTGAGATTGTCTGGCTTTCTTTTTCCATAGCGCTTCTTCTACCTTCATGATGCACTCTGCATCCCATGTTCCTGTAACGGGCCATCTGTGTCTCTCGTCTAGGTGCTTGGTATAATCGGCCCATAAATCTAGATACAGTATGGCATCTAAGCCATGCTTATGGTACATAAAATTTCCTGGAGTGTCCCTAGGTGGGATAGGAATCTCTTCCTCTAGTATCCCTTTCCTAGTTCCGATCTGTCTTAATTTATTGAAAAACGGCATCTTGTTACTTGGTACTGGATACTCAGCACTTGTTACTTACTCTGAACACAGCTAGTTACACAAAAACACAGTAATGAACATCAAACAATCACTCATACCACGACATTAATTACATGAAAACATTTTGAACACATATGACTACCCACGATACTAGATGTACTGCTAAACAGCACAGATACACTGTTGGAGAACAGTGCAAGAACTTGAATAACTGATGTACTGCTAAACAGCACAGATACACTGTCTAAAACAGTGCAGACCGCGTTTGTGTACCCAAACCCGTCTTTACCGGATACATAATAATGCACCCGTCTAGATACGTCCCAGCAATGGTACTCACCGGGAAGCACGGAACAGAAGGCCTCGGAAAACTCGACTGGACTGGACCGGACTCGACTCGACTCGACTCAACACGTGGATACTTCGGAAACTGGTGGGCCTCTTGACACCTCGGACCTTGCTTCTTTCGGCTAGGCTCTGGTCGGGATCCTCCGCACTCCTCACCGCCTCGTCTGGGTGCTGATCGCAGTCTCCGTCACCTCCGTGGGCCAGAGGGAGATACAGGAAATCCTGCGGGTACGCGTAATTGTCCGTCTTGACTTATGGCAGGGGGCAAAGGTTGCAACGCACCAACCGGCGCGTGAGGTGGGGGAGGGGTCCCTGTTCGGGCGCCAAAATAATGTGGTAAATATTTGATTTACCGTCCTAATTTCTATGCAGGTAAGTACTTAAACAAAAATAACTCAATCGGAAAGAAAGACGCAGAGTCCGTGGTGTTAGAGTTCTTAGGGGTTTTATTCCTTAAAAAGGAATGGTTCTAGAACCGGATATCGGATTCCTGACACCACTGGGGTTCAGGAAGGGATAGAGCATACTTTATTGACAAGACATAACTTTTATACTTAAATCATACAATAGATACCAATACAGGAGGCGTAACAGCTGAGTGAGACAAGATAAAAGCATACACGTGTTGGCAATACGTAATCAAAAAGGCGTGGACTAGGCGTGAACATAGAGGTGTGTGCTAGAAACGTCACATGAAAAGTGTCACAAGTAGGTGGGTACATAGCAGAATCTTGCAATGTCAGCAGAAATCTGAGATCTGGATGCGCGCGCAGCTGCATGACGTGTGATTGACGTGGAGCTGGAGGGTGCAGGGGACTTGACATTTACACTAGCGGAAAGAGACAGAAGTCTGGCATGTCAGATCAACTCGCACCTATATCATATCTGATATCTGATGTTTGGGAACCATATTATCTAGAGGGAAAGGTCTCTTGGGCAGAGGCTATTCTATACTGACTGTGAGTGCGTGTATAAGCGTCTACGTGTCTGCATGAGATGCGAGGGGCATGGGCCTACCATGGTAACAGGGGCTATGAATTACTTGCACAGAGACAGTGAGGCCGGGCCCTTTGCTCTGCAGCTGGAAAGATGTTTACTTGAACTAGTAGGCAGGAATGTATTTCCGAGGAGCGGAACAGATAATTCGAAGGTTGAATACAGTCTTGGCAGGCAGCAGACTGGGCTAAGCGCCGTTAGCCGCACAGGAAGTAAGGCAAAGGTCACGGGTACAGAGGCAGCCCAGGCTGAGGCGTTCAGAGTCAGAAGGCAGGAAAAGGCTTGATGGCAGAATTCAGGGCCTACTTCGCCAGAGCTGGAAAACGTGTAAAGTACACTACATAAAGACGTTGGCAAGGCATACTTAGGAACGGAATATTCAACCCATTCAGGGTGGATCTGAAAGAGGACATGTTAACGTTGGACGCAAATGTATTTGCGTCTTCATAGCTGGCACAGGAGGGAAGTTACATGCACTTTAAGCTCGTACATGGAGACGGTGGGGTACACGTTAGGGAACATTTCTTGACCATAAAATTTATATTTCCTCAACCCGGAAGAAGCGGCGTAGGTTGATGGAGGTACTACAGGACGGTACGAATCCATTTTGATCTGCGTGCACCAAAGAGGGGACTGCTTGTGCTAGTCTGTCCGCTAGAATTGTAGCCTGTATTTTGTAATCGGAGTTGAGGATGGGGAGTGGTCTATACGAGCCCATGTCAGTGTGATCTCTATCGGGTTTAGGCAGCGAAATGAGATATGACTCGCAGAGCGAGGAGGGGAGACGCACTGCATCGACCGAGGCTGCAAAGATGGTATGCAGGTGCGGCACCAGTGTTACTTGATACGCCTTGTAATATTCGGCCGGGAAGCCATTGGGTCCCGGGGTCCTGCCCGTCGCCAGTGATGAGATTGCCTCCCTGATTTCCTCTAAGGATATCCTAGCGTCTAGGAGATCTGTGTGTTCCGGCAATGTCTCAGGCAGGTGTATCCGGTCGAGGAAGGATGACAGGGTGTCTGGGTCCTGTAGTCTACGGGGTTGGTATAGTAGCTTATAGTGGTGCATCAGAGCTGAGTGAATATCACGTTGCGCTTGCACTAGCAGACCAGTGTCAGCCCAAAGGGCACTCATGGGCGCGTGGACATGTTCCGGCCTGATGAGCCAGGCTAAGAGCCATCCCACGGGATCAGCGGTGGCGTGTGTACGGGCTTTGTGTGCTGCATAGTTGTGGCAGCGGAGCCATTCCAGCAGTTCGGCGTGTTGTGTGCGTAAAGTCTCTAGGCGATGGTGGTCTCTACCTCTCTCCTTGCCCTGGGCCTCGTACCGTAATAGTTGTGATTCTATTCTAGTGAGATTGTGCTGTAGAGTCTTGCAAATGTTCCAGGTCGTGCCCAGACAGTGCCCCCGCATTGTGACCTTGAAGGCCTCCCACTCCACTAATTTGTCCTCGGTTGTACCTTCGTTGAGTTCAAAGTATTCAAGGATAGCGTTCACAGCGACGAGTGAAAGTGCTGGTCCTCGGGTGGGTGTGCACCCAGGTTTCCAATTAAGCTTTAAGAGTAGGGGGTTATGGTCTGAGTGTGTGCGGCCTAAGTATTCTGTATGGTGTATCAGTGAGAGTAGCGCTGGGGACCCCACTATACTACCTAGTCTCACGTGCAACTTGTGTACCGCCGAGTAATATGAGTATATGCGAGTATCAGTATTAGTGGCGCACCGTATGTCTTTTAGTGCCCAATATGTCAGCCAGTCTGTGAGGGCCAGCGAGTTAGACGCTGCAGTGGTCTTCGTGAGAGGCGGAAATGATCTATCCAGTTCGACACCTAATACTGAATTAAAGTCTCCTCCGATGAGCCAAGGGACCCCGCTCCAATTGTCAAGTTTCCGTGTGAGGCTATCTAGGAAGGCAGACTGGTTGAGGGCATAAATGGAGCCCAGGAGAATCGGCTGACCATTGAGCCTCCCGCTAACAAATGTGTATCTGCCCTCCGGGTCAACTAGTGTCTGTTCACTAACAAATGGGACTCCTTCTCTTATCCAGACAAGTCGTATGTAAAAAACAAATGATGCCTAGGACACCAATAACGCACTTTTAATACTAAATGAGATAGCTCAATTATCCCATCCTATAACAGATATATTGTCTTGAACAAAATAACT
This sequence comes from Lissotriton vulgaris, assembly GCF_964263255.1. Lineage (NCBI taxonomy): Eukaryota > Metazoa > Chordata > Amphibia > Caudata > Salamandridae > Lissotriton > Lissotriton vulgaris. Next base: position 613,321 of record NW_028251431.1, read on the forward strand.
TCTTGTATTTGTTTTTGTAAGGCTTCCCACCTCCACACAGAACACACAATATATTATTTTTCTTATTTGTTTATCAATTTAATTGAAAAAGAATTGGATTTAGGTTAATATAAGTTTTTAAGCCCATTTCCTACGTGTAAACAAACAAACACATATATATATATATATATATACACATCACTTTTTACATAAATATATACAAACAAATATACATACATTGATCTATTAGCATTTCTTTTTCCAAATGTTGTAGCCCAATTTCTTTCAAAAGGATGCTTGCTACATGTAAAGACTCAGCATTCCTTCAATTTAATGCTGTCGGTACTCCGCTGGAATCCAGCGGAGTACCGACAGCACACCGCTGTGAACCACCGCAGTAAGCACATCGTTGTAACTGCCCGCCAGACCATCGGCTCGTAATTTCGCTCGCCGCTACAGCGATAGAAAACCCAGGAGACATTCTCCTATGCCCTCACTGCCCTGACCGCCATTGAGTGCTCGGTGCCATATGGAACTCCAGAGCACTATTCAGCTCTCGCACAAGCGTTTTTAACTACGAGGAGCACTGGCCCTCGTACAACTACAGGGACTTTTTTGCTCCTTCCCTGAGGCATTTAATTGTATAGACCAGGCAAATGTTATGTTTTAGTCCTGATGATGCTCCCGTACAATCTTGAGCAAGGGATCGAAACGTCGACTTTCTCAAGTGGTTTCACAATTGATCATTGTGTATAAATTGTTGTGTTTCCCACTTTGGCTTTACTTGCGGAAACATCTGACACACTTGTTTACAAGAGGCCATTTCGCTCAGTCTTTGCCTGTAAACTTCCTCTTTGTTTTCTGTCCTTTCACTTTTATTTACCCTCACAGTATGGTACAGGATTGTGCCCTACTACAACTGATGTTGTTCTGATATTCCTGACTTTATCCTGTGAATATTCTAACAATAAAAATCCATGTCCGGCTGGACATTGGAACTATATAGTAGCCTATTGTGTTCTATATGCTATTCCTCACCTATTGTTCAAAATTGCTTAGGACCGTTGTTCTTTCAAAGTACTAGTGGGCCTGCAGCACTGATTGTACCACCCACATGTGTAGCCCTAAAATGGTGTCTCAGGCCTGCCACCGCAGTGCGTCTGTGCAGTCTGTTAACTGCCATGTCCTCCTGGTCAGTGTCCCCACTGACCAGGCCTAACCCTTCCCTTTCTGTACACATTGGTCACCCCTATGGAAGCCCCAAGGTACCCCCTTGGGCAGGGTGCAGTGTATGTGAAAGGTAGAGCATGTACTAGTGCAGATGACATGCTCTGGTAGTGAATGACAGCCATTTTCGTTTTTCACTATTGTAAGGCTACCTTGCCCATAGGCTATCATCGGGAATGCTGGCTACAGTGGCTACCAGCATATCTTTCCATAGGAGCAAGGTAGGACATAAAGGTCTGGTATCCCTGAACTCAGAATTTAATAACACATCTATTAGAAAAGGTGTTTTTTAAATCTTGTGTTTGAGAATGGCACTTTTAGAAAGTTGCTGTTCTCTTGTCTGACCTTCCTGTGTGCCTTGGCCTGTTTGTGAATTGACTGTCTGGTTTGAGAGTGACAGGGGCTGGGGAGCCCCCAGGAGGTTGGCTAAGTCAGCCCTAGGCTGAATGACTGCATCTGCATCTTGAATGGTGGGAGGGGATAGCACCTGGCCCTGAATTGGGCTGTGATTGCCTTCCACAATGCTGGCTCCACCTCCTGCTGGGCTGCTGACGCCCCTACCCCTCTCTCTGAAAGGAAAGGAGAAGCCAGGAAAACAAAGTGCTCAAGGAACACCCAGAACTGGTTCAGACCGGGCTCAGAGCCCTCATGCACAAAGGGAACAAAGACTTTTAGGGGTATAAGTACAGGATCCCTGACTACAGAAAATTAGATCATCCTGGAATCAAGAAGGAATCTCTGCCAAGGAGAAAGCTGGAAGACTGAAGAAGGAAGTCTGTCCTGCTGTTGCTTTGCTGGACTGACCTGCAGTTGCTTTGCTGCCAAGGAGAGGGGAAGGACTTTGCTTTGTGCTGTGTCCCCTTGCTTGAAGGAATCTCCAAGGGCCTAAAGAAGAGCTGGCTCCCTGTTAAGAAGTCCCAGGAACAAAAGGACTTCACCCCTAGCTTCCCTGAACTCTGCTGAGAGAGTTCTGTCTTTCCTAGAGTGCTTGGGCCAGTTGTGGTGCCTCTGAAAGTTGTACCTGTGTTGGGAAGCTAGAAACCAAGATTTTAAAGACTTTCTGCAAGTTTTATCCCATTGCTTGCTTGCGGAGCGCATCCCCATCAGTGCGAGGAAATTCCCGCCGCTACGAAGGCTGAGATCGTCGCAGCGCCTGTTGACGCTGCCAGAGTCATAGCATCTTTCATTTGCGGGACGCACCAGTCCGGTGCGGGAAGACTACCATCGCTGCGAGTATCGTCGCAGAGCCTGTCATCACTGGGTGCAATCGTCGCACCTCTTGCTTGCGGACCGCATCACGTCGCTGCGAGAGTCGTCGCAGAGCCATCGCCTCGAGGGGCCGCGAGAGGAGAAGATCCACGCTGAGCCGCGCATCGTCATCGCACCGGAGATCATCGCAGCCCCGATAATCGTCGCATCGTACCTTTTGCGAGCCTCTTCCACCAAAACCTGTGCTCTGGAATCCACGCAAGGTATCGCATCCCTTCCCATACAGACCGGAGTCAATGCAACACGCCCGCTACGTCCAGCGGGGTTGTCACATCGCCTCCCCAGGGTCTCAGGAGTGACGCATTGCTTGCTTTTCAATGCTACAGCTTTCAATTGGAACTTTTGTCGCATCTAAAGGTACTGTTGGCTAAAACGTGACGCAACTGAGGATTGTTTTAACGCAACCTTAAGAACTCATTTGAAACCATATACTTAAACTGTGTATGTTGGATTTTTGTCGTTTTTGGTCTTGTGTAATTTAGATTAAATACCTTTATTTTTCTAAACTGTTGTGGAGTCAGTTTGTGGTGTTTTCACTGTGTTACTGTGAGTGTTTGTACAAATACTTTGCACGTTGCCTTCAATAAGCCTGACTGCTCGTGCCAAGCTACAGAGGGGGTGAGCAGGGGCTATCTGAAGAGTGTTTCCTCCTTACCCTAACTAGAAGCAAGGGTCCCTGTTGGACAGTGGTACCTACCTCTGCCATCTAGAGACCCCCAGTTCTAACATTGTTGGTCAGCGGTGGGATTTGAACTTGTATTTGTACTAGACCCACAGTGACTGGTGTACATCACTAGTGAGTGCAGACCACTATGCAACCGCATACTACCATTGAGGTTTTTTTGGTTGGTTCTGTTTTTGAGTAACCCTTCAAAGCATCATGTCTGTGAATGGAAAGGCACCCAGTGTGGAAGCAGAATTGAATTTTGTCATTGAGGATTTGTATTCCTACAAAGTTGCAGAGCTGCAGCAATTCTGCCACAAGTTTGAGTGCCCCATAAAGAGCAACTACAGGAAGGATGAGTTGCAGAGAATCTTGAAGGCCGGTGGGAGGCCCAAGAAGGAAATGATGCAAGTGGAAGGGAGGGTTTTCAACCCCATGATTTGCCAGTGGGCAGACCAGACTCGAGGGCTGGCAGTCACCACTCCAGCCGGGGTCTTACCCCAGAAGAGTTAGAAGAGAATAAGAGAGTAAGAGACTATGACTTGGAAGTCATGAAGTTAAAGATGAAGCAATTGGAAATGGAGAAAGAAAAAGCGGCGGAGGAGAGCAAAAATGCCCGTGCCTTGGAGGAGAAGAAATTGCTTTTGGCTCATGCGTTGAGCATGAGGGAACTGGATATCAAGGCCAAGCAGGTGGATTCCAGTTCAAATGGTGGCAGCGCACAGCCAGTGCCAGGGGGTAAAGTATATATTCCCAAGGACTTAGTACAGAACTATAATAGGAGTGAGGATATATATGCCTGGTTTACTTCTTATGAGATTGCAATGAGAATGAATGGTGTGCCTGAACAGCATTTGGGGGGCGGGCCTGAGGAAACATTTTGAGGCTTCTGGAAGGAGTGCTCTAGAGCCCTTAGAATTAGCAGGTGCCATGACCTACCCCAATATGAAGGAGGCCCTATGTCTCAGGAATGGACTTACTCCAGACTGCAATTTAGGAACTCTAAGAAGAGAGAGTCTGAGACTTGGATGGAGTGTGTGAATTTGTGATTGAGTGCACTGGAAGGTTGGATGAAGGGCAGCAAAGTAACTGATTATAGGGGTTGTTGCATTTAATTAGTTGGGAGCACTTGAGTAGTCTCTGTGTTCCAGAGCTGCGCCAGAATCTTTTAGACAGCAAGCAGACAGACCCCATTGAGCTTGCTAAGGAGGCGGATCGCTGGACCAGTACCAGGGTACACAGAGGAATTTTGGGTACCACAGCCAAAGTTGGGCAGGGTCCACAGCCGAAGAGTGGGGGAGACAAGGGTAACCAAAAGGAGTTCTCTCAAGGGCCCCAAAATAGTTCCCAGGGAAAGGAGTCCCAACCCCCCAAACCCAAGCAGCCATGACCCCCTAGGGTCAGAAGGGATAACAGAGGTCCCCCTACCTGCTATCACTGCAATGAGGTGAGATATGTTATCACTAGGTGCCCTAAGAAATCCCCAGCACCCACTGGTGCTCCAGCCCCAGGGTTAGCAAGTGTAGCTTTGGGAGGGGATTTGATTTCCAGTGGGGAGGAGGGACTAGCAGTCATGACCCTTGTCTCTTTAGGAGACCAAGAGATGGTCCAGGATACCTCTCTGCCCCTAATCACTAAGAAATACGTGCAGAAGGTGACCATCAATGGGAGGGAAATCGAGGCTCTGAGAGACACAGGAGCCAGCGTGACCTCCATGAGGTGTCTGTCGGTGTCTAAAGAGCAGGTCATTCCCAATGTACTCCGCCGAGTAGTTGCAGCGGACAGTTCAGTCTGCCTCTGCAAAGTGGCGTGTGTTCCCTTTGAGTGGAGGGGGGTCTCTGGTCTCTTGGAAGTTGTTGTCAGTGAAGCCTTGCCTGTAGACTGTTTGCTAGGTAATGACCTGGAGAGTTCCCCATGGAAGGATGTGGAACGCCAGACTCATCTGGAGATGCTGGGTTTGCCTGTGTGGATCTGCATGACCATGTGGGCTATGGCAGCCGGTAAGGGTGATTCAGCAAAACTAGAGCCTGAAACAGTGGCCCAGGAATCTGCCAGGAGAGGAGGAGGCAAGGGGTGCGGGAAACCCAACCCAGCTGTTCCCACGGCCAAGGAAGGAGCAGAACCTGAGGGGGATGCCCGAGCCTTCGGGGGAACAGGTGGCCGAACTGGGGGACCTACCTGAGCTGACCCATTGGCAGCTAGAAGGTGGCCCCTCCAGGGAGGAATTCTGCAAGGCGCAGAAGGAGTGCCCTTTGCCTCATTGGTGTGCGGCAACAGGCTGCAGACCAGGCAGCAGGTGAAGAGTCCAAGGATCATCTCATTTACTGGGAAGATGAGTTGTTGTATAGTGAGCCTAAGTTTGCTGAGCTCGGTGCAGCCCATGTGCTGGTGGTACCCGAGCACTTCAGGAACTTCCTAATGGGTCTGGCTCATGACGTGCCTCTCGCAGGACATCTGGGGCAAGACAAGACCTTCCAAAGGCTTGTCACCCACTTCTACTGGCCCCAGATGAAGAAGCACGTCGGTACCTTTTGTAGATCTTGCCAAACATTTCGGGCCAGTGGCAAGAGAGGAGGGAGGTGCAAGGCACCCCTCCAACCCTCTCCTGTGGTGAGCACCCCTTTCGAGTGGGTGGGCATCGACATCGTGGAGCCCCTGGACCCTAAGACAGCCTTAGGCAAAAGGTTCATCCTGGTTTTGGTGGACCATGCCACCCGGTTCCCGGAAGCTGTCCCTCTCAGGACATTCACAGCCCCTGTGGTGGGCCGTGCTTTGTTGGGGATCTTTCCCGTGTGGGGTTCCCCATAGAGGTGGTCTCCGACCGGGGTACCAACTTCATCTCTAGGTACATGAAATCTCTGTGGGAGGAGTGTGGGGTAACTTATAGGTTCACCACTCCTTACCACCCTCAAGGAAATGGGTTGGTTGAAAGGTTCAACCGCACCCTGAAAGGTATGATTATGGGCTTGGCGGAGCCCAAGAGATGGAAGTGGGACGTCTTTCTACCATGCCTGTTGTTTGCCTACAGGGAGGTGCCTCAGAAGTCCTTAGGTTTCAATCCCTTTGAACTCCTGTATGGCCACCCTGTTAGAGGACCTCTCACACTGGTGAAGGAGGGGTGGGAGAAATCCCATGGGAAAACCCCCCAGGATGTGTTCAGCTATGTGCTGGCGTTCCACAACCAGACACAACACTTCAGGAAGCTCGCACAGGAGAACCTAGAAGCTAGCTAGGAAGTAATGAAAAGATGGTACCACCAGAATACCACTCTGGTCGAATTTCAACCTGGGCAGAAAGTGTGGGTGATTGTGCCAGTGGAGCATTGTGCACTCCAAGACAAGTGGACTGGGCCATATGAGGTGGTGGAGCGCAAGAGCGAAGTAACCTACCTGGTTAACTTGAAGACTCTCAGGCAGCCCCTGAGAGTCTTCCATCAAATCCAACTTTGTGAGGTCTGAAGTGACAATGCTCCTCGCTACAGATGCTGGAATGGAAGAGGAAAGTGACCCTCTTCCTGACCTCCTGGCAGCCAAGAAGCAGGATGGGTCGGTGGATGGTGTGGTGCTCTCGCCCACCCTGACCCCAGAGCAGCAGAGGGACTGTCGCCAAGTGTTGGGACAGTTTGCCTCGCTGTTCTCCCTGACTCAAGGTGTCACCAACTGGTGCGTCCATGATGTGGACACTGGAGATAGTTTACCTGTGAAACAGAAATTTTACAGAGTAGCTGACAAGGTCAGGGCCAGCATCAAGAAAGAGGTTTCCAAGATGTTGGCGATAGGGGTGATTAAGCCCTCCAGCAGCCCCATGGCTAACCCAGTGGTCTTAGTGCCAAAAGCTGCTGCGCCCTGTGCCACCCCAGAACTCCGGTTCTGTGTGGACTACCGTGGGCTCAATGCGGTCACGAAGACTGACGCACACCCCATCCCCAGAGCTGATGAGCTTGTGGATTGGTTGGGAGCTGCCCAGTACCTCAGTACGTTTGACTTAACTTCTAGGTACTGGCAGATTGCCTTAACTGAGGGGGCCAAAGAGAGCTCTGCATTCTCAACGCCAGAGGGGCACTTCCAGTTCCGTGTCATGCCCTTTGGGTTGAAGAACGCCCCTGCCACATTCAAGAGACTGGTCAATCAGGTACTGACCGGGCTGGATGTATTCAGCGCCGCATACCTGGATGACATTGCTGTGTTCAGCTCCACGTGGGAAGAACACTTGCAGCACCTCTGTGAAGTGCCGAAGGCTCTGCAAAGGGCTGGCCTCACTATCAAGGCCAGCAAGTGCCAGATAGGGCAGGGATCTGTGGTGTATTTGGGACACCAGGTGGGTAGCGGCCAGGTGACGCCCCTACAGGCAAAGATTGATACCATTCTGGCTTGGGAGCCCCCCAGGACCCAGAAAGAGGTGAGAGCCTTTTTAGGTCTCACCGGGTATTACCAATGGTTTGTCAAAGGATATGGCACCATCATTGCCCCCTTGACAGAGCTGACTTCAAAGAAGCAGCCCAGGAGAGTGAATTGGACCAAAGCCTGCAAAACTGTTTTTAATGCCCTGAAAACTGCCACTTGTACCGCGCCGGTGCTCAAGGCACCTGATTTCTCCAGTGAGTTTGTAGTGCAGACAGACGCTTCAGAGCATGGTGTGGGAGCAATATTCTCACAGATCAACGACGAGGGTTGGGACCAACCTGTAGCTTTCATTAGTAGGAGGCTACTACCCAGGGAACAGAGGTGGAGTGCAATTGAAAGGTAAGCTTTTGCTGTGGTCTGAGCTCTGAAGAAGCTGAGGCCTTACTTGTTTGGAACTCACTTCCGGGTTCATACAGACCACAGGCCCCTCAGATGGTTAATGCAGATGAGGGGTGAGAACCCAAAACTGTTGAGGTGGTCCATCTCCCTACAGGGAATGGACTTTACGGTATAACACCGCCCTGGTACAGAACACGCCAACGCTGATGGTCTGTCCAGATTCTTACGCCTTAGTGAAGAGAACTCCCAAGAGGGTGGGCAGTTCTCCCCACTTTCAGCTGGAGGGAACACGTGTTAGTCCTGGCATCTTTGGCGTGGTTTCCCCTGTCTTTTTGCCTCTGCTTCCTGTATTTTTGATGCTGTGCTGGATTTCGTTTTTGCTGGTTTAGATGCTTTGGGCACTTTGCCACTGCTGATCAGTGTCAAAGTGCAAGTGCTCCCTGTGTAAATTGTTATTGTGATTGGTTATCCATGATTGGCATATTTGTGTTACCAAGAAGTCCCTAGTAAAGTGCACTGAGTGTGCCAGGGCTAGTGATACCAAGGCTAATAGTGGGCCTGCAGCACTGATTGTGCCATCCACATGAGTAGCCCTAAAATGGTGTCTAAGGCCTGCCACTGAAGTGCCTGTGTGGGTTAGGGTGGAAGCGATGGCCCCGTGGCTCTCGTGCAACCCGGATCAGCAGGCGGCGGCGCGGCTTTTCTGGGGCTTCACGGAGGGCTTTAGAGTGGGCTACCAAGGTCCTAGGGAGCGCCGTTGGGCCGATAATTTGAGATCTGCTAAGGAATTGCCGAGTGTGGTGTCTGCAAAATTGAGGAAGGAGGTTGAGGAAGGAAGGGTGGCTGGCCCGTTTACCGACTGTCCTTTGGACGATCTGATCATCTCTCCATTGGGGGTGGTGCGGAAGAAGGAGGAGGGTGAGCTCAGAATGATACACCACCTGTCATGGCCGGACGGTCAGTCGGTGAATGACTTTATTGCAGAGGAGGATTCTAGAGTGCTCTATGCGTCGGTGGACGATGCGATCCGCCTGGTGAGGGTGTGTGGGACGGGGGCTGAATTGGCGAAATGCGACATCAAGTCAGCCTTCCATTTACTGCCTATTAACCCGGCGGATTTTTCGCTCTTAGGCATGCAGTTTGGGAGGGCCATCTATGAGGACAAGGTTTTGCCCATGGGGTGTGCCATCTCCTGCGCTCTTTTCGAGCTATTCAGCACTTTCCTGCAGTGGGTCATGGTGCGAGTCAGTGGGTGCCATGAGGTCACTCACTACTTGGATGATTTCCTCTTCCTGGGGAGGGCAGATTCCGGGGATTGCGTCAGGGCCCTGTCGCGATTCCAGGAGATGGCCCTTCAGTTTGGGGTGCCTTTGGCACCGGAGGAGATGGCTGGTCCCAGCTGTTGCCTCACGTTCCTGGGGATCGAGCTGGACTCGGTGCAGTGGCTGGCGCGCCTCCCTGCGGCCAAAGTGGCAGAGATACTGGCATGTCTGAACTGGGTGGTTGGGGAGAAGCGGATTCCTTTGCGATCGGTTCAGAGACTTCTGGGTTTCCTTAACTTTGCGTGTAGGGTGGTGCGTGTAGGGCGGAGGTTCTGTAGGCGGCTCGGCATGGCCATGTCGGGGGCAGTGCTTCCACATCACAGAGTCAGGATTTCCATGGGGGTGAGGACAGATTTGAGGACCTGGATTCCTGCAAGACTTTAACGGTGTGTCCCTGGACTTTGATGAGGAGAGGGCGGTCTGGCAATGCCAAATTTACTCTGATGCGGCTGGGTCAGCGGGGTTTGGTGTTTTCTGGGACTGCAGGTGGTGTGCGGAGAGCTGGCCGGCCTCATGGCTCAAACAAGGGAGGAGCATTGCTTTCTTGGAATTCTTCCCTTTGCTGGTGGCACTGGAAGTGTGGGGGGGGAATTTCGGAACAGGTCGGTGCTCTTCCATGTGGACAACATGACGGTGGTGGATCTAGTGAATCATTAGAGGGCAAGGGACCTGAGGGTGCTGCGGCTGTTGCGGAGGTTCATGCTGGCCTGTTTGCGGTTGAATGTGGTGTTTCGAGCAAAGCATGTCCCTGGGGAGAATAATGACATTGCGGATGCTTTGTCTCATTCGCAGTGGCAGCGGTTTCGGCACCTGGTACCGGGAGCGGATACTTGCAAGACCGAGCTGACGGCCGGCATCTGGGCCTTGGGGGAGTGAGGATGATTGGCCAGGTGGAGGGTTCTGTAGCAGACACCACGAGACGGACGTATCGTTTGGCATGGTCTGCATTTAGCGCTTTCATGGGTTGGAATCCAGATTGCGTCATGGGGGTTGAGTCTGAGGTTGAAAAAGGGCTGAGACGGTTTGTGCAGGACTGCATTGATAGGGGTTTGATTGCGGCCACGATCTGTGGCAAATTGACTGGGATATCCTTTTACTGTGCTTTGTTTCTGAGTTTTGACCCGACTAAGGATGTGATCGTGAGCAGGATGTTGCGGGGTTGGGGCAGGGAATGCAGGAGTGGGGGGGGGATGGCTGCGGGAAGCGGTTACTTTTGAGTTGTTGGTCCGGCTGGTTGGGGTGTTGCCGGAATGTTGTTACGACCGGGTGGAGGTTGGCCTTTTTCGATTATGTATGGTGTGGATGTTTTTCGGGGCTTTCAGGGTGTCTGAGTTGCTGGGTACAAGGAGTATGGCTGGTAGGTTGTTCGAGGAGATTCGAGTGGATGGTGGTCGTCTGGGTATTTGGTTGCGGTGCTCGAAGACTGATCAGTTGGGCAGGGGCAAGTGGGTGTGGCTGAATGAGACGGAGGGTGGGGGAGTATGCCCAGTGGTTGAATGGCAGACTTTCCTGGGAAGGGTGATTGTGGCGCGTGGGGAAATTTTCTGTCATGCATCGGGCGCGAGACTGACGGCGGGACAGTTGTTGGCTGTGTTGCGCAAGGCTTTGCGGCTGTTGGGGCTGGATGCATCTGGTTTCGGGACTCACTCTTTCAGGATTGGGGCTGCGACAGCTGCGGCCAGGTTGGGGTGGTCCTGGGATAGGATTAGGAGGATTGGGCAGTGGAAGTCACGCTGTTGTGAGAGGTATGTGAGGAAATGAGTTGGTCCCAGGTAGGCTGTTGGTTGATTCATGGTTGCTGTTCTTGTTTCTAACATCTTTTTCTTCGTAGGTTGCGTGGGTGGACCGGGCAGTAAGACGGTAACATGGATTGTTGGGCACTCCTTCGTGCATTGGGCATCCAAATTTGCGGAGCAACAGGTTTACGGCCGTAACCTGGGACTGAAAGGACATTCGCACGAGGTACAATGGTGGGGCAAAGGTGGCATGCGATGGGGGGCACTACTGCCCTGGCTCGCGAAGATGATCCCACAAAGGGGATGCCCTGATTTGTTGATAATACATCTGGGAGAAAATGACCTGGTGCAGCTGTCAGGTTTTACAGCTTATGCAACGGGACCTGGAGGTGTTGAAAGCTAGGCTTGCAGGGACCTACATTGCCTGGACAGAGTTGGTCCCCAGGAAAGTGTGGAGAGGGGCAATGAAGCATGGGGCGTTCGAAAAGGCACGAAGGAAGCTCAACAGGGCAATGAGACTTTACTGTGGTGACAAGGACATCAAAGTGATTGCACACGGAGGGATTCGACTCGAGGAACCTTTAGTTTTTAGGGACGACGGAGTACACTTGTCACAGCTGGGCAATGCTTATTACATGATGGAGATGAGAGATGTGGTGAGCAAGTTATGGAATGAGGCTATCTGGTGTCGCAGGGAGTGAGTGCGAGTGTGCTTGGTGCGGGCTGACAGACCTGAGAGTGGGGTGGGGCAGGGAACCGCCCTACAGGGGGTTCCCTGGTTGGCGGTACTTTGAAGGGACAGGGGGGTCAAGAGCGAGCACATCCCATCCCTTGGGGGGGGAGTTCGAATGGCGGATAGAGGCATGACTGGAAGGACGCAAGGAGTGGGCTGGATGACAAGTGATTGAGGGGCAGGAATAAAGTATGGTATGGAGCTTCTAGGGGTTTGTGATGATGTGAAACGAGTGAAACGAATGAGAGGGAAGTGTGATTGGGGGTTTGATGTTATTACCTGTTTATGTTTATTGTTATGTACAGATTACGCAGCCTGGTCTAATAAAATGGCCTTTTACGCTGACACTGCGTGGTCTGTTTATTGTGCGATGCCGGGCCCTTGGGGAAGCACATTCGCAGACTAGTCTTCCCCCGGGGTCATTCGCGCGGGATAGGACAGGCAGGGGAAGGGGAGGAGTTAGGGGGTGGGTATATAGGCGCAGGGGAGGAAGGGAACTTCCTCTTCCTGTGCCTGGCACCATCGGGAGGGAGAAAAGAAAGGCCTCCCACCCAACCAGCAATTGGAGGTGTGGTTTTGGGTCGGTCTATAGCATTGCCAGTTTAGGCCAGAGCTGCTTTAGGCGGTACTTTGAAGGGACAGGGGGGTCAAGAGCGGGCACACCCATCCCTTGGGGGGGGGAGTTCGAATGGCGGATAAAGGCATGACTGGAAGGACGCAAGGAGTGGGCTGAATGACAAGTGATTGAGGGGCAGGAATAAAGTATGGTATGGAGCTTCTAGGGGTTTGTGATGAGGTGAAACGAGTGAAACGAATGAGAGGGGAGTGTGAGTGGGGGTTTGATGTTATTACCTGTTTATGTTTATTGTTATGTACAGATTACGCAGCCTGGTCTAATAAAATGGCCTTTTACGCTGACACTGCGTGGTCTGTTTATTGCGCGATGGGGGGGATCAGCAGCCCCAGCGTACAGACCTTCCCAGTGTCGTAGGCGCGTGATTCGTGCCCGCGGGCCTCAGCACAGCAACTCCCGGAGGCCTTCCTCCTCAAGGTCCGAGGTGTTCCGTTTCCTCAGGCTGAAAACAGAGGTCCAGCATAGCTGCTGATGGTGCTCCCCTCTGATGCTCGGCCAATGAGGCCCGACTGTCCGCTCGGGAGCCTCTGCGCCTGTTTCACGCCTGGGGGCCCCGCCACTGACCGTTACTCAATTCACGGAGGGACCGGGGGAGCGCTGTTTTATCGGCCGCCGCCAGGTGCTCATCACACTCATTCGTAGTGGCCGCACCGTCCTGACGGCCAGGAGACCTCAAGACAATGCTATCGCCTCCTCAAATTTCATGGAAAGATCAGTGACCGGCCAGCAATGTGGATGCCGTGCTCGCAGCAATGGCGCCGCTCAGAGACGTCTCACCGGGAGGGCCTACGGGATCTGTAATCTCAGCTCTCTTCGGTTCGCTCCCTCCGACCCGGTATTAGAACGGGCCGCCGACACATAGTCACATATCCGCCTCTGGATTGAGCTCTGATGACGGGGGATTTCGATGGCTAACAGGTAACTAGGGGTGTTGGAGCGGAGCACTAGCGGTTTGCGTCCGCCATGCTTCGCTGGCTGGCCACCCCCCCCCCCCGCTCCCTCACCCGTCACCCACATGAATAAGCAAAGCCAGCTGAATAGGATTCCCAATAACTATGGTCTCAAATATGTAAAGGCCACACTGTAAAGACTCCCTGCAGATGTGGGTATCCAAACCAGGGGGTCTCATGGAAGGCAACAGGCCAGGGACACAGCCCAGATTGCACCTGCATCAATGTCACCATGTGCATCTGTGGCATGGTCTATAATTGGGACAAACAACATTGTCACATCGGGTCATGCTTATGTGGCTGATGTGTAAGTGCAAGTCCTGAAAACAACACAACAGCAACAGCAGTAGTCAGACTATGAGAAGTATGTTGAAAGAACACACTTGAAGATGCTTAAATGTGCCTCCAAAATAACAAATATCCATCACAATTCTACACTCGCCATGTGTGGTGTACCAAATGCCTACTTAGCACATATGTAAACATATCCACCATACAGCTCAGATAGTACTGCATCTATCCGAGTTTTCCTGCATATTTCCCCAAGTAAATATAAGTAGGTTTAACCGGGATTGGAATTTAACAGCCCACCTATGACCTTAGTGGGTTGTGAAATGATTAGCCATTCGAATTTGATCAAATCCTGTTCCAGTACAAGGCACAAAAGACTATCAATAACTATAATACCATTGGGATTTTGCAGCTGCATACCTGATTAAAAAAAAAACATATTACAAGTATAATTAAAACATCCCTATAGATCTGTGCTGTGATTTAACAATGTCTACGTGAAACTTACCATAAGAGTGCAGCTTCCAGAAAACCTGTTAACCTGCCCATACGAGATTTTTAAATGAAGGTTTCGTCTAAAAATGTTGGGTAAGGACCTATTGTGAGCAATATAAAAAATTACAGTGCACTTTAGGCCACTCCACTTCTTACCATTTGTTGATTTTTTTGTCAACCTAATTTGGTTGCTTTTTATTCTATTCTTGTGTTTGTTTCTCCACTTGAACATAGTTTCTTTATTTTTTGGGGATTACATATTCTTCACTGCGCACATTCCGAGAACTACTGTTTTCTTCTTTAAGCACTCCATGGGAGTGCATGAGCTTGCTTGGTCTCTGCCTTATGAGCTGCTTTTCCCTCAAATACCTCCACCACACTTTCTGTGTTTCTCTCTCCTCCCCCCAGGCACATATGTACCCCCCCCCCCATTCCTCCCTGTCCTATTTTGCTTTTTGATTATTTCTTTTAGCTCCCCCAACCTTAAGGTGTGTTGCTCCCCTGCCACTTGCGAGCTCGCAGCTGCTACCTTCCCCCAGCATTAACTTCTCCCTAAGTGCTCTTTCGTTGCTCCCCCACTCCTACTGTTGCGATCTTTTGTTTATGTTTAAATTAATATTTTATTTATTTATCCATCCACCATCTTTGACCAGTATTAAAAAAATTAAAGAAAGTGGTGGCCATGTCATGTTATATGCTTGTGGATGAATGTCGCCTCATGCATGTGCATACTTCATCACGCTAGGCTACTGTAGCATCACAACAAACATGCGCCTGTGATGATACATCCTTGCGTTCAAGCCATCATTTTTTTTTTTGCCCGATGCTGCAAGGACTTAAGCGAAAAGCATTTCTTTTGTACCAATGATCAGCAGCATTTGGAAAAAGCGTTGCCAACGGTTTTGCCCATGATTGAAAACATGAGACATACTGGCTTTGCCAATCGCTTGATAGCATATGGCAACCAACTCCCAGTTTTAGCTAATCACATGCCTAACTAATCAAATTAGGGTCCTTGTTCTAACAGTGCACACACACATAGGCTTCAGACTGTGTGTTTTCTCCAACGTCTTGACACTGCATTTGCTAATGGTCAGAGTACCAAAAGATGCAAACACAACCAGAATGGAGGGCAGAATGCTTTCTGTGCATGCCAACAGCATATTATTGTTCAGGTGCAAGAATACAGGAGTGGCCAGCCCATGACATTATGACACATATATTCAAAGGAAATACCCAGATTGTTAAAAAAAATTTGATACACTGAAGTCTTTCACAGGGGCAAATCTGCCTAAAATGGTGGTGGATGAGCCAGATTTACATTCGGTGGTTGACTTTCAGCCACTTCTGGTGGAGTTATCCTGTTACCATCCACTTTGGAGCACATATTGGCAGGTTAGGTTAGTGGCTGCCAGTGAGATGGCTTTCATTTTTGGAACTCTAAATTGATCACTTATGCTCCTAGGGGGTGCGTGCTGGGATTTTGTAAGGGTAATCTGACAATGTTACAGAGAATCCTCTATTACTTCCTTCCTCTAAATGCTATGCTAGGAATTTGTAAAGTGCATGGCTACCCAACGTGCCCCACTACACCAAAGTCATGTCCTTAACATAGATAGTGTAGTAGGTATTTCACTCAGAAAAGGTGGGTTTTGAGATGATTCCTACATTTAGTTTCTTTGTTGGTCAGTCTTAACGATAGAAGGAAGGAGTTCCAAAGTTTGGATGTCAAATAGGAAAAAGAAACCCCCCGCTTCTGGCTTTCTTAATTTCAGGTACTAGGAAAAGCCTCTGATCTGCAGAGTGCAGTGATGATTTGAGGATGTAAGGGGTTAGCAACCTCTGGATTAGAGGGCTGGCTTTTGTTGTACATTGTTCTGTGGGTCAGACAAAGAGATTTAAATGTAATCCTGTTGCATAGTGGTAGCCAATGCAAGGTTGCAAGTGAGGAAGAGATGGAATGACGCTTTGGGATCATCAACAGGGTGCTTGCTGAAGCATTCTGTACTGTCTGTAATCGTTTGACCACATATTGATGGCTTCCTAGATAGGCTGAATTGCCCTAGTCAAGGTGATACAGGATAAGACCGTGGGCCACGTTTCTTCGAGTGGCTGGGGGAAACCAACTTAAGATCTCCTTTAAGTCAGGAGAAGGCCAAAACATGAGGCGTCAAGTTTTCTTACTTGGACCTCCAATTTGAGATGACTGTCTATCCAAAATCCCAAACTTTTTATTTCAGTTTTAGGAAGGAGTAATTCACTTAGATAGTTGGGCCAGTGAAGTTCCGGCCAAAGAATGGGGGTGTTCCTGACTACCAGAACCTCTGTTTAGACTCCATTCAGTTTCAAATTAGTCCTGGAAATCCAGTCAGTAACGTCTTTTAGACAGGTATTACTTTGGGTGGAGAGTACTCCTGTGTCTGATGTTAGGGAGATGATGATTTGAGTTTCATAAGCATATGATGCTTCAGAAAATCCATGTCCCATCATAATGTCTGCCAAAGGCTGCTCATAGACTTAAATAGAGTGGGACTTAACGAGGACCCTTGAGGTACCACATGTTCCAGGGATAAAGTATATGAGCCGAAAGATTCCTCGCTCACTTGGGCACTTCTGTTCCTTAAATATGAGGCTAACCATTTGAGAGCTGCGCTATTAATTCCTACTTCCTCCAGTCAGAATTGGGTGGGATACCATATCAAACACGGTGCTTAGGTCTAAGAAAATGACTGCCTCTGTACCATTGGAATCTAAGATTCTTTTAAGCTTTACAGCAATGATTAACAAGGCTTTTTCCATGCTATTTCCTGCACGAAAACCTGTTTGAGTGGGATGTTGGAGTCCTTGACCCTCTTAGAACGTGCAGAGCTTTTTGTTCACAAGTTTTCCCACAACTTTACCAATAAATGGAAGAAGAGAAATTGGCCTTTAACCTTCGAGTAATAAGGGATCTAGAGTCAGTTTTTCAAAATGGCCTGTTTCCATGCTGGGGTCACTTCCCCTGTCTCTAAAGAGTGATCGAGTATTTTGGCCATGACGGGGCAAGTGAGTTTCTGCTATTAAGAAGTATATTAGGAGATGTGGTGTCTAGAGGAAATCCTTATTTGATTGTGGTTGGAAGACTTATGATACCTTCTGTTTTGATTTTGGTGAAGGATGAAAGATTTTCCTTCCTCTGTGTCTGGCATGTAAGAGTGGTGTTAGTGATTAGAGTCCCGACCTTAGGTATGGAGGCACAGATGTTATTGACTTTTTCTTGAAATTAAATTGCTGGAATATTACATTTGGCTTCAGAGGCTATTGGTCCTGGTGTGGGCGACTTCATTAATGTTTTGACCACTTTAAAGAGCTCTTTTGTTGAATTGGCTGCGTTTTCAATCTTCACACTTATAAAGGTGACCATAGCCTTCCTTATGGCATAGTGGTAGTTTTTTTTTACCATGATATTGTAATCTTTTTTTTACTAGTAGTGTCATAATATATCCTCCAGTTTCTTTCTCTCTTTCGTTTTGCATTCCTTTTTCGGGATTAAGAGTTCTTTTGAGAGCCATGGGGCACATGCCTTAGTGCCAATATCGTCCCAAACCCAGACCTTTCATCATACAACACACCCCTCCACCAATAACTGACACAACACAAGTTGATGGAGAAAGTTGTTGCAGTTTTATTAGCGTAAACATTATGCCAACATGTTGGGTTATCTCACGGGCGATCCAGGGCAGGCCGCCTCTCGCGACCCGCCCACCTGATGAGCCATAACCCCGTGGTGTTATCCGTAGGGGCGTTGTCAGTTTTGGGGGGAAGGTCTAACCCCTCCCCCGGCGAACCTCTCGTCCACCCATCACTCATGCCCCTCCCCCTCGGGGCGGAGCTTTGGCAACCCCCGATTGCTCAGGTACACAACCGCCCGAAGGACTAACGGGGCACCGTTGGTCCTCCAGGATCCACTGTGTGCCTCCCTGGGGGATAATTCACTCACGCACCCTTCCGGTGCTCCTGTAGAGGGTACCCTTCTGTACCTTCCTGTATTGGATCGCCCTGTAACTCCGCCTGCAACCCAAAGACAAGTCATTAGTAGCAACAAACACCCCCCCGATCTGCCCAAGAGCAGGGTGAGCTGATGGGAGGGTAAACGCCGGCAGTCACTAGTCCCGCGATGCAGGGTCAGCCTGGGGGTGGGGGGCCAGGGTCAACCCGCCGCTGCGACAGGAACAAAGATGGTGCTTGACCATCGCCCCCTGGGCTATATAGCCCTTCATCCCCTCCCCCAAGAACAGGAAGTGACATCACGGGGGAACCAATGATCCCCCCAACCACTAGATCGCTCAGGATCTGTGCCATCCTATGGCACTAAGGGTGGCCGTCCTCGTAGGTGGCCACCTTTGGTGTCCCGGGGCAGCCTATCATAGTGCCAATATCGGCCCAAACCCAGACCTTTCTTCATACAACACACCCCTCCACCAATAACTGACACAACACAAGTTGATGGAGAAAGTTGTTGCAGTTTTATTAGCATAAACATTATGCCAACATGTTGGGTTATCTTACGGGCGATCCAGAGCAGGCCGCCTCTTGCGACCCGCCCACCTGATGAGCCATAACCCCGCGGTGTTAACCGTAGGGGCATTGTCAGTTTTGGGGGGAAGGTCTAACCCCTCCCCTGGTGAACCTCTCGTCCGCCCATCACTCACGCCCCTCCCGCTCGGGGGCGGTACAAAAGGGGGTGGTGATGGACGGAGCATCTGAATCAATCAAACACTCATACCCAGTCAAAAGATCTGGGTTTAATCCATCACCGTTCTTTAGCCCACTCTGCCACCCCAGTTCAGACATGGCTATATGCAAATCAGACTGATTTGCATATAGCCATGTCTGAACTGGGGTGGCAGAGTGGGCTAAAGAACGGTGATGGATTAAACCCAGATCTCTTGTGTGAGTGTCTGATTGATTCAGAAGCTCTGTCCATCACCAACCCCTTTTGTACCCCCCTCCCCATCGGGGGGTGGAGCGTTGGCAACCCCCGGTTGCTCAGGTACACAACTGCCCGAAGGACTAACGGGGCGCTGTCGGTCCTCCAGGATCCACCGTGGATCTGAGGAAATATAAATTTTATGGTCAAGAAATGTTCCCTAACGTGTACCCCACCGTCTCCATGTACAAGCTTAAAGTGCATGTAACTTCCCTCCTGTGCCAGCTATGAAGACGCAAATACATTTGCGTCCAACGTTAACATGTCCTCTTTCAGATCCACCCTGAACGGGTTGAATACTCCGTTTCTAAGTATGCCGTGCCAACGTCTTTATGTAGTGTACTTTACACGTTTTCCAGCCCAGGCGAAGTAGGCCCTGAATTCTGCCATCAAGCCTTTTCCTGCCTCCTGACTCTGAACGCCTCAGCCTGGGCTGCCTCTGTACCCGTGACCTCTGCCTTACTTCCTGCGCGGCTAACGGCGCTTAGCCCAGCCTGCTGCCTGCCAAGACTGTATTCAACCTTCGAATAATCTGCTCCGCTCCTCAAACATACATTCCTGCCTACTAGTTCAAGTAAACATCCTTCCAGCTGCAGAGCAAAGGGCCCGGCCTCACTGTCTCCGTGCGAGTAATTCATAGCTTCTGTTACCATGGTAGGCCCATGCCCCTCGCATCTCATGCAGACACGTAGACGCTTATACACGCACTCACAGTCAGTATAGAATAGCCTCTGCCCAAGAGACCTTTCCCTCTAGATAATATGGTTCCCAAACATCAGATATCAGATATGATATAGGTACAAGTTGATCTGACATGCCAGACTTCTGTCTCTTTCCGCTAGTGTAAATGTCAAGTCCCCTGCACCCTCCAGCTCCACGTCAATCACACGTCATGCAGCTGCGCGCGCATCCAGATCTCAGATTTCTGCTGACATTGCAAGATTCTGCTATGTACCCACCTACTTGTGACACTTTCATGTGACGTTTTCTAGCACACACCTCTATGTTCACGCCTAGTTCACGCCTCCTGATTACGTATTGCTAACACGTGTATGCTTTTATCTTGTCTCACTCAGCTGTTACGCCTCCTGTATTGGTATCTATTGTATGATTTAAGTATAAAAGTTATGTCTTGTCAATAAAGTATGCTCTATCCCTTCCTGAACCCCAGTGGTGTCAGGAACCCGATATCCGGTTCGAGAACCATTCCTTTTTAAGGAATAAAACCCCTAAGAACTCTAACACCACGGACTCTGCGTCTTTCTTTCCGATTGAGTTATTTTTGTTTAAGTACTTACCTGCATAGAAATTAGGACGGTAAATCAAATATTTACCACATTATTTTGGCGCCCGAATAGGGACTCCTCCCCCACCTCACGCGCCGGTTGGTGCGTTGCAACCTTTGCCCCCTGCCATAAGTCAAGACGGACAATTACGCGTACCCGCAGGATTTCCTGTATCTCCCTCTGGCCCACGGAGGTGACGGAGACTGCGATCAGCACCCAGACGAGACGGTGAGGAGTGCGGAGGATCCCGACCAGAGCCTAGCCGAAAGAAGCAAGGTCCGAGGTGTCAAGAGGCCCACCAGTTTCCGAAGTATCCACGTGTCGAAGTCGAGTCAAGCCGAGTCCGGTCCAGTCCAGTCGAGTTTTCCGAGGCCTTCTGTTCCGTGCTTCCCGGTGAGTACCATTGCTGGGGACGCATCTAGACGGGTGCATTATTATGTATCCGGTAAAGACGGGTTTGGGTACACAAACACGGTCTGCACTGTTTTAGACAGTGTATCTGTGCTGTTTAGCAGTACATCAGGTATTCAAGTTCTTGCGCTGTTCTCCACAGTGTATCTGTACTGTTTAGCAGTACATCTAGTATCGTGGGTAGTCATATGTGTTCAAAATGTTTTCATGTGATCAATGTCGTGGTATGAGTGATCGTTTGATGTACACTACTGTGTTTTTGTGTAACTAGCTGTGTTCAGAGTAAGTAACAAGTATCGAGTGTCCAGTACCAAGTAACAGGATGCCGTTTTTCAATAAATTAAGACAGATCGGAACTAGGAAAGGGATACTAGAGGAAGAGATTCCTATCCCACCTAGGGACACTCCTGGAAATTTTATGTACCATAAGCATGGCTTAGATGCCATACTGTACCTAGATTTATGGGCCGATTATACCAAGCACCTAGATGAGAGACACAGATGGCCCGTTACAGGAACATGGGATGCCGAGTGCATCATGAAGGTAGAAGAAGCCCTATGGAAAAAGAAAGCCAGACAATCTCAGAAAGACGCCATAGAATTTTGGCGAAAAGAATCACATAAACGTGCCGAAAAAGCACTCCGAAAAGAAGACAGACATAAAGAAGAGTCGGATAAAGTCCGAGAAAACGAATTAGTTAATGAAGGGATCCGAGTAAAAACAGAACAAGTAGACCGTATGCGAAACAATCTTGTAAATGGCATGTACTTAGTGGCCGAGGGTTTGCCTGAAGCCACTTCAGAAATACCGAAAGATCTGCCGCCACCATTGGTTCCGACTAAAGTAAATCACAGAACCACCAAAGACATATTCCTTGCTTCCTATCTAGACGATGTAACTCCCGCTTACACCAATCCACGTGCCCACGTACCGCCTACTGACGGTGACGGAGGTGGCAATCTGCTCCAAGACAATATCCAGTCATCACCGCAACAAAGTTCACCCGTTCGACAGTCTGCTCCACCTGCTCCTCCACCTCCACCACTTCCCACATCTAAGATTAATATTCTAAATCCGTTTGCGCCTGATCCTAGTAGGAGACAAGTTCAGGTACAGATACCGACTCCACAGACACACAATCTTCAAGTCTCCGCCTCAGGAGGTGCGACAGGAGGTCTCCAGACTCCGCCGCCAACACATAGATTGAACCTAAGGGACATAATGAGGCAACGTACACCCCAAACTCCCCGTCTCGACATGCTTAAAGAACCCCTTCCATTTTGCAGATATGATCCAGTACCCGGTAAAGACGATAGAATGTTGTTAGCATCGCTACGCTTACGAAAAGTTGCAGATTACCTAGTGTTATTTCCAGGAATGACTGAACACCTAGATAGAATATATCATTTTGTCCAGACTGGGGAAAATCCTGAAAGTATTAAAGAGGCCCTGGCTCACCAGAAAGTTGACACTCAAGGTTGTATATTACGTTTCTTTATAAATTGCTTAATAAGAGAACGAGACAGGCCTGGAGTAGACCAGGAAGAGATGGAAGCACTAAACAAGTGGGGTCAAAATATAGCCGAGGGAAAACATGACAAACTGAATTGTATAGCAAGTATGTACAAGAAAATCAGAAAAGCAGTAATAGAAATACACGAAAAAGAACAAGAAAAAGAAAAAGAAAGTGACAGGAATGACTCCTCCGAGGAGGACGGACCTGAAGAACATGACACGGCTAAAGAAATGATAGCATATGTAGGTAAGGGAAATTATCTTAGGAAAGGCATTCGTCCAGACAGCAAGAGAGTTTTCCTCTCTGGTATATCAAAACCGAATTCTCCTGAATATCTGTTTCAAGGTACCGATAAAATTCTTCAAGAACAAATGGGGTACCATGTACTCAATTCTATGGATGAACAAGAACTAGCCCGGTCAGCAGTACTATGGGCTGACAATCCTAACACATACAATGATGATATAGTAGCACAGACATTTCTGAACCTTTCCCCAGACGAGCAGAAATTAGCTGGTGTATACATGATTCAGCATCTCATCACGTTATACAGACAACAACATTCTGATCCAGGTCCCTTACCGGATACTTTAGAAGCGCTACTTATGAATAGATGGAGAGGCCTAAGTACCAGATTAATTCAAATAATTCTAGAACAACGCCGCAGATATAACACTTTCTTAGGCCCACAATATGTTTCAGCTCCGCCCCCAGAAAGAAAAATGTGTCATTTTGACGGGCAGAATCCTTTACGAGAAGTACACCCAGTTATGAATGCCAATAACGCCTTGGAACGTGTGTTTGTGTACACACCTTTAACAAAGTTGGAATTGTTAGAAATGAAGAAACTAGTACCCTGTCATGACAAATACCCTGCAGGTTTTCACCGAGAACTTAAAGACATGTTACTCATGGGAGATTACACGTATACGGATATTATGAAATTGTTAAAGGTACTGCTGCCCACCGGCATTTACGAGAAACTCAAGGAAAAAGAATGGGAGGTGGGAGATAAAAAGATTATCTGGACTGAAATAGAAGACGAGGAAAAAGGCCGTACCCCAGGGCTAGGCCTTGGGGACAAAGCTAAAGCATTACCAGGTTTAATAGTACAGGTTTTGCCAAGATTATTGACAACTAAAAAGGAAGACTGGGACGCAATCTCAGCCTGTAAACAGAAACACGATGAAGATACTAGTGACTTCTATTCAAGATTCGAGAAATGTTTCATTATTAATAGTGGCCTGAAACCAGGTAGCGAGTCATACCCACATCTTTTTGTAACGAAACTAGTCGAGAACTCCCTGACACAAGTTAAGAACCGTGTATATAAAGTTGAAAGTACATGGCAAGCAAATACGCCATCCCAGATGTTACAAATGTTACAATACCACCAGAACAGAATTAGAGAAGAACAGGATCACGAACAGAGACGTATGAAAGACACGAAAATGAAAATGTTAGTGGCACAGTCGGTTCCAGCCGACGGTCAGAGGAAGGGTGCGACCCAGACAGGTAATTCAGCAGTTCCCGTTAAAGGGACATGCAACTATTGCAAACAGCCAGGTCACTATGTACATGAATGTTCAGTCCTGAAACACAATATAGCAACAGGTAAAACTAAAGAAAGACCGCGTCAGCCTAGACAAGACCAGGTCCAGCAACAGATTTCACAGAATACACAGCCTATGCATGCTCCACCACATACAGCACAGACTGCAGCGGTATCACAGCCACTGCCGCAGCCCATTGCCGCGACGCAGCAAGTTTCACGACAGATGAACCAGTATGCCCAATCTGATTATCTCGATTATCAGCGATACACATGAAACAGCCTAGAGAGGGAGGTTGGCTTGCCTCTTATTGAGATTCCTGTAGATCAAGAGGGTCCTTATGTACACAGTCAAGTATTGGGAAAAGACCGAAAGTTTTTAATTGACACAGGGGCAAGCCGCACAACAATCAGCCATGATGAAGTCCCAGGGGCACCCCTCTCAGGCTCACAGAATGTTTCCCTTGGTTTTTCGGGACAGCCTATTGTAAATGAAGTATCGAAACCAGTCCCCCTAGCAGTAGGTCCATTGTCACGCGTTACAGACTTGTTACTCACGAAATCATGTCCAGAAAACTTGTTAGGTATCAAAACGCTGAAGGCTCTAGGAGCAGTGATATGTTGTTCTCCGGAAGGAGTTAGACTTTTTCTACGTGACTTTAAGGGTCACTATGTATTACGAGAGTTAGATGTCAGATTGAAAAATGTACCGAAACACCTGTGGGCACAAGGCCCAACCGATGGAGGTTGTATGCACATTACACCATACCGTGTTACACTCAAACCAGGAGTTGTTTTACCACGAATCAGACAATACAAGTTACCACCCGATGCTGTAGTGGCTTTACTGGAAATCATTGAAGAGCTCATTGCCCAAGGAGTGGTCGTAGAAACCGACTCCAATATCTGTAATTCTCCTATCATTCCGATTCTTAAACGTACTGATCCCAATGCATCGCCAGTATATCGGCTGGTGATTGATTTACGAGAACTGAATAAATGCATTGTTCCACAGTATCCTGTGGTTCCCGACATCTCATCCTTATTGACTGCTATTGATTCAGAAGCAACGTTCTTTACTGTAATTGATCTCAAGAACGCCTTCTTCAGTGTACCTATTGATCCAGAGAGCCAATACCTCTTCGGATTCAGTTTAAATGGACGAAGTTTCAAATTTTCACGCGCACCTCAAGGATTCACAGAAAGCCCCAGCATCTATAGCCAAGCACTGAAAAGACAACTTGATTGTATCCAAATGCCAGTTAACACTGCCTTACTACAGTACGTCGATGATCTGCTGATCACCGCACGAAGTGAACCCGAATGTGAACAAGCATCACTGACA
Source organism: Lissotriton vulgaris (assembly GCF_964263255.1). NCBI lineage: Eukaryota > Metazoa > Chordata > Amphibia > Caudata > Salamandridae > Lissotriton > Lissotriton vulgaris. The sequence goes on from NW_028251431.1 coordinate 638,443, forward strand.
GTTTTACATTTTCTGGCCGACAAGGGACACAAGGTGTCCCCTTCGAAGCTACAATTCTGTGTTCAGCAAGTTGTGTACTTGGGTCACTTGCTGTCCAAAGTGGGGAGACAGCTCACTCCTGATCGCATCCAGTTAATTGTAAACATGCCACAACCCCAGACACAAAAGGAAGTGCGGGCCTTTATAGGCCTCACCTCGTACTGCAGACAATGGATTCCTCAATATGCATTTCTAGCTAAACCACTCATTCAGTTGACAACACAGGAGGCAGCGACTTTGACTGCCCTCCCTTGGAAACAGGAACATACACAGGCCTTTGAGGAATTAAAGAAAGCTTTATGTCAAGCACCAGTTTTAGCAACACCATGTTACAGCAAACCTTTTACACTTTTTGTTACAGAACGTGATGGTACAGCGTTGTCTGTCCTCACTCAAGATCAAGCAGGTTCACATAAGCCTTGTGCTTATTTTTCAAGTACATTGGATTCAGTAGCCCAGGCACTCCCTGCGTGCTTAAAATCAGTTGCAGCGACAGCCCTAGCAATCAGACAGAGCGACTCAATAGTATTAGGACATCCATTGACAGTACAAGTTCCACATTCTGTAGAGGTCCTTCTAAACCGAACACAGACTCAACACCTGACTATAGCACGACTGACAGGTTATGAATTAACGTTATTCCAGCCACACATAGAAATCAGACGCTGTAACATTCTAAATCCTGCAACATTGTTACCTTCGATTACGACAGATTCAGCCCAGCATGATTGTATAGAGATCATTAATGCAGTAACAAAGCCCCGACGAGACCTAACAGATGTTCCATTGACTAATCCGGACCTGACACTTTACGTGGACGGTTCATGTATGAGAACAAGCACAGGAGAATTAGTAGCCGCATATGCAGTGACCACTGAAACTGAAGTCAAAGAAACACATCGTATTGATACACTGTCCGCTCAAGCAGCAGAGCTTATCGCTCTGACCCGAGCCTGTATACTAGCCAAGAACAGAAATGTTAACATATACACCGATTCACGTTATGCTTTCGGAGTCGTACACGACTTCGGAGTGTTATGGCAAGAACGAGGTTTCTTGACCTCTCACGGTGCCAAGATTCAACACGGTCCCCTTATTCAAGCACTGTTAGAAGCAATACATTTGCCTTCAGGCATATCCATCATGAAGTGTAAAGCACATACTAAAGTTACAGACTCCATTTCCCAGGGTAACGACCTGGCAGACCAAACAGCAAAACATACAGCATTGACTCACACTGAGACAACGGATGTAACAAAGATCATAGTGCCGACACATTGTATGACAGTTAGGGATCCCACACTAGATGTAATCGATATTCAGACACGTGCTACTCCAGATGAAATCAAGAAATGGACTGAACTAGGAGGGATCCAGACAGATCAGGGATGGATGACGAAGGGAAAATCTACATGGTTTCTCCCCGACTCTATGGTTCAAGTCATAATAAATACAGCACATAGTCCAGCACACCTAGGAGAAAAAGCTATGTTAGACAGTTTACAGAATCTCTGGTACAACAAACATTTACGAGCAGCAGCAAAACAGAAAGTGCGTACTTGCATGATCTGTTGTCAGTTCAATCCAGGTAAAAGCGTCCCTGTAGAGCAAGGTGGATTTCATCCTCCCGATCACCCTTTTGAAGTTCTCCAGATGGATTATATCCAGATGGACCGTTGTCGAGGATTCAAGTATGTCCTCGTAGTTGTTTGTGCACTTTCCCGTTGGACCGAAGCATATCCAGTCCCAGATTACACTGCCCCGACCACTGCTAAGCAGCTGGTTCGTGAATTCTTCCCATGGTACGGCTTGCCTCGTATCGTGTACTCAGATAACGGACAGCCATTCTCATCCGAGCTCATGAAGCAGGTTTCACTTCTGTTAGGATACCAGTGGAAATTCCATTGCGTCCGACATCCCGAGGCAGCTGGCCTTGTAGAAAGACACAACCAGACACTGAAAACACGCCTTGCGAAAATTTGTAAAGAGAAAGGGGTCGACTGGATAGTCGCCCTGCCAGTTGCACTGTTCTATATGAGAATGGTCCCCCATTCGAGATCAGGACTATCCCCGTATGAGGTGGTCTTTGGCCGACCACCAAATATGTGGGGGACGCCCATGCCTAAGAAAATAACCGATGTTGACTGTAATATGCTGACAGATTACCTTGCCTCCTTGATGTCTGCACTCCAATCATGTCGTTCACAGGTTGCCGCAGCCTTTCCCGACAACACTGATGTAAAGCCACACGATGTCCGTCCAGGTGACACTGTACTGATCCGCAACTTCGACAGGAGAAGCCCGCTGGAGCCCCGCTGGAAGGAGCCGAAGATCGTCCTTCTGACCACGAGGACTGCAATTAAAGTTGAGGGCCGAAAGGGGTGGATCCATACGAGTCATATTAAAAAATGTAATGAACTGTTGCCAGAGACTGACTCTTCCACCCCCTCAAAGGACTGCCTCGATTCTAGTAACTTTAAAGTTCCCAAGAGAGAGAAAACTCCCCAAGAGGAGTATAAAACGAAATTGCGGTCTAGCAAGTCAGACAGTTTAATTGTTTAAGTCCTCCCCTAGGTGAATCGGTTAAATAGTTTCTGACATGTATCCCCTAGACCGAGATAGAGAGAGAGAGAGACAACTCAAGAAACGTGCATATTGTAAATCACTTCGTAGCCACTGTATAGTGACACTATTGGTTATGTTTTTTCTAAGCCTTCTGACGATTGTTGCCAGTATATTGCTGCATATATATTACCCTATCTTCAAGCATACCCAATCTGCTTACAATGTCACTGCCGAACATTCTTTTAGCGAATTACCCCCTCATGAATTGTCTTACAGACTTGCGCTGCGCAACAACACATTCATTAGTATGTTACATCACTCCCATCAGACTAATAATGCTACAAACTGTTGGATATGTGGCCGACTCCCTCCCTATCAGAAATACAAGGGGGTTCTGCCTCTCTTTCCATACCCGTTCACTCACAATGGCTCATGCGGAGCATGGTTTAGATTAATTAATTCTTTAGATTCTGATATTGCTGTTTTCGAAGGAAATTGGGTTTGGGGAAACCTGAACTTAGTTCTGCTTAACGCCTGTTACCCTGACAAGAAGGGACTTCCCACTAGGACAGGAACTGATCTAGAAAATGAAGTATATGGATTAGGTAATTATACAATTAACCTCATGATTCTTACTGTTGAATCCGAAGCTGCACCAGTTCTCCCTGCTATGTCAGTATTACCAGTCACGGGTGACTTATGTGTCAGAAAGAAGGGTTCAGTACACTTAGGTCATAGTAAATGCACTACTGTGGTCGAATTCAGTGATCAAGGCAGGTCTACATTTAGAGCTACTCGCCATTCCTACTTTGTTTGTGACCATACCGCATACATACGTTTGCCTCCAGATTGGGATGGTACCTGTTACATTGCATTCCTTCTGCCACCTGTTTTCCTAGCCCCTCCTGATTATCACAGAAATACAAATCTAGTAACTACTAGACTCCGAAGAGATCTCCCGATTGTCGACTATACTGAAACGGCATGGGAGCAATACACAGACTTCAATAAAGGTTTCTTCCCCTACTTAGGTACTGTTTTTAATAGTAAACTGATACGAAAATTAACTAGAACCCTCGAAGCAGTAGTGAATGAAACTACTTCCGCTCTAGGCAACTTAACAGAGGAGCAATCTGCCATGCGGGTTGTTGTTCTTCAAAATCGTCTCGTTATTGACGTCATCCTAGCAGATAGGGGCGGAGCCTGTAAGGTCATCGGGTCGAGTTGCTGTGTTTTCATTCCAGAAAACGCGCCAACAGTATATAAGGCTATCACACGTCTTCATAAGATTGCAAGTTTGATACATCAGACTCCAGGCACCTGGACTTGGTCCGGTTGGTTCTGGACAACATTGACCGCTTGGGGATGGAAGATCCTATCCTTCCTAGGCATTGCCCTTCTCGTAGTATTCAGTTGTTGCCTGTGCCTACAATGTGGGCCAGCGATTTGTGGTCTATGCGCCACATCATGTATTCCGCATCCAAGTTCCTACTCAAAACGCGAAAAGAAGAAAGAAGAGCAAATGATGTTACATGAACAGACTGATCGATTCATGAGGATCGATATATCATGAAGGGTCCGTAGGGAACAAGGAGGGAATGAGGAAATATAAATTTTATGGTCAAGAAATGTTCCCTAACGTGTACCCCACCGTCTCCATGTACAAGCTTAAAGTGCATGTAACTTCCCTCCTGTGCCAGCTATGAAGACGCAAATACATTTGCGTCCAACGTTAACATGTCCTCTTTCAGATCCACCCTGAACGGGTTGAATACTCCGTTTCTAAGTATGCCGTGCCAACGTCTTTATGTAGTGTACTTTACACGTTTTCCAGCCCAGGCGAAGTAGGCCCTGAATTCTGCCATCAAGCCTTTTCCTGCCTCCTGACTCTGAACGCCTCAGCCTGGGCTGCCTCTGTACCCGTGACCTCTGCCTTACTTCCTGCGCGGCTAACGGCGCTTAGCCCAGCCTGCTGCCTGCCAAGACTGTATTCAACCTTCGAATAATCTGCTCCGCTCCTCAAACATACATTCCTGCCTACTAGTTCAAGTAAACATCCTTCCAGCTGCAGAGCAAAGGGCCCGGCCTCACTGTCTCCGTGCGAGTAATTCATAGCTTCTGTTACCATGGTAGGCCCATGCCCCTCGCATCTCATGCAGACACGTAGACGCTTATACACGCACTCACAGTCAGTATAGAATAGCCTCTGCCCAAGAGACCTTTCCCTCTAGATAATATGGTTCCCAAACATCAGATATCAGATATGATATAGGTACAAGTTGATCTGACATGCCAGACTTCTGTCTCTTTCCGCTAGTGTAAATGTCAAGTCCCCTGCACCCTCCAGCTCCACGTCAATCACACGTCATGCAGCTGCGCGCGCATCTAGATCTCAGATTTCTGCTGACATTGCAAGATTCTGCTATGTACCCACCTACTTGTGACACTTTCATGTGACGTTTTCTAGCACACACCTCTATGTTCACGCCTAGTTCACGCCTCCTGATTACGTATTGCTAACACGTGTATGCTTTTATCTTGTCTCACTCAGCTGTTACGCCTCCTGTATTGGTATCTATTGTATGATTTAAGTATAAAAGTTATGTCTTGTCAATAAAGTATGCTCTATCCCTTCCTGAACCCCAGTGGTGTCAGGAACCCGATATCCGGTTCGAGAACCATTCCTTTTTAAGGAATAAAACCCCTAAGAACTCTAACACCACGGACTCTGCGTCTTTCTTTCCGATTGAGTTATTTTTGTTTAAGTACTTACCTGCATAGAAATTAGGACGGTAAATCAAATATTTACCACAGATCTCCCTGGGGGATACTTCGCTCATGCACCCTTCCGGTGCTCCTGTAGAGGGTACCCTTCTGTACCTTCCTGTATTGGATCGCCCTATAACTCCGCCAAGGCTCTGGGTGCGGCAGCCACCGTCCCAGAGCCCCCCCACACCTTATCTCTCCTCTATTTACAACCCGCTGCTCCCATAGCTTCTGATAGGTCAAGCAGGAAAATGGCCATCCCCACTTCTGATAAATGAACGCCGTCCTCATTGAAGTAGCCCGTACATTTGGTATGTAACAGACTGTGCCTTATGAAGCCGAATCCCCTTTGCTCAGTGAATTTCCGCATGGCACTGTTCACACGTCTGCGGGAAGTCTCAATGGCCACCCCTGATCTAGCGTCTTTCTAATGCAGTCTTGGAGTGATTTCAGACCGCCATAATTCACAAGGCCCCAAAAGGTTGCTCAAATCGCACAGCGTGCCCCTCATTGTCTGTAGCAGGACCCTGCACTCCAAGTGGACCAACTCCTCGCCCCCCCAGATGTAAAATTAACAAGTCTGGTGGAGATTCACCCCCGTCCAATAACTGCTGAAATACACGCTTCACGCTACTCCAGTGTAAGTCGGCCAACACTATCCACCTGATCTTTGTTGTTGAGAAACCATGCTTCCATTTTCCGCTATCAGCCCACCGGGCTACGCTTAGGATTCTCACATTTCCTGCCACCCAAACAGATTTACCTACCAAATAAAAGATGCAGATGCTTAAAACCATGTTTATTAACAACACTCCAAGTTATACACTGCAATCAATAACACTGGCTGAACGTCACACGCATAGTATTCAAATTAAAACACAAATTTCCAGAAAGCCACTCTTGTTACAACCCACTCAAGAGCGAATGTATCGTTTGTAACAGTTAGACTCACAGCGCCCACCTGTTTTATATTTTCAACTGTCAAACCTGCCTGAAATGCTGTGGTCGCAGCTCCTATCCTAAATGAATGGGTACAAAACCTTGCCCCCTGTCTTTTGCTGCCAGATAAGTCTAAACAAGTGTCCATGATGCGCTGCAGTTGATACTTGGTCAGGGGGGGTTTCGTCTGCATGGATCAGCAGGTAACCTTCCACAGGGGGCGCAGTGCAAGGTAAGTCTCGACCAGCCGTACGGGGCAGTACCTGGCAATTTCCAACTTGTTCAGCACTATTACCCTGCCCGCACCTCCTTGGTCTGTTTTGGATTGTCTCAACCTTATAGACAAGCAGTCCCCAACCAATGTAGCATCCTGCCTACACAAGGCTATGCCTGATTTGTCAAACCTCGAGGTGGCCACAATCTCCCCTATTCTGAACGCACCAAAGAAGGCTAGTGCAAAGGTTGCGGAAAAAAGAACTGCCTCGAACGCTGAACTGGTGGCCCTTTCTGTGTTGGCCATCATCCCTTTCAAAGTCGCAAAGTCAATCGCTGCCCTATTGTCAGGAGCACGGGGCTCGCTTTTGGACCAATCCTTCAGCGATGACCTTATTAAAAAGGAGTTGGTTGGGTCAGGCTGTCCCCTCAGTCTAGCGCGGTGACTAATGGCCGACAAATGCCCTGCCACCCAAGATTGTGACTTGCCCTCATCTTTCGCCCACATGATAAAATCCTGAGTCCTGGACTCCAAGGTAGGCATCTCTTGTTCCCAGTCCCCGGTGACAGCACAGAATTTCTCCACTCCTGCCCGGTAACGCTTGACTGTTCGCGGAGCCAAAGCCAGCTCATCTAGACCTCTCAATCGCTTCTCAGATTCAGAATGAACCACAGGTGCTCTGGGAATCTTGTCATTTCTTCCTTTGCTCTCGGCCACGCCTCCCGAAACCTGTGCCACTGGAAGCGAGAAAGAGCATCAGCAGCTGTGTTCTGGACCCCTTGGATATGTTGCGCTCTACATTCTACATTGCAAACCAGACAAACCCTCATCAACTCTCTGAGTAGGCATAAAACTAAAGGGCAAGAAGCAGACTGAGAATTGATGGCCTGTACCACAGCTAGATTATCTGACCACATCAAGACCCTACGTGCAGCTAGCTTCGCTGGCCAAAGATGAAAAGCTACCACAATAGGAAACAGTTCCAGCACAGTGATGTTGGAAGTCACTCTCTTTTTTCGCCACACGTTAGGCCATCTTTGGGCGCACCAGTCGGTGTCAAGAATAACACCAAATCCTTCCCTACCAGATGCATCTGTGAACATAGCCAGTTCAGGAGACCCCGCCCAAGGTGCCCTCCAAACTACAGAGCCGTTGAAATCAGCAAGGAAAGTAGCCCACATCTTCAGATCCTCTTTCATGCCTTTACTAAGTCTCACCAAATGATAACTCTTACTGACTTTAGCGGACGCCCTTGCCAACCTGCGCGCAAAGACCCTTCCTGCCGGAATGATTCTGGCGGCAAAGTTGAGTTTCCCCAGCAGACCTTGCAAGATACCTAGCGTCACCTTGTCCTGACCAAGAGCCAAAACAATGGACTGCGCCAGATCCCGAACCTTGTCTGCTGGTAACCTACACTCCCCTTTCACCGTGTCAATCTCAATCCCTAGGAAGGTCAAAACCTGCGCAGGCCCAACTGTTTTACCGGGCGCTAAGGGGACCCCTAAAGTAGTAGTGAGTTCTTCAAACTTCTGGAATGTCTCGCTACACTCCCTAGACCCCTGTCTCCCTACAAAAAGGAAGTCATCAAGGTAATAAGACACCCCACTGATCCCGTAGCGTGATTGCAACGCCCACTGCAGGAAGCTGCTTAATGCTTCAAAGTATGCGCAAGACACTGAGCAACCCATCGTCATGCAACAATCGTAGTAATACTTTCCATCCAATTTGAAACCTAGCAGGTGTTGACTACTGGGATGCACCGGCAACAACCTAAAGGCTGATTCTATGTCTGCTTTGGCCAACCACTCCCCTACACCTGCTCTTCTTACCAGATCCAAAGCTAAATCCAGTGTGCAGTAGGAGACGGAGCAAGACCCCTCCTCTAACCCATCGTTAACTGACGCTCCTTCAGGGTGAGAGAGATTGTGAATAAGCCTGAAAGCCCCTGGCTCCTTCTTAGGGACAACCCCCAGCGGTGACACCACAAAGTTTTTTAAAGGTGGGCTGGAAAAAGGGCCAGCTACCCTACCTAGCAATCTCTCCTTCTCTACTTTGGATTTGACCACAACTCCCTAGCTGATCTTAAATTTTCAGCCTCTCTGGGGGCCTCACAGTCCACATAGGGTATCTTAAAACCTTCGCTAAAACCAGCAAGCTTCAGGAGCCTGTCGCGTGTGAGCGGATACTTTTGCAAGAGGGGTAACATATTACTCAAGCTCACAGGCGAGGCCCCATTACTAACGCCTGCTGTAAGGCCTGCAAGTTCACCAGGGAGCAAATCAGGGGGGGGGGGTTGAAGTGAGGAGGAAAGGCGCTGAAGTTATTGCTTGCTACCTGAATCTTTTGTGGGCTTGGAAACTCCCCCTTGCTGAATGGTGCAAGATCCTACTGAATGGGAGCCCCCACATTTGTTGCATGAATGGGCAAATTTACAAGACTTCCCCCAGGTGCAATGACCGGTGTTGAAAGAACGACAAATGGCTGGGGACGACCTCCTGAAGGACCCTCTGTTTCCCCCTCTATTTCTGTAGCCACCCCGAAAGGACTGTCTATCCTGCTGCTGATCGCTACGCTGCGTGGAGTTGCTAGAGTCCTTACTTCCCTGCTTCTTGTCCAAGGCCCCCCCATTGCGAAGCAGATTAGAGTCCATGTGGTCTAACCACAGCTGAACCTCTTTTTGGTCCCATCTCATTTCAGGACACAAGGACATCCTTCTCCGAAATTCTAAGTCGTATGCCACCCAACCTTGACCGCCCCAACGAGCGGCTTCTTTTTTTATCAGGGTACTGTACTGGACAAGCGCCTGCGCCTGTTCTGGGTGTTTCTCTAATATCACTCACTGTAAAATAGCACTGTTGGTATTTGGTCTTTTTATCCTCCTCTTTCACCCCGGCTTTCCTGGCATCAGTCCCTTCCTGACCTAACAACAGTAGCGAGAATATATCAATCAATTCCCGCCTCCATATCAATTCCTTGGCCTCTAAAGGGACTTGCCATGCCAGGTGACAGTGACCTGACAAAAGGGGTGCGGTCGCCACTTGGGGCTCAGGGTTAGGAGTGGGAGGTGATGCTGCCAAGGGGGCTAAGCCAGCAGCGCTTCCTGCAGATGAAATGGTATTAGATGACAAAGGTGATACCACAGCACCGCTACCCAATGTAGGAGCCACAGACGTACCAGAGTTTTGAGTGGGAGTGACCAGCCCCGTGGCCACAGGGATCACAGTATCACTGATGATGGCAGGCGCCGGTAAAGCAGGAAGAGCAGCCCCCTGAAGAGGGGTAGGCGACACAATGCTTCCGCTCGTCAGCGGCGTAGAAGGACTCGCCAAAACAGCAAGGGTGTTGAGCACTTGCGGGAGAGACGAAGTGGAAGGCAAAGAAGCCGCCGGCAGAGCGCCCCACACAGAAGCCGCCGCCTTTGCTCCCCCACCGTTGTCCTCAGGTCTACACACAGTCATGGCGGTCGGGGCAGGAGGGACCCTGGCTCCAATGAGCTCTCTCATAAGTCTTTAAGGGAATCTGACAATAGACCAAGGTCCTCCCGAATGGCATAAATGGGCGGGACTGTGACACGGTCCTTGGGAGCTACTGGTGACACACAAGGCAAAGCGTGTCTTGGCGGGGGCTCGATTTGTGCGATCACAGTTCTGCTTTTGCCTGCTGGAGCGACTGGTGACACACAAGGGAAAGCATGTCTTGGCGGGGGTTCGATTTGTGCGATCGCCGTTTTGCTCTTGGCTGCAGGAGGGTCTGGTGGGAACTCTTTGGATGTTTGCTTCTTTGCCCTTTTGGACGATCTAGTCGGACCAACCTCCTGCATTTCGGAATCGGACAGGGGTGCCTCGCAGATTACCCCAGAGTCAACCCCTTCAGCCTCCTTCAAAAGCCCATTAGCCCAGGATAGACCCTTTCCCTTGGCCATCCGAATAAAGGCCGCCCACTGTGCTGCTTGGCTCGCATCAGGCAGCGAGTCTTCCACCTGTGACATCTGTGAGAATAGCGGTGGGGATCCCTGGCTTTCCATAATCGACGGAGGATCGGTTCAAAATCTGAGGGTAGGAGGATAAGAGAGAATGAGAAAACGACCAAGCACTAGGGTGGCACGGGCGAACCTCCATGGGCCCATTAACGACCCAGTCCCTGAACCCCCATCTACTTACTCCATACGAGGAAACTAGGCGTGAGCTAACTCCAGACCCGACCAAAACTTCACTCTCGCACTGCTGGATGTAGAGAAAGAGAGGTTTAGCAACGTTTTCATACTGAGTTGTCCATTAGTTCATGCCATCCTATACTTGGCACCTCCTTGCCCCCATCCCACAATGCGTTACGCTCTATGCCCCTTATTATACCTGCTCCCAATCCTGTTCGCCCGGTCCTCCAGCAAATGTATTCTTCGGGGCACTTCTCTCTGAAATTAGAAAATGAAATTAGACTCGCACCACCATATTTCACCTCATAGGCAGCCTACTGTCCACAGTAAGCCAAGCCTGCTTACTCATGCTCTGTTCATAATGTCCAATCCAGCAACTTTCTCTTGGTGGTGGCCTGCAGCAAAAGTAACAAGACCATTAGTTCTTCAACCCCCCCCCCCCTTCCCCCCCATACACCCGGCCCCAGTAAGCATACCAATTATAGCATCCCAAAATATTTTGCCTATACTCATCCTAAATTCGTTCCTCAAGTGAGGAAAAGCAGACAAGAATAACCATAATTGCCCCTTATACTTGCGCCACCTCGTGTGTGACCAATCCAGACCAAACAACTCCATAGTGGCTGCCCTGCAGAAAGACAAAACAACACTTAAATTCCCCGCTCCCCGATACGCTATCGCTACCAAATGCTCCACTCCCTTAACAACCAAAACCCTATTTGTTATGAGCAGAGAAATATAATATAAAAGTACCGCAGCTCTCTGTAAAGCATTAACACTAGATCAGCCTTAAATGTTATTAATTCCAATATGCAAACCTGCAAAAAAGAAAAGGACATAGATATCACAAATCTCCCCCAGGACGCGAACGCGCGATCAGCTGATAACACGGGCGAGGAACGCGAGGGAGGAGGAGGCAGAGGAGGGGAGGGGGGACAGAGAATCACGCGTGCGCGGAGGACGCGCATGCACAAATCGTCTGCCCAAGTTGCGGCCATATTTCCTGAGGGGGCCAGCAGTGGCCCCGGCTCGAGGGCGAACTTGTTGGAGGGGGGGAAGGGAAGAGCGAGAGAGAGGCCCAACATCACCTCACACTTCGGGCCGGCAGGCGCGACCAGTCCCCAACCAAAAGATGTCCTTCGTGGGCCCCACACCACGAGGACTGCCACCTCACCGGACGTCCCCAACGGGCAGCCCAGGGCCCCCGGAAGGTGCTCCCTGCCCGTTGAAACCCCGGAACACCGCCAGCACGAACCCGCACAAAGCCCGGTGTAGGGAGGAGCTAGCGGGCTTCCAAATCAGACCCGGATTAGGCCCACAAGGAGCCTCGAAGTGGGGGGAGGGGGGGGGGTAATACGGCGAGTGCCCCCCAGCACGGAGACAAAACAGCGGGCCAAGGCTGACTCCTCACCGGGTGAGAGGCCAGGAATCCAGAGAAAATAGCGAACCCTCAGGCAGCCAAGGCCCTCCCGCGTGTGCCCCCCACACGAACAACCAAGCCAGGGGCATCCCCACCGGGAGAGCGGGCCAGAGAACGGCCGCCGCTGCCCACAATCCACAGCAGGAACACGAGGAAGAAGATGAAGGTCGCCCGAGGAAGCGACCCCGGCCGGAAGACCCTGCGCCGACCTCGAGGAAAACAGGTACCCCCCCAGAGGCGCCGCATCCCCCACTACACCCCGCAACCCTTCCTAAGGAAACCCCTAACCTAACCACGCCCCCGGCAGGGAGGGACAGACCCGAGACCCCCGGACAGCCGAACCACCCGTCCCAGTGTACACGGGACCACCGCCACATGGAAAACATAAACTCAACCTGAAGAAACCCCCCCCACAGCCGCAAACCCTGGGAGAGCACCCCCATCCCCGCGCAGGCAGGAAAGCTCACAGCCAGAGCAATGCGCCCCTCCCGAGCCCCCCCCCCAACACACGGGCACTAAGCCAGCCTGAGGATCACAGCGCGCCACCCTCCACAGCTACACTAAATCCCCAGTCCTGACCTGAAAACCAAGGCCAAAAACAGCTGCTTTTCTGTTCTTTCTTAGGAATTAGCTATTCTAGTGAGTTCCCCAAACCGATATTCAAATGTGGAGTGCATTTTTGCTATCCCTCCTTTTATGATAGGGATCTAGGTGGATAGGATAGATTCCCAATTTTCAGCATCCAATTTCGCCCAGCTCCGACATGACCTAGACTGCTGAGTGTGTGTTTGATTTATTCTATTTTGAGATGGAAAGTGATCAAATAGTGGTCCGACCACCACAAGGGAGTAGAAGATTATGGTCTGAAAAAATAGGATAGAGCAGATGCTCTTTTTTGTGTGTAGGCAGGGCACCGTCACTTTTTGGGTGAGCTGGATGGCCTCAAGGTCCTGAATTAGGTTGTTTACATTAGTGCACTTCGTATTTTCAAGTGTTGGTTTAAATCTCCTGGTACTATAAGGTTTGTCTTTTGCATGCTTTGGTTTGCCACTATATCGGGCAGAAATATAAGAAATGGAAAAGTTCCTCCTGGTGGGCAATATATTAATATCCCAGAAAGAGACCCTATTTGCCGGAGTTCAAGAATTCATTACTGATATGTAGAAAATAGATTCCTCCAGAGAACCATTGAGAAGAGAAAGACCCACTCTTTTGGGTACCTAAGTAGGAAAGGCAGCATTTTTCAATGGCTGTAAGTTACCGTGAGAGATGACAGGATAGAAGGGGGATCGGCAAAAGTGAAGACATTTGGCTGCCGTGCCTTGTACCCTAAGCAACAAAGAAATTAAATAAATGCTCTGCCTACACATGATCATCTCCAATTTCTATTTGTGGATTTGGCTTTGATGTGTAGGTGCAATACTCAAAGACCTTTGGTGAAGACAATGATAATGTATGGTGAGGAAACTGAGCATGGGGATGTAAGGATTGAAATTACCACACTACACATGACCAAAGATTGAAAGATTTGTTACCAGATATGGAAACAAGTACATTCATTTTTCAATGCTGATAAAATATGGCTTAAGTGGCAGGTAAACAATGTTTATCAATGGACCGCCCTACACATTACCCTGAGCACAAAAACTATTTTTAGGGCACCCAGCAAGCCAAAGGCCGCTACCTCCAACCATCTTCCCTGGTGCAAGCAAAGCTCACTGGAGCTTCTCAAACCATTCCCAGCAGGTCTTGGTCTGGGTAAGATCCTACAAAAAATAACCTCAATTCCCTTCCGGCTTTCTGAAGATCAGGGACATTAGGTTTTCAGCGCTATGGGCTCTGGGATTTGGGCACGCGTCTTGGCCACTGCTGGGCCCTGACCCGCCCTGCTGGCCATACGACCAAGGGTTCTGCCTATGCGCTGTGATGAAATCTGTGATGCCTGCTGTAGCCTTCCTGGCCTATGCATGCTATGTAAAGACTAGGAAGTTAAGTGCATTGCATACCGGCCATGGCATTCATGGGATTGCGCAGGCTTTCAAATTAGAGCAAACAACTAGTGCTGTGCATGTCTGCTCATTTTAAAGTTGGGAAGCTGTGGCAATAGTGTCATGGACTCTTTACTGCCACTGATGTAGAAATGGATGGTGGACGCAGAGCTCCCACATCAGGACCTTGGAATAGAGGATATAAGCCACCACCAGCACTTGATACGTTCACCATCCAACAAGATCAAAGGTTGTATTTAACTACTTTGAGGTTCACTATCTTAACCTTTCACTACTTCACAGCCACCAGACCTACCTAACCCTACAGCAATAGATCAAAGTTTCTAATGTAATTTGCCATTATGTAAACACTATTACATTGACCCCATTACATCAACTTTATGCACACATCTACTTCAGCTGTTAAGCAAATCATAACACTAAAATTTAGACTAAATTAAACCCTAAACATATTGTTATTTGTACCTTTACCCTACGCTAATCAGTAAGCACTATCATTATGTCTTCTCAGGCCCTAGCCCTGACCCTTACCCGTATCCAACCTCATCTCTAACTGTGATCCCATTCTTAACCCTAGGCCTATCCTATATCTTTAGCCTTATTCATTACCTAACTCTTTTCTGAATCCCATCTCATACCCTAAGTCTTGCCCTAACCTTAAGGCTACTGTTAGAAATGGGGGTCTCTAGCTGGCAAGGGCTTGCACCTTTGTCCAAATAGGCACCCTTCTTCTTAGTCAGGATAAGGGAATTACATTCAAAATCCTTTGATCCTCTAGGCAGAGGGTGTCTGTGCCCAGCCAGAACCAGTTCTGCCTTCTCTGGTGTGATTTCCTGGCAGGTGGTGGAGACGGCATTGTCAGAGGCAGACCAGGCCCTTTGAGATGCAAGGAAATCTCCTCCCTCTTCCCTCATCGCAGCCCAGGTCTATTCAGCCCTTTCCTGACCTACCTAGACTATCGGGAGCCACTCCTGCTTCCTAGCCATCTGTCTTCCAAAACCCAGACAGGCAATCCACATTCCAGGAGAAACACTGGATGACTGAGCAAAAAATACCTACTTCCTAAAAGTGGTATTTTCAAACACACCTTTACTAAAAGACGCATCTTTAGATTCTGAGTTGAGGCATACTAAATGTTATTTTCCCACTTAGCTCCCAGGGCCAGTTATGTTTATAAGATGTTATAAACAAACTTCCCATTCTGTCCTATGGGGAACAGGTAGCCTTGCAATAGTGAAAAACGAAATGGGCTGTAATTCACTATGAGGACATGCCATACACACCAGGGCATGTCCTACCTTTCACATACACTGCACCCTGCCCACAGGGGTACCTTGGGCCTACCTTAGGGGTGTCTGACATGTAAGAAAAGGGAAGGTTAGGGACTGGCCAGTGTGTGCACGGGTCAAGAGGCGGAGGATAACCGGAGGAGGAGCCTCAGCTGGCAGACGTGTCCTGCTGAGGCTCCGCGATCGGGCTCTCATGCTGCCCGCTTCCCAGCGTCGCCCCGACCTGTTCTGATATCGGCCGGGTGTCGGAGCGCATGTAGTGCGGGGAGATGCCGCAAAATCATGCCTGGGTGCGCTCCCAGCAACAGACCGGGGAGAGTTGGACTGCACGCTCCCGGTGGCAAGATGGCGCCCGCCGGGGCTCTGGGAGTCCGGACCGGTGCCTCGCGCTATACGCCAGGAGCAGCACGGGGGCACTTGTATGCGGCCGCAGCGGAGGAGTGGCGGCACTCCGACAGTGCCATTCCCTGATGCGAGTTCTGGCACACGAGGAGGCAGGTAGCGGCGATCGATGACGGCCCGCCATTTTGGCTGTCCTGGTCTCTGCCTCGCCTCTCCACAGACCCGCGGTCACTCCGAGCATGGTCGTGACGCCACACATCCATCGGCGGCGATCTGGGAGCTGGAGAGTCGATTGCTGCCCCCAACACCGCACTGAAGCACGAAATAGCCCCCGATCGGCAACAATCGCCTGACTTCAAAATGGCGTCCAGTGTTGAAAACGGCCGACGGAGCCGATCCTGAATATCTGGGGGTGTACAGCACCATCGGGACAGAGGTGAGCAGCGGACCACGCGCTTCCAGGGACAAACCTAAAGGGATTTTCTCTCTCTGCAGCAAGGACATAATTAACACACGAGGGTAATCACCCAACCGTTGCTTTGGACTGCCTTTCTCCCCCCGGACTTGCAGCACTCTTCCTGGACTTTCAGACCTGGACCTCTGTGTTCCCCGCCATTTTCTCTCTATGACTCACTTCTTCTTCTACCTTTCTCCTCCGCCTTTTTAGCGATCTCTCACCTCCCCCTCTCTGTCATAGTGACCTCTCTATTGTCTCTCCTGATGCCTACTTGTGACTATCTGCTTCCCTCTCTGGTTTGTCTCACTTTCCTGCCCTTCTCTGTCCCTCCCTTGGTGATGTGACTTTAAAACCAGTCTTATCCCCTCCCTATGTATATAGAGATAACTCTAATCACTAGTATACACAGTAGATGTGACTTTTAGAGTATATCCATGTGTATCCCCTCCCTATGTATATAGAGATAACTCTAATCACTAGTATATGCAGTAGATGTGACTTTTAGAGTATATCCATGTGTATCCCCTCCCTATGTATATAGAGATAACTCTAATCACTAGTATATGCAGTAGACCGTTGTGCTCTCTTCCATTGCTATGTGACTCTTAGAGTATATCCAGGTGTATCCCCTCCCTATGTATATAGAGATAACTCTAATCACTAGTATATGCAGTAGACCGTTGTGCTCTCTTCCATTCCTATGTGACTCTTAGAGTATATCCAGTCTTACCCCTTCCCTATGTATATAGAGATAACTCTAATCACTAGTTTATGCAGGAGTCCGCTCTGCTCTCTACCATTCCTATGTGACTCTTAGAGTATATCCATGTGTATCCCCTCCCTAAGTAGATAGAGATTTCACTAGTATTTGCCTAGAATATATCCATTTGTATCTCCTCCTTGTGTGACTTTATCTCTTGTACATTTGCAATTTTTTTCTGTTTGTACCTTTTTATAACGCATGTAATCCTAAGTCTGTATGTTTTCAACTGGTTCTTATGTAAGTCAAAAATTTGCAAATTCGTTTTGTACCGTCAGTCCTTATGTTTGAAACTGGGTCCTATGTAAAGCGCTCTGACACCTTCGGGTAAAGTTCGCGCTATATAAAATTGCATAAATAAAATAAAATAAATAAATAAGTTGACATGGCAGTTACAAACTGCGTGCAGACTCTGCAATGGCAGGTCTGAGGTATCTTTTCCGGGCTACTCACGTGGGTGGCACAATCCGTGCTGCAGGCCCATGCGTAGCATTTGATTCACAGGACCTGACACATTCAGTGCACTTTACTGGGGGCTGACAATCAATCAATCAATCAATCAATAAATCAATCAATCAGTGAACTTATAAAGCGTGCTATTTACCCGTGAGGGTCTCAAGTCTCTGAGGGGGGGCAGGGGGGTGCTGCTACTGCTCGAAGAGCCAGGTCTTGAGGAGCCTTCTGAAGGTGAGCAGGTCTTGGGTCTGCCATAGATGGGTGGGGAGGGTGTTCCAGGTCTTGGCGGTGAGGAAGGGGAAGGATCTGCCACCAGCGGTCGTTCGTTGGATGCGCGGGACGGCTGCCAGGCTGGCGGAGCGGAGCTGTCGCGAGGGGGTGTAGAAGTTGAGTGTCGTTCAGGTAGGCTGGTCCAGTGTTGTGGAGTGCTTTGTGTGTGTGGGGGAGGATTTTGAAGGTGATCCTTTTGTTGACGGGGAGTCAGTGCATGTCTCTGAGGTGGGAAGTGATGTGGCTATGGCGGGGGACGTTGAGGATCAGTCGGGCTGAGGTGTTCTGGATGTGTTGTAGTCGACACAGGTGCTTGGCTGGGATTCCTGCGTAGAGTGCGTTGCCGTAGTCCAGCCTGCTGCTGACGAGGGCTTGGGTTACCGTTCTTCTGTTTTCAGTCGGGATCCATTTGTAGATCCTGCGAAGCATGCGGAGGGTGTTGTAGCAGCAGGAGGCGACGGCGTTGACCTGCTTCAACATGGAGAGGGAGGAGTCGAGGATGAAACCTAGGTTGCGGGCGTGGTCCGTGGGTGTTGGAGCTGCTCCCAGTGTGGTCGGCCACCAGGAGTCGTCCTACGCAGAGGTGGTGGGGCCTCGGATGATGAACTCTGTCTTGTCCGAGTTCAGTTTCAGGCGGCTGCTCCTCATCCATTCGGCGACGGCATTCATCCCTTTGTGGAGGTTGGTTCTGGTGGTGTGCGGGTCCTTGGTGAGGAAGAGGATGCGCTGGGTGTCCTCGGCATAGGAGATGATGTTCAGGTCATGCTGGCTGGCCACTTGTGTGAGGGGGGCCATGTAGACGTTGAACAGGGTCGGGCTGAGGGATGAGCCCTGGGGTACGCCACAGATAATGTTGGTGGCTTCGGAGCGAAAGGGCGGGAGGCGGACTCTCTGGGTTCTGCTGGAGAGGAAGGACGTGGTCCTGTCCAGGGCCTTCTTCTGGATACCGGCTTCTTGGAGGCGTGTTCTTAGTGTGCAATGGCAGACCGTGTAGAAGGCGGCTGACAGGTCCAGGAGGATGAGGGCTGAAGTTTCGCCGTTGTCTAGCTGGCTCATGATGTCATCTGTGGCAGTGATGAGGGCAGTCTCGGTGCTGTGGTTGCGTCTGAATCCGGACTGGGATGGGTCTAGGATGGTGTTGTCCTCGAGGTGGCGGGTCAGCTGCATGTTGGTGATTTTCTCGATGACCTTCGTCAGGAAGGGGAGCAGGGAGATGGGCCGGAAGTTCTTGAGGTCTTTGGGGTCCGCCTTGGGCTTCTTGAGGAGGGCCTTGATTTCGGCGTGCTTCCAGCTTTCCGGGAATGTTGCAGTGTCGAAGGAGATGTTGATGATCTTCCGCAATTCGGATGCGATGGTTGCGTCCGCTTTGTTGAAAACGTGGTGTGGGCAGGGGTCTGATGGAGATCCTGAGTGGATGGAGTTCATGACCTTGCTTGTCTCTTCATCGTTGACGTGGGACCACGAGGTCAGCTGGTTGGTGCAGGTGGCGTTCGGGGTGTGGTTTGTAGTGGTCGGGGCTGATGAGGAAATGAAGCTGTCATGGATATCGGCGATCTTGCGATGGAAGAAGGTGAAAAGTGAGTCGCACAGGTCTTGCGAGGGCGGGATGTCGTTGGCGTTGGCACTGGGGTTGGAGAGTTCCTTCACTATGTTGAAAAGTTCTTTGCTGTCGTGTGCGTTGTTGTCCAGTCTGGTTTTGAAGGACGATCTCTTGGCTGTTCTGATGAGGTGGTGATGTCTGCAAATGGCGTCCTTGTGGGCTGCGTGGCTGTCTGGTGCGTGGTCGTGAAGCCATTTCTTCTCCAGGTTCCGGCATGTTCGTTTGGAGATCTGGAGTTCTTCGGTGAACCAGGCAGCTTTCTTGCTGGGGTGGTTGACGGAGGGTTTCTTGAACGGGGCGAGGGTGTTGGCGCAGTCGTTGATCCACTGTCTGAAGTTTCGGGCGGTGGCGTCTGTGTCGGTGGGGTCGGTGAGTGGGTTCTGGGTGAGGGTGGAGGTTAACTGGTCCTCGGTGACTTTGCTCCAGCAGCGGCGAGGCAGATGTTGGGTGCGGTGGTGCGTAACTGGTTTCTTGAAGGTGAAGTGGAAGCATCGGTGGTCAGTCCAGTGGAGTTCGGTGGTGTGCTTAAGGCGATGTGGGTGCTTGTGGAGAAGACGGGGTCGGGCGCGTGGCCGGTGGCGTGGGTGGGTTCGGTGATGAGTTGTCGGAGGCCGAGGTTGGCGAGGTTGGCGATTAGGGCGTGGAGTTAGCGTTGTTGTTGTTCTCGAGGTGGAAGTTCAGGTCCCCGAGGAGGATGTAGTCCGTGGAGGCGAGTGCGTGGTTGCTGGCGAGTTCGGCGACGGAGTCGCTGAAGAGGGTCTGGGTTCCGGGGGGGGGGGTTCTGTAGATGAGTGTTCCTCTGAGGATGGTGTTGGGGTCGTGTGGATCTGGAAGTGGAGGTGTTCGGCGGAGTTGAGGGAGTCGTCTACGAGGGTGTGGACCTGGAGGGTGGACTTGTGGACGATGGCTATTCCTCCTCCCATCCCGTTGGCACGGTCTCTGCGGGCGATCTTGTAGCCTTCTGGGATGGCTATGGCGATGTCAGGTGCCGATGAGTCGTTCCACCAGGTCTCGGTTAGGAAGGCAACGTCTGGGCCGGTGGTGTCGAGCAGGTCCCAGAGCTCAACGCCGTGTTTGCGTGCGGAGCAGGTGTTGAGGAG
This sequence comes from Lissotriton vulgaris, assembly GCF_964263255.1. Lineage (NCBI taxonomy): Eukaryota > Metazoa > Chordata > Amphibia > Caudata > Salamandridae > Lissotriton > Lissotriton vulgaris. The sequence goes on from NW_028251431.1 coordinate 658,822, forward strand.
TATGCAGTGGAGGTGGTTGGGCCCGGTCCTTGGGGGTTTGGTGGTTCTGTCGCAGGTGAAGCTGCAGGAGTGGCAGGAGAAGGGCCCGTGGGTGTATTTCAGGCGGCCTGGAAGCAGCGGAGGTCTCGGCCGGTGTTGAGAGCGTGGAGGGTGTTGGCATGGTAACGCAGTCCGGTGGCGTGGAGAACTCGGGGTCTAGGGGTTCTGGCGCTGGGCGCGGTCCAGGCACGGACGGGCGCAGACGGGCTTGCCTTTGGCACGCAATTGTTGCGCCCGCTGCGCGTTTCCGCTACGCGTCCGGGCAGTGGCCACCATTTAAGGCGTAGAGGATGGGAGGAACAGCTGGGAGGCGGGAGCGGGGCAGCGAGGGGGCGTGGCCACAGGGAACAGCGGGGGAAAAACACAGGGATCACAGACGCGAAGGAGCGGGTGGAGCTATCGCAACAACCACAGTCCTGGGCAGGGGAGGATCGAACCTGTACTTGGAGCGGCAGCAGTGGGGGTGAGCGCGCACAGGTGGTGCTGTTCGGCGGCAGGGGAGCGACCCGGCCCTTAGCAGGGTCAGAGGTCACAAGAAAACCAAACATCCAATCATCGAAACACCAATCCATAACATACTTTACCCCAGGAGCACTTGCACTTTACCACTGATCAGCAGTGCGAAAAGTGCGCAGAAACACTACTCCAGCATAAACAGAGTCAATACGGGGAGGGCAGAAAGCAAAAACCTTAGGGGAAACACGCCAAAAGATGCCAAGTCTAACAGCTACCTTAACCATTTGCCTTACATAATGCCAAACATAAGCCTAATGCTAAACCTTACACTAACCTAAGACTAAATCTTATTTTATCCCAAAAGTTAACCTTAGGTCTAACTCTAGCCCTAAACCTTATCCAAGCCCTTTGCCTAAACCTAACTCTAAGCCTACCATTTAAACTCAACAAAACATGCCCTTAAAACTTCTCTAAATACTTACCCTAAACTAATTATAACACGCCACCAACTCCAACTCTAACCCTAATCCTAAACCTACCTCTAACCCTAACCTAGACAATTACCCATATACTTACTTCTGTCAATGTTTTCTATTTTCATAAGTGGCATTTTCGAAGTTGTGTCTCATTGCTATGGTAAGCCAAGGGAGTGTCTTTGAAATAATGGGATGGCTCCAGTAAGGGCCCCATATATACAGGGCAGATGTTTACACACGTTTATGGATATTTCATTTCTGTTTTTGCTATTATAATGTACATTTTGTTTTCACATCAAATTAATTAGCAGGGGATAAATCATTTCTCTTGTCTCGAGTGACCAAATAAGACAGTTAAAAGTACAAAGGTGTTCAGCCTTCTACGGGTTGAGTATGAATTGTGAGTCTGTTGAACATGTTTTAAATGCGATAGATATTGAGAGTGGATGCATGAGGAGTGAGTGTTTGTATATAGCAATTAAACATGCATTAATTAATGAAAGCAATGCAATTGTTGTTGAACGCCTCTTACATCATTTGTTCTACATATTTTTACAACCGTAAACCCCCCACACACTTATAGACAATAAACTTGAATCTACAAATTCTTTCACTTTTAAATTCGTTAAAAAAAAAAGGACTGCTTTAAAGACATCTCTAGCATGAATATTCTGAGAATAACGGAAATAGGTTTTGGATTACAGGCTTGTGCAAACCAGCAAGTTCAGAAAATAATTTGAAAAGGAACATGCCCCACAGGAATGTGACATAATCGGTGATAAGTTTATGCAAACAACTGATTAACTTACACAGCCTTGACTCCCCCCTTCCTTTTGACTTGGGAGGCTTTCACTCCTCCGTATATACAATAATGAGTGTGCAATGTAAAGTTTTTTTAGAATGAGAGTCTTGCAAAGAACCAAAAAACTCATCAGGTGAAATATATTTTCGTGTCCTTTATACCAATACTATACACACACACACGCACACACACACACACACACACACATATTTATATATAAATATTTATTTATGCGTCACCAGTGAAGAATAAATGTGGCACACTAAAAAGCTATTTAGAGCAACTCTTATCATAAGTTCACTTTCACACATTTATTACAGGCTGAAGATATGAAAAAATAAGCGCTATGATGCAACCTGCTCTAGCCGCGTCATACTGCTCATTTTTTAGCCATGCTGATGTAACACATGGCTAAAATACATTGAAAAAGCCAATAACTCTCGTACAGGCACAAACTATTGACTTTGTCAATGCTTGTTAGTTCCCTTAATAACTTTGATGCCAATCAACGAATGTGCATGACATTTTCCAAAACGAAATTACATCTTAATTGGGTTCCTTCTGGCAAGGTTTGCGCACATGAAAACACTTGCATAGCAGGGTCCCAAAAGTGGCATTTCCCATTTTAGCCCCTGCAGGATTCTTTGCTCCTCAAACAGAAATCAGGGCTAAACCGAATTACACCAGACTTAGCAAACAAGCAGCGCTCTCCTCTAAGAAGTGCTTTTGCTTAGTTTGGTGCAAAATTGTTTAGTAGTTTTCAATAAATTAGCTTTTAAATAGTGTTCTGGTCTAGGCATGAAGACGTCACATTTCAGAGATATCTTGACAATTGGAAATGTGTATTTTTAATTTTCCTTAATTTTAGCTCTGTTTGCAAAATTACACGAGATTTGGCAGATGCTTACCATGTTTAGATTACACTTGGTATTTTTAAATTAGTGTGGTTTGCCAAAGTGGCACATTTAAATGCAGGGCTCACAAAAGTGTTCAGTTGGTAAAACGTCTGGCGCTATTTGAAGAACACGCATGAAAATGGAAGACATTTAACATATTTAGCTTTCACTGTGTATGTAAGGCAAGATTTGTACAGTTCAATGAAGGAATGGGGGAAAAGTTAATAGAGGGGGGAAAACAATTTCATGTGCTAATACCTTTGGTACTCTTTAATTAATCTGTATGAAATTTGGAAGGCTATTATTACCACATTGAGCCCAGTGCAGAAATTCTGAAGTCTCATACAGAAGGAGGGTAAAGGTAAAAGAGAGCTTAAAAAAATAATTTGTTTGGCAATAACTTTGGTGCTGTTTCACAGATCTGAACAACACTGCGCAGATACTTATCATGTTTAGCTCACTTGGGATGTTTTGAGTTTTATGCAAGGGAGTCAAAGAGGGAAAGACGTAGGGGCCGATTCTGATCTCGCTAGAAAAGCCCTCCGTACGAACAGCAGCGGCTCCTGCAGGTAAGAGCGGTGGGCCAGACGGTGGTGTAATATGTCGAGAAACGTCAACGAGGGAAAATGTATTATTATTTACTTTTTCCTCGTGCTCGTTTGTCGAAATCCCCCCGGCCCCTACAGTAAAGAGCGGTGGGGAGGGAACATTTCGACAAACGACGACGAGGTAAAATGTATTATTATTTAATTTCCCCTCGTCGTCGTTTGTCGAAATCTCCCCCGGCCCCTGTAGGTAAGAGTGGTGGGGGTAATATTTCAACAAATGACGACGAGGGAAAATGTATTATTATTTCATATTCCCTTGTGGTCGTTTGTCGAAATGCCCCCCCTTGTCCCACTGCTCTTACCTGCACGGGCCGTAGCTGCATACGACTCGAATCCGGGGGGCTTTCCTAGCACATCGGGCTGTGAGATTCCGACCAAACGAGTAAGATGCATCCATAAGCTGACAGACTCGGTTCGGTCGGGCTCCCATTGAACTTGAACCTATAAACCGAACGCGTACACAGACTTCCATAGCAAAAAAGTGTGGGGGGGGTGGAAAAGCGTGCACCCTGCCAGACTCTGCATACTTGGATTGGGGGGACCCATAGGCACCCCAGTGACTGTTTTGGAGGGCCCAGAGTGAAGGTGGGCCTGCCACGGCCCCCGAAGTCCGATTCCCATGAGTCGATATGGCTGTTCGAATCATGCATCGTACTCGCTCGTTCGGCACAATTCGGCTGCAAACGAGTCGGATGGACAGGAACGGGTTTGGAATCGGTTTGGTCGACACGGATGAGATCTCCGCATCATACTTGGTTGTTCGGAACTGGGGACGATATGGTCAGAAATATAGGCTCTGAATAGGATTTGCACCTTCTAGAACCTGTCTGGAGGCTTTCCCAACGACATAGGAATCAGCCCCTTAATTTGGTGCTAAAAAAAGTAGCATTTCCTATTTTAGCTCTCATAGAAGTCTTTGCTCTCCACCACAGAAAGGAATTATAGACAACTTATTACTATATCAAAGATTTTTTTACCCATCTTTGAATTTACTCGCCACTGATTGATACGTATAACACATGACATACCAATAGAAAACTAAACATGCCAAATGTCACTGAAAAAACACAAAGATTAAAGTTATTTGTTAATTTATTTTTTTATAATGCGCACAGCTACCCAACAAGGGTTTCCCAGCGCAAGCCAACAGAAGCATAACAGTGATCTAGCATTAGCAATATTGATTAAAAAGCCAAGTTTTTAATTGTTTACGGAAAAAAAGAAGGTATGATTAGGGTTGGTTACAACACCTCAACACATGTTTTTAAAATACCTCAGAAATTCACAGAAAAATGTAAATATAAAATGCACAAAAACTACTTATTGTAGGAGGACAATTCATTACTCGCCCAAAACCATGAAAACAATAACTCGCGCACCAAATGCTACGATTATGACCTCACAATATTCATACCAATAAATAAGAACATTTAAATGCAAAATGTAATTAAACAATGACAGATAATCAAACCAGTAAATGAAACTACATTCATAGTCATATCTATCAAATAGTAAGAGTAATTTAGTAAGTGTCATTACATCTGTTTCATTAAAGGTGAGGTCATGAACATTGCATTTGGTGTGAAAGTTATTGCCAGGCCCTGCGACATGCATTTTCGTTTGCAGGCTAGGTCTTGCTGCCAACACCCGCTGCATGCAGCCAAATTGTGCCCCCATGATGCACTATTTATGATCTCGTATATTTCATCACTCAAGGTATGTTAAATGGCATAATTGATGGCATCACTGATGACCTCTCAAATGACTTTGATGATGACTTCATCTTTTCCCCTTTGAGTGCACAAAACATGGGAGTGCGGGGGGAGGGGAGGCTAGCGTTCAGTAGTAAATCTTTGAGAATGCTAAAGTTTTGCAGATTGCTCAAACGCATCAAAAGTTATAAGTTGGATCAAAAAAGGTTTCCAGTAAGTTACTGCGGAACATTTAAAAAAGTCCATCATAATTTCAAGGCACATCAGCCTATATACAATTCGGTGCCTTTTCTTAGCATGGTGTATTTTCATTAAGTTGATTTGGTTATATAGAGAAAAATGTAACAGTCCAATGTGCTTGTGCAACTAAGTATACAATTGTACATTTTTGTGATCTTAGGAAAATTATAATGAATTCTTTGTGAATAGCAAAAAAGATCACAAATGTGCATGTTCCATTTGGGTGCTTCTGTGCTGGTGTTCAAAGACTCCCATCCACCATTTTTTATGTCTATGATATTAAAAAAAATAAAAAAACAAAGTAGCCTAGTAAGAACCCCAATGCGGCAAGACCTTATGCCGCCCTACTGTTTCAGATCTATTCATGGCTTGTCATACAGGCTGGTGATGGAGCAATAGAAATAGGTTCTCACCTTAGCATTCCCTGGCCTGCCAAGTACTAGAAATAATTAACAACCACACCTGGCCTTCTTAAACTGAGCAAAAAAATCTAAATAAATTCTCCCGGTTCTTGCTGAGCATGAAGAGTTCAATTGTCACCCTTTCTGAATGTTGACCTCCACTTTATCCATAGGAGGTGGGTTCATTCACATTATCCATCGCCTTTCCTAAGGACCAGGGAGCTGAATAACCTCAACCTTTCCCACATTCCCCTAGGACAGGTGGGAATAAAATAACAAAGTAATTTCAGCTCCTCCTGTATTTTGAGGACCGTGGATGTGCTGGTCAGCTCCCAATTTTAACTGTTCCCTCTTTAGAAGTGCAGAATGTCACAAGTGCAGTCTATAGGTACCCTGAAAAAATATTACCCCCTCTACTGTGGACAAGAGCATTGAATAAGAAATACTCACCCCTGCCATTGGACAACTCCAAGGGTATTGTTTTAAGGGATACTTCTAATAAAAGCAAGATATATTGACATTAAACAATGTAGCAACGGTATTACCAGTCACAGCCGGTGTTGGAAGTAGCTGCCGGACGGTGACGTGGGAGGGAGGGGCAGTGTGTGTGTGGGGGGGGGGGTAGTAATCTATGGATTAAGGAGGATTACAGGTAAGTAAACATATAAATAAATAAAACGAATTTCATTGTGTGCAATGCATCCCCAAATGCAATGCAGTGAAAATAGTCAATCTAACCTCTCTAAAGTAAGGCATGTTCCCTAGTGTTGCTTAAATTGGAGTAGGAATAATAAACCTAACCCCCCCAAAGTCAAGCACTTTCCCTGGTGTGGTTTACATTGGAGTGGGAATATTAAATGTAACCCTTCCAACCCCTAACATTTTCCTTCATTTTGCTTACGTTGTGCTGCGAATTGTAATTGTAACCCCTTAAAAGTACAACACTTTCACTACTGTTTACTTATATTGGTGTGGGAATAGTTACTCTAACCCTTCCAAATTCCAAAACTATCATATTACTGTTGCTGTAAATCTAGGCCCTCCAAATGCCAAAACTTGACCTGCTTTTGATTTTGTTGTGGCATTAGTAAGTCCCACATTTTTCCTACTTTTGCTTAAATTGAAGTTAGAATAATTAATCTAAAGGAACTCCTGAGGAAAAGTGGCACCCCACAAACATACTGGGATCATAACATGTAAAAAAGTGAACATGACCTTAAAAGATGGATTTTCTCTACCATTCTTCATCCTGGGTAGAATGCCATATACAAGCTGACTGCAATGCCCAGATGTTTACACACCCTACAGAATTTCCCCTTTGAGATTCCTGTTTCCATTTTTTCAAAATGGCAGACTTCCTATAGATTATACCTTTGGGCAAGTAAACAATCCTGGATACCTCTTGATAAAGCGATGTGACGAACCTTTGAAGTGGCATTTAGGGCAACCATTGTCCAACTTTACCACCGGGCAGTGCACCTGCTGCCAATAAATGACTGGCCTTTTAGATTAGGAATGACTCTGCCTACTGTCTAGAACAAGAAGAGTTTGGGGCGAGAGGTGCACTAACCTTCAGTTACCATACTAAGATTCTGCCATTCCTGTTAGATGTTACACGGGTGGTACTGCAAGCATTGAAAAGTGCTTTAAATCGAACACCTACCCAAGAGACACCACTGTAGGTTGGAGGTTAGCAGGCTAGTGTGGGCAGCACATGCAATTTCAAAGGGTGGGACTACATAAGGCTGTCCAAACTTGGAAACGTGTGGTCAAGTACATCCATGAGGTCCTATGACAAACTCAAGTTAGACTACGTATTACACAACTCACAGTTTTACAGATACCTACATCTTTGAAACGTTCTTGAACATCTGTGGCTGTCCCCAGTTGCCCTTTCCGAGTTTAGCCCCCGGAGGCTACTTTGACGCTGGAAGCCTAGGAGCCCATGGAATATCTAGGCTTTATCGAACCATGATATTTAACTTTCCAGACCCCGTACAGGACATCTGATACAGGTGGTAGGAAGATCTGAGGACAATAAATGATCAGTGGAAGGAGGTAAGGATTGCCCACCGGGTCATGGCGATTTCTGCCCCCCTCTTAGTGATTTAAATAAACTATCTATGCAGGACTTATTTTATGACAGAAATGCAAAACGACCAGTAGACCAACTCCCGGGTGCACCAGGTTCCCGAGGTGGACAGCACATTATGGCATATGAGATTGGATGTCCTACCATTAGGTATGGAGAGAGTCTTAAGCAAAGTACTGGGAAGTGTGCACCGTCTCACTCCAAAGCTGGCTGTACTGGGTATCAAAGTTGGCTGCCCCAGATATTGAGGACTCTGCTCCTGAACGGGGAATGGGCATTAATAATGCTGGATGGTGTGGCAGAAGTCACGATAGTTCGCGAGAACCTGATAGATTATCTGGTGGGAGTAGCGCTGAGTGACTACATTACAGTGAAAACACCTGATTCCAGGGTAAGGGTTCCACACCGCATATACGATATCCAACTGCCATTGGAGGGGGACATGCCCAGGTTTATTAATGTCCTCTTTTGGGAGGATCTCGCTCAAGGGTATGATATGTTTTTGGCCGAAAAGGATTGGGCCCCTTATTTTGTAATGGATTGCGCAAACTGAGAAACAGTAATTTTACGAGCTTTTTCTGACCTCGTTCCAGAGTCAATTAAATATTCATATGCCAAGGAGTGGGCTCTAGCTTCTGCCTTTTAGCGCAGCTGTGTGGGGTGGAATGAAGTTACAACTTATCATGACATTCAATTGAGGGTGACCCCACAACCTCAAAGACAATATCCAATAAAAATTTAAGCTAAACAACAAGTTAGGGACATTTTAGAACAACTTGAAAACCAAGGTGTAATAGGAAGTTGCGCCTCTTCCATGAATAATCCTTTGTTTCCAGCCATGAAACCAGATCATTCATATTGTCTGGTATTGGATTACAGACATTTAAACTCAGCTACTCGCACATTTGTAGTACAAAAGGCACACAGCACTGCATTGATGATGAAAATTGTGTGGAAGAAATACAAAGCAACACTAGACATCTCAAATGGATCTTGCCAAAATATAGCTCCTGGGAGCAGATATTTGACAGCATAAAGTGTGCTCGGTTCTCAGAAACAATTACGCTGTTTGCCCCAAGGGTATAAGAATAACCCTGGGCTGTTCGCAACCAGTTACAGAACTACCTGAAAATGTTGATGATGAGGCATTGTCCTATATTGATGACATATATTTGATGGATTCTGACCTTATGGAAAACTTGACCAGAGTACACCGCATAATCATGGGGATTGCTCACATGAGCTATAAAGTTAAATTCATGAAATTAAAAACCGTCAATCTGAATGTGCTGTTTTAGGGATATGAGTTATCAAGTGAAGGCAAAAGCCTGCCGACCCCTTTCTTTTTTAGAAAAATGCGCTTTGCTCCAACCTCCAACACCTTTAAAAAGATTACAATCCATATTAGCATTTCAAAAATGTGGCAAAACATGCATTCCAGATTACACAGAATGGGTCAAACCATTCTACATCTTGATACGTCCAGACTTTTTATTTATTTGCAGGTTTGTACCGCGCTGGCTTCACTCCCAAGGGAGTATCTCCGCGCCTTTGGCTTCTACAGAGGATTTTGAGGGAGGGAGTCTTTAAAGCTGTTCCAGTCTGGGTTTACTGTTCAAACAAAAAGGTCTTCAACCTTTTCCTAAAGGGGAGATGGTCTACACATAGCCTAAGAGATACAGGGAGGCTGTTCCAGAGAGAGGGGCCAGCTATTGATAGGGTTTTAGTTCCATGTCTGGCCTTCTTAGCTCTGGGTACACACAGGAGACCTTGTTCACTTGATCTTAGTGTCCGAGTGGGAATGTAGGGCGTAAATTTGGTGGTTAAGTATGCGGGGCCCATACCATGTAGGCTTTTGTGTATGATGCAGCATACCTTAAATTTTGCCCTCTGTCTGACAGATAGCCAATGCAATTTGGTCAGCAGGGGTTTGGAGGGCGTGCGGGGAGGAGCATTCAGAACCAGGCGGGCGGCCATATTCTGAGCTACCTGGAGTCTGTTCATGACTCCCTCGTTGGCAGACAGGAGCAAGCCGTTACAGTAGTCCAGGCGACTCAAAACGAGTGCCTGGACCAGTGTCTTCCTAACTGCATCAGGTAGAAATGGGAAGATTTTCCGTAGCATGCCAATAACATGAAAGCATGCTCCCACCACCTGGTTGCCATGTTGTTTGAGGGTAAGCTCCTGATCTAGACGGACCCCCAGATTCTTGACAGTTTGTTTAGGTTTGGGCACTGGGCCAAGATCTTGTGGCCACCAGTCTGGGGTCCAGAGCATTTTTGCCTCCCCAAACATCATGACTTCCGTCTTCCCCACGTTGCACTGCAGGTAGTTGGAGGACATCCATCGTGCCACCGCTTTCATGCCCCTGGAAAAAGAGTTTCTGACTTCAGGTGTAAAGATCTTAAAAGGAAAGAGGAGTTGAGTATCGTCTGCGTAAGATATTGGGATAAAACCATATCTTCTCATGATGTTGGCCAGGGGTGCCACATAGATGTTGAATAAGGTAGGGCTCAAACAAGAGCCCTGTGGCACCCCCTTGGTGATCTCAACTTCCTCTGACCTGTATGCACCCATAGCTACTTGCTGGGTGCGGTCTTTCAAGAAACTCTTTAACCATGCCAAGGCTTCCTGTTTTAGGCCGATGTTAGTTAGTCTGGTGATCAAAATAGAGTGGGATACGGTATCAAATGCCGCAGACAGATCCAACAGCACCTTTTCAAGCACACATTAGTTGCAAGAACATATAGAAATTCTACATTCCATACAAGCTGACATGATAGCTTCCAAACATCTACACACACATGTGAACTCATCAAAATTGGTGATCCGTGTAATTGCAGGTACATCAGGGTACACACATGTCACATTCAATGAAGGTGACACTGTACCAATTGCATATAAATCACATTTATATATGAATGCTGAAATGCATTTTACACTGACTGTTAAAATACTGACAGCAGTACAGACTGCTGTAGTGAGAGGAAAGGGTGAGCCCTGGCTCAAGGAAAATTCATAAGTGACTTGATTCTGGTACCGAGGTGGTCACAAGAGCAAGTGTTCCAAATGTCAAAGCTCTACTTCCACGATGGATACAATGGGCAAACTCACTCACTGCAACAGATATCAATTACAGATTTGACTCTACACTACAAACACAAGCCTGTCTGCAGTACTAACAAGATATCTGCTGCCTAAAGAAATAATGCCTCAAGATCACTGTCACTAAATCATTTACACTGATGGTTTTGCTCGGTCTGCAAAGCACCAATACTCACTCCGCTTGTGGAATAGTGGAAAGGTGAATGCATGATTAGGTGATTGCACAGCACAATGGCACAATTAAAGGCTCTAGTACTGGCACTACAGAATACAGATGTTGGATTCACCACAATTATAAGTATGATTTGTATTATTGTGTGCAGTCGTAAAATGAATATCTACACTATTGGAGACTCAAAAGACTGCACAATAAAGCACTAGCTGAAAGAATGCTTGCCACGGGCACCCGTCAGTCACACACTGAGCCATCAACCTGTTGGCGTTCACATTGCAGGGAATACATTGGCTGATTAAGCTGCAAAAGTGACAGTTCGAACTGCCACGATGCTTCAATCACTTGTTCTAGAACAAGGATAGACAGAGACATCATGGTGGCTATCAATGACACACACCTACCGAAAGGCTTTCCACTCAAGTACTCCTACAAGTTAGATGCACAAAACACACTGTATGCTCAGATTCCAGGAGTGAGGGATAGAGTAATATCATACAGTGATCACAGACTGGGGTTAATACTAGCTGCACATGCTGGGGTAGCTGCTACAGTTTTGTTATTGTAGCAACGCTATTGGTGGACAGGTCTTTACAAACAGACCAAGGACTTTGTCCTCAGATGCAACATCTGTCAGCAGATAAAGGGTTCTCCTGTGGCACATACACCACAGACACCTCTACTGATTTAAAACAAGCCATTAGATTGTGGATACTTTGACCATTGTGGACCCCTATCCTCAGATGGCGCTAACAAGTATATCTTGGTTGCAGTGGATTCCTGCTCTTGAACCGAACTGTTATAAAGTATATGTGAGTCTATATCAGGACATACGCAGCTGACACATTACATTCCAACCAGGGTCCTAGGATTAGCTCTAGGGCTTACAAAGCGGCCATGGGAGGTTGCCATGTGACCCTGCATTTCTCGCCTCAATATCTTTCATAGGGAAACACGGTAGTAGAGATGAAACCTATGACTTTCAGCAGTCTTTAACAGTTAGCGTCCTAGGCTCAGGTCTCAGTTGGGTCCATAACCTATATGGGGTCCAGAGGGCTTTGAATAACATGTCAGGAAAATCTCTGGGTGGTCAGACTCCCTATGAAATCCTGTTTTAGGTTAAGATGTGGGTCCCAGATGTCGACAATACCTGCACAGTGGAGGTAGAAACAACATTTGACATCAATGAATGTTTGGCTGTTTTGCGGAAGCTGAACGATTTCCGGGACAAACAGAGTAACGTCCAAGTAAAATGTACCGCCACTGGAGAAGTGAAAGTTGTTTCGGCAAGACCTGGCTAGTACCGAAGGTGGGTGATCCGGTCAGAAAAAAGTTTGTGGACAAGAAAGAATTTGGGACGCCCTCCAGAGCGCCTGTACCTGTCCTGGCTGTTGAAGGTACAAGAACTTTTCTCCTTCTGCCCTGGCTGGGCGTTGACACACAATGTTTGTCTCCAATGATTTTCTCAAACCACATAATGTTGCCAATTCTCAACAGTAGGCCATGTGGACTCCTGGGTGGCTACCAGTCTCCTCTTGCTACTGTACAGGAGGTTCAGATGGAAGCTTTAATCACAAATGAAGCATGTTCTCCAATGAGAAACAACACTAAAGAACAATGAAGTATGCCTTCTACCTGTGCAAAAACTACGACAACTGTACAGACAACTAGTACAGAAACCAAATTTCCATTTGAAATCCTGAAGATAATAAGGTCTATGTCAACGTACCACTGATCGAGCTTCCATCAAGTCCAACACAACCTGATGAGCTGCCAAGGATAGACAGGATGGCTTTTGGCTCCGTCTTCGACTTGATGACTTCTCCTGTGACGCATCGGAGCAACACTGCCTCCACTGCCCCTAGCTTTTAAAATAAAGGTACGTGTTTTCTATCTTTGGCTGAAAAGAACATACTTTGTTTCTCCATAGATATACCTTAGGATTACACTTGCATTACTTTTCATGGTCTTTTGGATTGGTTTTGTGACAGTGTTCTTTCTCCTTCTGAATGGACATTTCATTTCAGAATGCTCTGCGGTACAAATGGTAAACTTGATTCTGAGACCACACGTATCATCACACCATAAGCAAAGAGACCTTTCCCTGATGAACATTTCAGCTGTTCCAGTTCCAATTGGAATTGTGTGGGATAAGGTATCATTTTATGTGTATAGTCCCACTAAACTGTTACAAATTCCACATTGTGTAAAAATCCTTAAATGATATTATCACCCCTAGAACTGTTTCTGATAATTGAGACATGTGTTTTCCTTTGATGAGTTATATGGTGGTACACCTAACTATGATGAGATGTTTTATTTTCAACATTAAGGACATCATTTTCTATACAAAGCTAGCATTCCAAATGAAATGTTTAATTTTACACAATGGGAACATTGCGCTACACCACCATGGGGTAGTTCAAAGGCATTTGCACAGACCCAGTGTCTTTCTATTATAGTCTTGCATCTTCACCTGCAAAGAAAAATATGTTAACAGACACGAACTGATTTACTCTGCTACTTTCCTTTCCCAACTCTCTGTACAAGGTTTCGACTTTTAGAGGGTCACAATAGATGTAAAATCTATCTGGGGGACTAAGGATTGGCAGGTTCAGGGTACTGAGGCTTTATTTAGAGCCTGCATAATACCACAACAAATGATTTTTCGGAATAAAACTGTGCAACAGACACCATGTCTTGCTCTCGCCAAGATAAAAGATTTGAACACACCACGGATTCCCACGATATGAGAATTGGCAGCAGTTAACATCATACAATGAAGATACCATAGATACCATGTTGCGTAAGAGTCTTCATAACTCATCAGACCCCAATTGTAAGGGATGGTCATTATGGCCATCAGAGAGAAACAAATGTCAGGCTCGATTCTTAGTTAACAGCAAGGGATTTACAGTAAATAGGCCCGACATTCGATATGTGCAGGCGAAACATTCGGGGATGGTGACAACTCATTGTATTAGGAAGTTATGCCTTGATTAGCTAAAGATCTCTACACTGTCTCAGGCACAACAGCACCTGTCCCCTTTATCTGATGACCTGGACCTACAGGACTTTTTACTGGGTCATTGAAAACCACATCAAAAACGCCTTCATCATGCCACCTATAATGGGGTGTAGAAAATATCTCAATAGGAGGCTGTTGAAAGATTGCGCATGATTGACAGGGCCAACTTAGAACTGTCTCTTGCAGTAGTGGACAACAGAATACCTACTTTATCATCAAGAATATACTCTTTGGGTAAGATTGTATCACCAACAATAGACGTCATACAAGGGACGTTGCTAGCCGAGCTGCGAAATGGCCGCTCTTTGAGAGGGCTCCGCCAGACACCGAACAATCCTGCATTATCCTGCCTCTAGAGCACGTTGAGGCACCCATATCCGCGTGTTAATTGCAGGCGAATACTTTAGGGACGAACTGTGCCCACAAACCAGTAGTGCTACACCCGGGAACAGGCTAGGTCATGGTCGCCGACATCGGGCGGCTCAGCCCGGCCGGGTGGCCTGTGTGTGACACAAAACTGTTGAGACACTGATGTAGCTGAGCACCAGTCCCGGGTCCACACGGACGTTTGCTCATCGGTGCTTTCGGAACTCCATTTCGCCCAGACTGTACCCAGCACATTTATCACTGACGACGGGAGTTTGGGACTCTGATAGGATCACTGGTGCGGGAGCCTGGTTCAGCCGAATGACTGGATGCGGCCCGGAGGTGCCCGGGCAAAGACGATGCGCCATTCCTAAATGCAGATGCGGATGTGCTTTCATTTCCGAGGTCTGGAGACGACGCTCGGATTTGGCTGGCTCGGGTGGGTCCCAAGATGTTTACCCCCTTAGTCGCCTGCAGGCTCTGATCGTTCCTGCTGGGGGAAATGCGAGCCTGCTGGTCATGGTGAAACGTTACCATTAATCCAAGGCCCAGCGGGCCATTTTAAAGAAAGCTCTTTACTGTGCAGTTTAATTTGTGCTAAGGGCCCGGGGTAACCACCACTCAAATCCAACCTGCCATAATACCTACCTTATTAACTATGCTAAGATCCCTCACTTCTGACTCTGCAAGACTGACTCCTGGTGCGGGGGCCTCGTCCGTGATGTGGTAGGGTGGAGAATTGCAATGGCCCTGGGCTCGGAGGCTAATAAATTAATTCTTATCACATAAGCTGGGCGTATGATGGATTTCTAAGGGGCATTGAGTTGCAAGCTTGCAGGAACAGGCGGAGTGATTGGAATATCTCATTAGATTGAGCAGGTGTCTAGGGACAGCGTCCCAGCATTTGTTGTGGATTTACAGTTTTCCCCAAACAATCTGCTGTATATAGCGCACTTCACGTCTGCATCACGCTAATACAGGAATACTAGCCGAACAGTTAGTGGGTTACTCTGCGCCTGGCTCCGACTATAAAGTGATCAGCCAAGGCACAGACGCACTTATCATTTTCCTGTCTGGGTTCTTTTCTGAGGCCCTGGGCTTGGTCTGCACTTGATACGATTACATATTCCCTGCTTTGCTCCTATACAATCTGTTTTTGATCACAAGAGGTTTTGTTCATTCCTCAAGTCATTGCCCCTTCCAACTCTAGTGGCCCTTCCATGGCGAAACATGACACAAAACAGACCAAACACCCCTATGAACATAAACATCGCACCAGGCACAGAGATGATGATGGCGATACAGACAATTAATCCAATGCTAGAGAAGATGCTGAAGGTGGGGAGATGATCCCCGCACCATGCTACTTGAGATAAAAGGCAGTTTAAAGACAGGTGATAACAAGCTGGATAGATTAAACGCAAGATTAGACCAGGTCAAGAAGCAGGTTGATTCGCATGAAGAACGCTTATTTCGTCTAGCTACAGTGCTATGGAAGGACATGAATTGCAAGTCGAGATGAAAGAACAGCTGCTGAATATGGACAAAGTCCTAAGCATAATTAAAGACAAGAATGAAGATTTGGAGGCTCACTCGTACCCGAATAACCTACGAATCCTAGGAATTCCAAAGACCACGGCTATCGCAAAGATGGAATCCTTTGTTAATGATCTGATGGATGAACTGTTTGACCCTGGCCTCTCCCCCCTTTTTATAGTGGACCACGCACACAGTACTTTGGGGCCTCGAACTCCAGTGGAGGCCACACCTAGACCAATTCTGGCCCGCATATTGAATTACAGAGATCGGGACACTATCCTTAGTCTGGCAAGGGAGAAGGATAGCATCAACCACAAGGGCAACAACATCTCCATCTACCCGGACTTCACGCCTTCAGTTCAGGCTACCAGACGCGAGTTTCTGAAAGCAAAATAACTTCTGTGACAAGCAGACATTCCACACGCAATGCTGTACCCAGCGAAGTAAAAAATCACCTACGAGGGGTCTGCACACTATTTCACGGACGCCAAGTCTGCTTTGAAATAGTGCCAAACACGTCTCTAGCTAAAAAAAAACAACAGCCAAATCACCTTCAAATGTCTCAAATGAAGCAGGACTGAGCGATAATGGGTGAGCCAGGGTAACATAATGTCAGGTACTGCTGTTGTCACCCACATTGTAACCTAAACCTATGCTCCGATTTAGTACTGTACAGGAATAGCTAGCCAAAACAAGATCAAAAAATCATTTAATTGGGGCTAAAATGGGGCTCTTACTTTCCTTGGTGGCCACCTCACCTTCGCTGGGAAAGTACGCCAGTAAATCATGCCCCCAGGGAGTTCTCCCATTACCCGTCCCCTGGCACAAGTCTGGGATGTATTTTCAACTTGGTTGTTATGGGGTGGGATTTTCACTCAACCTGCCCCTGTGGGGGTTCAGAAGGCACGCTGGTGCCCATGCACAGTTCCACAGCTGCCCAGCAATTAGTGGGCAGCTGCAATGTTTAGGTTGTGCACATCTTGGTAACTTTACAGCTGCCCAGCAAGTAGTGGGCAGCTGCTACGTTTAGGCCCCTGTTGCGCACTCTTCTTTTGCTGCCTGAGCAGCTTGCCCTGACTGTTTAGACATAGGGCGTTGGCCCTGGGAGAGGCCAGTTGGCCTGGGGTCAGTACCTTTGTGATGTTTTGCGCAATGTGATTACCTGCTATGTTTGTGATGACAAATTGCCTAATGTGATTTATGCGTAATGTGCAATGCCTTTCCTACAAGAAACCCGTTTAAAGTGTACATCACAGTCTAGGCTTCAAAACAGATGCTGGGGGGATACTTACTCCGCTATTTATTCCAATTATGCCAAAGGAGTATCCATCCTGACTAGGCGGGGATTACATTGGAAGTTAAACACATCACAGATTGATCCAGAAGGCTGCTAGGTAATTCTTGGTGGGACTTTCGGTGCAATAGGCAGTACATTGGCTGCAGTATATGGCCCTAATGTGGTTGAGTCGGGATCCTTCAGGGACGTCTGGGTCAATATTAAATCAGTGGGAATTAACATAATTGTGTGGGGTGGGAACTTCAATGCCCTGGTTGATGACGCCAAAGATAGAATGGGCGGTTCCCGGAAACTTCACCCACGTTCGAATGCTGCTTTCAATGAGATAATTGCGGATGGAGGGCTCATAGATATATGGTAACAGCTTCATCCATCAGATCATGTAGGCACTTGCATCACCTCTCATCACAACTCTTGGTCACGGTTGGACTTCTTTCTGGTAACGCCAGAAATAGCAGCCTGGTCGAGTTCGGTACATCACTTGCCTAGAACAGTATCTGATCACTCACCGGTCTTGTTAAAATGGTCTGTACTGACTGATTCATGTATATTGGCCTGCTTAAGGTTACCCCCACACATGCTCATAGACATGCAGTTTAGGCAGGAGATTAGAGGGGACATATCAGATTTCTTTTCCACGAACTCAGGATCAGTCCAGACTACTCTGTGGGAAGCATTCAAAGTGGTTTATAGGTGGAAATCCATTTCGAAGCAGGCAGGGGTACTAAAATCAATCAGACTAACATTAAATAATCTGGAGACCAGCATCAAAGTCCTTGAATCACAGTATTATAGAACAGGAAACACAGAGTTTTTTGGAACGATCAGGGACAAGATTTTGGAATATGAGGAAGAGGCTGACAGGGAAGTGAAATTCCTAGGGAAATATGCCTGTGCCCGCAGATAAGGGGAGGGGGACAAACCGGGCAGGACCTTGGCCAACACACTACGCACACCCTCCACAGAGCTATTTATTTCTGAGATCCAGGATGAAAACCATGAAATGGTCGGAGGCTCACAAAAAATCCTAGAACAATTTACTCAGCACTATTCAACACTCTATTCCACATCACAGGAGGAATTTCAGTCATATCTAGACACACATGAATTGTTGTGGTTGGAAAGGGGTCACAGAGACTATCTGGATGTACCATTCATGATAGAGGATATCAAACAGGTCATTAACAGTATTCCCTCTGGCAAGGCACCCAGCTTTGATGGCTTGATAGCAGGAGTTTACAAGTCCTATTCAGATCAACTAGCGCCTCTACTTCTGGCAGTTTATGAAGAGGCGCAAGAGCTTGGGACATTTCCTTTCACAATGAGGGAAGCTATAATTTTATCTTTGCTAAAACCTGGAAAAGTGTCTAATGACAGAGACTGCTACAGGCCTCTCTCGCTACTTAATATTGATACTAAAATATATGCCAAGTTGTTAGCTAATAGATTACAACCACTTCTACCCCTGATCGCTAGACTGTACCAATCTGGCTTTATTCCAGGCAGGTCCACATTACATAATCTCTGCACCTTCTTTTTGATATTACATTATCTAAACTCTCAATACCCGGCACTGGCAGCGCTGTTGGACGCTACCAAAGCATTTGACTCACTCGAATGGAGTTATTTGTTTACTATCCTTGCTAGGTTGCGTTTCAGCCCATCATTCATAAGACACATAAAACTACTTTATACCTTGCTCACTGCGCGATTCCGCATTAAAGGTCTTCTCTCCCCCTGCTAACTTTCACTAGAGGCACGAGGCAGGGTCGCCCGCTATCCCCTCCACTGTTTGCCATAGCTATGGAGCCGTTGGTGGCGGTGCTCCGGCAACATCATGCAGAAAGAGGTCTCAGCTTCACCACACGGGGTATTATTGTTTCGCTTTATGCTGAGGACTTTACCCTATACATCAATAATCCGAAGATCAATTTAAACCCAGTAATTCGGGAGATTCTAAAATTTGGCAGTCTATGTGGCATTCAAATCAATTGGTCAAAATCGGTGCTATTTCCATTGTCAGACTCCACACATCCCCATAAACTAGATTACCCCCTTCAATGGGCAGACCGCCCAGTACGATCTCTGGGCATTCGACTTAGCGCTAAAGGGCAAGAATTGTGGGACAAAAACTACGGCAGAGTGGTGTCCTCGCTGGAGAGCAAAATAAAGATATGTTCCAGAGTCCCCTTGTCCGTGGCAGGGCATATAGCAATTGCTAAAATGATAGTCCAGCCTACATTGTTATACTTATTCATTAATCTCCCCTTACCGCTCACTCAGGCTTTTTTCAAGAATATGCGCTCCCTGTTGATTTCACTGGTGTGGGCTGGTAAACAAGCAAGAGTATCTTGGGAGCTGTTAACCCTACCTTTTGCTCGGGCGAGAGTACCTGACATCCAACTCTATGCATACTGCGCTCAGGCGCAAGTCCTCCATCAATGGGTTACCCTACACCATTCCAGCCACACGTGGCGGTTGAGTTGGACAGGTCGGCCCCAATCCCACTTTCAGTCACGATATATAAGAGATTCACAAGATCATGTGATGAGATAGACACTGTTGAGGCGCTGCGAGTGAGCAGGGATGGTCTGAGGAGGAGAGCCGGTGTTGAAGTCCTGTTTTCCCCCTCTGTCCCATTGCGATACAAAAGGGGATGATGGACGGAGCGTTTGAGCAAATCAAACACTCACCCCCAGTCAACTGATCTGGGTTTAATCCATCACCATTCTTTAGCTCACTCAGCCACCCCAGTTCAGACATGTCCACATGCAAATCAGTCTGACCCTGTGCCTCATGGGAACACTCCAGCCCAAACTGCCAAGCCATGTCTTCCCTGGACCGGAAACAAGCATCCTGGGACCGGTTTCGGATTCATAATCCTCATCAGCCAGGCTATCTTGAATCCAGTGGCCAAGTGAGCAAGGGACTCTCGTCTGAGCATACCCTGCCAATTTAGGGCGAACAAAGCGATACAAAAGGGGATGATGGACGGAGAGTTTTAGCAAATCAAACACTCACCCCCAGTCAACTGATCTGGGTTTAATCCATCACCATTCTTTAGCTTACTCAGCCACCCCAGTTCAGACATGTCCACATGCAAATCAGTCTGACCCTGTGCCTCATGGGAACAGTCCAGCCCCAACTGCCAAGCCATGTCTTCCCTGGACCGGAAACAAGCATCTTGGGATCGGTTTCGGATTCATAATCCTCATCAGCCAGGCTATCTTGAATCCAGTGGCCAAGTGAGCAAGGGACTCCCGTCTGAGCATACCCTGGCAATTTAGGGCGAACAAAGCGATACAAAAGGGGATGATGGACGGAGCGTTTTAGCAAATCAAACACTCACCCCCAGTCAACTGATCTGGGTTTAATCCATCACCATTCTTTAGCTCACTCAGCCACCCCAGTTCAGACATGTCCACATGCAAATCAGTCTGACCCTGTGCCTCATGGGAACAGTCCAGCCCCAACTGCCAAGCCATGTCTTCCCTGGACTGGAAACAAGCATCCTGGGACCGGTTTCGGATTCATAATCCTCATCAGCCAGGCTATCTTGAATCCAGTGGCCAAGTGAGCAAGGGACTTACGTCTGAGCATACCCTGCCAACTTAGGGCGAACAAAGCGATACACTCTGTCCTGGGGTGAGTGTATGACATTGTTCTGCATTCTGTTCATCAACTGTAGTTTATGCATTTGTCACCCCGAGTGGGATGGGTATGCTCAGACGTGAGTCCCATGCTCTACACACCACTGAAGTCAATCTATTCTGGCTGAAGACGGCTGATAGCCAGAAACCGGTCCTAGGATGCTTGATTCTGGTCCAGGAAAACCATGGCTTGGCAGTTCGGGGTGGACTGTTCCCATGAGGCACAGGGTCAAGGCTGATTTGCATATGGCCATGTCTGAACTGGGGTGGTGTGGAGTGCAAAAAAACGATGGATTTAGGCCCAGATCTCTGTACTGGGGTGAATGTAGGACATTGTTCTGCATTCTGTCCATCAACTGTAGTTTTTGCATTTGTCACCCCGAGTGGGATGGGTATGCTCAGACGTGAGTCCCATGCTCTACACACCACTGGAGTCAAGCTATCCTGGCTGAAGACGGCTGATAGCCAGAAACCGGTCCTAAGATGCTTGATTCCGGTCCAGGAAAGACATGGCTTGGCAGTTCGGGCTTGACTGTTCCCATGAGGCACAAGGTCAAGGCTAATTTGCATATGGCCATGTCTGAACTGGGGTGGTGTGGAGTGCAAAGAAGCGATGGATTTAGGCCCAGATCTCTGTACTGGGGTGAATGTATGACATTGTTCCGCATTCTGTCCATCGACTGTAGTTTTTGCATTTGTCACCCCGAGTGGGATGGGTATGCTCAGACGTGAGTCCCATGCTATCCAAGCCACTGGAGTCAAGCTATCCTGGCTGAAGACGGCTGATAGCCAGAAACCGGTCCTAGGATGCTTGAGTCCGGTCCAGGAAAGACATGGCTTGGCAGTTCGGGCTGGACTGTTCCCATGAGGCACAGGGTCAAGGCTGATTTGCATATGGCCATGTCTGAACTGGGGTGGTGTGGAGTGCAAAAAAACGATGGATTTAGGCCCAGATCTCTGTACTGGGGTGAATGTATGACATTGTTCTGCATTCTGTCCATCAACTGTAGTTTTTCCCTCTGTCCCATCGGCACAAAACACCCAATTGCTGGTGATGGAGGATAGGGGTAATGTTACTCTGGCACAAAAGCTAGACATAAATACATTTGCAGATTTATATCCAGATGACACCTTCCGCTCTCCCCGGAGGAAGTGTCAGGGCGACACCTTCCTTTTAAGCTACCTTCTTACATCACTGTATTAAAGCCACATGCCATCCGCTTCACGCAACCTTCCCCAACTCACCACTCACACTGGAGGCCCTGGAACACATATTAACCAATTCCACTCCACAGAAAATCATAACCAGGTTATATAGCTCAATGCAGACCAACAGTCCTAAATTGTGGCCTAAATCACTCCTAAGCTGGAATGTAAAGCTAAATCCAACTATTGCAGAGGAACAGTGGAAATTCGGTTGTGATCAGTTAAGGATGATATCCCCGAATTATATATTGCGGTTGATTCACTTTAAATATTTGCAAAGATATTACAGAACCCCGGCTCAGCTACATCGTATGGGCCTGAGGCCCACTTCAGAATGCTGGAGATGCAGAAAGGATCAGGCGATGTTGTTACATGTAGCCTGGTCCTGTCCTCTCATAGCTAACTATTGGATAGAAATATTCAACATTAATAGGGATATACTTAGACGTCTATTGGGATGGTGGTCGGAAAATCACTTCGACTGCCATGGTAGTGGGAAAACACCGCTCGCTAGGACCGCAGCTTAACCGCCAGTCCAATTACTATTAGGCCTGGGCGGTAAATTCTGTTCCGCTTGCAGAATTTGCGGAATTTGGGTAATTTTGTGTTCTGCGGAGAATGCAAAATTGCCCAAAATTCTGCGTTCCGCGACTTCGCGAAATTTTTTGCTTGTTAGCGTTCTCAAAATGCATGTTCGCAAGATATTTCCCCCGAGCACGCGAACAGAGATTGCGAGCAGTAAAAAAGCATTGCGAACAAGAAATTCCGCTTGTTAGCGGAATTTCTGCGTGTACGCGGAGAGTTGTTATGGTTTCGCAGAGATTTGCTTAACGCAATTACGCAAATTCTGCCCACCCCTAATTAGTATGCTCCGCAATTGAAATCTGACCGCTGCGGTCAGATTGTGGCATTTAACATTGACGGCGGTTGCTGCTGCCAGCAGCACCGCCGTAATGTCCCAAAAAAGCATGTCCTGCATATCCCTGCACTGCGTGGCAGGCACTGCACAGTGCCTGCCATCTGGTACAGGGACATGTACGGGGGGTACCCTGGGTACCCCCCAGTGCACCTTTCACCCCCCAAACACATTGGGGGCCCGCAATGGCCTCCGGAGACATTCTCTGCATGCCTTTCCATGGCGGTTCCACCACAGCGGAAAGGCTGGCCACCGCCAGCATCATAATCCTGCCGTCAGAGCCTGGCCCAGCACCGGCTCCATTTTAGAGGTCCAGCTCCACCCACCAGGCAAGCATGCGGACTGCTACCGGCGGAAAAGTAGCGGGCAGAAAATCTCACCGCTGTGGTCGTCACCACCATGCTAATGGGACCAGCGGTTTCTGGGTTGCCATAGTGGGCGGATTATTGCCGCCGGCCCGGCGGCTGCTACTGCCAGCCCGGCAGTGGTCATCCATCCGCCATCCTAATAGACAGCTTAGTGTACAGAAAAATCCCTCCCTGTTGGTCAAGAAATTGCATGGTATGTTATTATTACTAGCTAAACACATGGTGTCCAAACATTAAAGGAAATTAGGTTTCCAACGACTAAAGAATGGTTAAAAGATGTTGCATATTGTCAAGCCCAGCTCTTCACATTTTGGGAGCTCATGCCTACAGCGTCTAGGCCCAAAGATATCTGGGAGCCTGTGTTAGATTGGATGAGAACACAACAACAAGATCAACCAGAGATTGAATCGTCTGGGACAGTATCCACATGCAATGGCCCCCCCTCCACAGGCTCAGGAAATTAAGGTTGTGGTCTGGTTAAACCAAGTGGGTCAGTGGTTAGACAATAGTAAGGTGTGGAAGTCACAATGGGCTAGATATGCTGATGTACTGATTGAGTTGCCGGGGGGATGTCAATTGTTATGTTGGAAGCAGCATGTGTACTTTCTGAAGAATATGTATAAATGTTTTATCCTGCTATTGTATAACTTGAGAAATGCAAATAAAGAAAAAATATATATATATATTAAAAAAAAACAATAGACATGTCTGCATTAAAACACGGCCAGTCCCAATTTAGGTCTAGTCCATTGTTGTCCAGGAAGTTTCAGACACCACGTTTCTGCCACGTGCCTTGGAGACACATTAACATTAGAAATCTGTTTCACCATATCATCTATCAGAACAGCAAATAGCTATGACACGCAAAGATGCAAAATACACCATGTTACATATCAAAAGACTAGAGAAATTACCTTTTACCGCTGCTGAAACAGCATCCTCAGATTGGATAATCCATGGGTACATTACACTGCCAATCCAATCTCGATTTTCCACTTTCAGTACTGTCTTCAACACTGTCAAGTGGGCAGCGATGAAGCATTAGGTGAAAGGTTCAAACATGAACATTGGGAACTTCCTACAAATTTCTGATGTCAGAATAAGGATACATAAGTTTTTCTCAGCGTTTTGGACTGCAACAATACTTTGAGTGGATCTCTAGTAATTAAAGATGCCTCTGTGGCAAACTTGTCTTTCTACTTGAAAGGCCTCCTGGTGGCCATGATACATCCTGCTTTCAGACTACTCTCAGATGGGAGGTACCTGATGTTGAACAGTCAAGTTTGCTGTTAGAAGATACCTATGCCTATGTGGTGACTGTGTTTTCCATTGTTACATGTTGCACACAAGTCCTGTTTCCTCCTGCCCATACAGTTAGGGACGATACGCTATGGCCTTTAATTAACCTTAACAATGTGTAAGTTGATGCCTTGAGCAAATTGAAAGCTCTATCATTTCAAACAAATTTGGTGGTAACTTCTGCTAAGGAGATGTTTGATCTTCAGGGGGCAAGGTCCTCTTCAGAGATACAGGTGCCACACTGCACTAACTTCTCACTACATTTTAGGGAACTGGTGCATCATCTTTTCAACATGTCTAATACGACTGGAGTAGCAGGGGTTTTCAAAGGTATAGGTCTCTAGCTCACTGTGCAACTGGATTCAAGCTAGCCTGGCTGATGAGGGGTGACCGCAAAACTGGTTCCAGGATGCTTGTTTCCAGAACAGGGAGGACCTGTCTTGGTAGTTTAGACTGGACTGTTCCCATGAAGAGCAGGAGCAAGACTGATGGGCGAAGTGAGCTAAAGAACGACAAATTCAACACAGACTTGACTCGGGGTGAATGTATGATTTGTTACAGCATTCCGTCCATCATTTGTTTGATTCACATTTTTCACCCTAAGTGGGATGGGTATGCGCAGACGTGGATCCCTTGCTGGCTGTGCCCCTGGATTCAAACTAGCCTGGCTGATGAGAGGTGTAACCCCGAAACTGGTGCCAGGATGCCTGTATCTGGTCCAGGGAGGATGTGGCCTAGCAGTTCAGGCTGGACTGTTCCCTCAAGAAGCAGGGTCAAGACTGATTTGCATATGGCTGGGTCAGAACTGGGGTGGCATGGTGAGCAAAACAATGATGGATTAAACCCTGATCTCTTGATTGGGGGTGAGTGAATGAAATGTTTCATCACTCCGTCTATCATCTTGTTGTGTTTGCTGTGTTTGCCCTATGTGGCCATGGTTATGCCCACCCCTTGCTCGCTGTGCCACTGGATTCAAGCTAGCCTAGCTGATAGTTCAAGTTCAAGTTCAAGTTCCAAAATTTGTATAGCGCACTACTCACCCAGAGGGTCTCAAGGCGCTTGAGGGAGGGAGGTGGTTTACTTATCGAATATCCAAGTTTTTAGTTGCTTTCTGAAGGAGAGGTGGTTCTGTGTAAGGCGGAGGTGGGTGGGGAGAGAGTTCCAGGTCTTGGCCGCTAAGTAGGAGAAGGATCTTCCTCCCATGGTGGATCTGTGAATTCGCTGAATTGCGGCGAGGGCTTGATTGGACGATCGTAGCTGGCGGGAGGGGGTGTAGAAGGATAGTCGCATGTTGAGGCATTCGGGACCTAGGTCGTAGAGGGCTTTGTGTGCGTGGGTGAGGAGACGGAACATTATTCTCTTGTTGATAGGGAGCCAATGGAGATCTTTCAGGTGGTTGGAAATGTGAGCTTGCCGAGGGATGTCCAATATGAGTCTGGCTGAGGCGTTTTGGATGCGTTGGAGTTTTTTCAGTAGTTTGGCTGTGGTTCCTGCGTAAAGGGTGTTTCCGTAGTCCAGTGGGCTTGTGACCAGTGCGTGGGTGACCGTCTTTCTTGTTTCGGTGGGGATCCACCGGAAGATTTTATTAGGCATGCGTAGAATGTTGAAGCATGATGATGAGACGGCGTTGACTTGTCTGGTCATCGAGAGGGAGGAGTCCAGGATGAAGCCCAGGTTACGTGCGTGGTCCTTAGGTATGGGTGCGGTTCCCAGGGCCGGTGGCCACCATGAGTTGTCCCAGGCAGAGGGGGATGACCCTAAGATGAGGACTTCCGTTTTGTCAGAGTTAAGTTTTAAACGGCTATTCTTCATCCACTCAGCTACTTCTTTCATTCCTTAGTGTAAGTTGGTTTTGGCGGTGTTTGGGTCTTTGGTGAGGGAGAGGATCAGCTGGGTGTCGTCTGCGTAGGAGATGATGTTGAGGTTGTGTTGGCGTGCGATGGATGCGAGGGGACTCATGTATACATTGAAGAGGGTGGGACTGAGTGATGATCCTTGTGGTACGCCGCAGATGACTTCGGTGGCCTCTGGTTTGAAGGGGGGGAGGCGGACTCTCTGGGTTCTTCCGGCAAGGAACAATATGATCCATTCCAATGCTTTTCCTTGTATTACGACGTTGCTGAGGCGTTGTATGAGGGTGCTATGACAGACTGTGTCGAAGGCTGCGGAGAGGTCAAGTAAGATGAGGGCAACTGTTTCTCCGTTGTCCAGTAGTGTTCGGATGTCGTCTGTTGCTGCGATGAAGGCGGTTTCGGTGCTGTGTTTGGCTCGGAAGCCGGATTGTGAAGGGTCGAGGGATTTGTTGGATTCGAGGAAGGCGGCGAGCTGACTGTTGACGGCTTTCTCAATGACTTTGGCGGGGAATGGGAGGAGTGAGATGGGGCGGTAGTTCTTAAGTTCGGTGGGGTCTGCTGTGGGTTTCTTCAGAAGGGCGCTGAGTTCGGCATATTTCCAGATTCCCGGGAAGGTAGCAGAGTTGAAGGAACAGTTGATGACATCACGGAGATGGGGTGCGATGATGGAGCCTGCTTTGTTGAAAATGTGGTGGGGACATGGGTCGGTTGGCGATCCTGAGTGGATGGAGTTCATCAGGCGGATGGTGTCTTCGGTGGTGATTGGGTTCCAGGCGCAAAGGTTGTTAGAGGGCGGTGTTGGTTCGGAGATGGGTGGAGTGGACTTGTCTTCGGACTGGTTTTCAAAGCTGTTATGTATTTCGGCAATTTTGTTGTGGCAGAATGAGGATAGAGAGTCGCAGAGGTCTTGGGAGGGAGAGATGTCGTTGGTGCCGGCGGTGGGGTTAGTAAATTCTTTGACGATGTTGAATAGTTCCTTGCTGTTTTGTGCATTGTTGTCAAGTCGATCCTTGAATGCTGATTTCTTGGTGGATCGGATTAGTTGGTGGTGTTTGCGTGTGGCGTTTTCGAAGGTGGCTAGGTTATCAGTGGTTGGGTTTTTTCTCCAGGTTTTCTCGAGAGTACGACAGAACTTCTTGGATTTCTTAAGGTCATCGTTGAACCAGGGGGCTTTTTTGCTACCTTGTTTAATTAGATGGTTTTTCAAGGGTGCTAGTTCGTCGGTGCTGTGGGTGATCCATTGAGTGAGGTTAGTGGCTGCTTGGTTTGGGTCCGATGATTTGGTGGGGGGGTGTTGGTGAAGCGATGTGAAGATTTGTTCTGTGGTGATTTTGTTCCAATTTCTTCGAGGAATAGGTTGTCGGGGGTTGTGGGTCGTGGACTTTTTGTAGTTGAAGTGAACGCAGCTGTGGTCCGTCCAATGGAGAGCTGTGGTGTGATCGAGGGAGATGTGCTTGCTGGAGGTGAATATAGGGTCGAGCGTGTGTGCGGCGTAGTGGGTGGGGGTGTCTACAAGTTGTTTGAGTCCGAGATTGGCCAGGCTGTCCAGAAGGGTGGTGGTGTTGCTGTCGTTTTTCTTTTCCAGGTGGAAGTTGAGGTCTCCCAGTAGAATGTAGTTCTCGGAGGGGAGGGAATGTGGGCTGATGAAGTCAGTGATGTCTTCGCTGTATTGTGTGCAGGGTCCTGGTGGTCTGTAGATGAGGGTGCATCTGAGTGTGGTTTTGTGGTCGGTGTGAATCTGGAAGTGAAGGTGTTCGGCGGAAGCGAGGTTATCATCGGAACTGGTCGTGATGCGGATGGTGTTCTTATGGACGATGGCGATGCCTCCTCCTGTTTGGTTGGTGCGATCTTTTCGGATGATCTTGTAGGCTTCTGGGATGGCTATGGTGATGTCGGGCGCTGATGAGGCGTTCATCCATGTTTCTGTGAGGAAGGCGACGTCCGGCGATGTAGTGTCGAGTAGGTTCCAAAGTTCAATGGAGTGTCTGTGGACTGAGCGGGTGTTGATCAGGATGCACTTTAGGTGGTTAGTGTCGGAGCTCTGTTTGGAGTTTGTGGATTTGGTGTGGGTCCTGATGCAGTCGAACTTGCAGGAGTGGCAGGTGAAGGAACCATGGGTGTGTCCTGGGGCGGCTTGGTAGCAGTTTGGGAGTCGGCCGGGGTTAAGGGCTGAGAGGGTTGCGGCGTTGTATGTTATGCGGGTGGAATGGGAATTGCTGGGGCCAGGGGGTCTGGCGCTGGGCGCGAATCCCGGCGCGGACGGGCGTAGACGGGCTTACCTTTGGCGCACCTTCGGCGCGCATGGGGTGCGTGCGCGCGAAGGCATCTGTCATATGCGGATAGTGGAGGGGGAGCGGCGAGGGAGGAGCAGCTGGGAGGCGGGAGCGGAGTGGAGAGCCAGGCAGGGAGGCACCAAAACAACAACAAAATGGCAGCAAGCCAAAAGCGAAACAGGATTGGGTCACAATTATATGAAACTCGATGTGAATGGCAGTGGAACCGGCACAGTCAGGCACAAAACAAAAATACAGGCAGCACAGCACAATTGAGCAGAACGTTGAAGCGCACTTTGACAGACTAGCGCTACGATAATATTCAAACCATCAATCAGGAAATAGACAAGGCAGCACAGCACAATTGAGTAGATCGTTAAAGTGCACTATGGCGATCTAGCGCTACGATAGTATTCTAATCTGTAATCAGGAAATAGAAGTTGTGGGGGCAAGGCGAGCAAGCAGGCGGTAGTCTGGCAGTAAGCGCTATGATACCAAATCGGCATGCAGGGCAGGGAGCCGCGTGAGGAGCGACCACTTCTGATGAAATCAGGACGGTCACAGCGTTACAGCGGGAGAGCGGAGCCTGACTATCAGTGGGAGGGAGGAGCAGCTGGGAGGCGGGAGCGGGGTGGAGAGCCGGGCAGGGAGGCACAACAACAACAACAAAATGGCAGCAAGCCAAAAGCGAAACAGGATTGGGGCACAATTATATGAAACGCGATGTGAATGGCAGTGGAACCGGCACAGTCAGGCACAAAACAAAAATACAGGCAGCACAGCACAATTGAGCAGAACGTTGAAGCGCACTTTGGCAGACTAGCGCTACGATAATATTCAAATCAGCAATCAGGAAATAGACAAGGCAGCACAGCACAATTGAGCAGATCGTTAAAGCGCACTATGGCGATCTAGCACTACGATAGTATTCTAATCTGTAATCAGGAAATAGAAGTTGTGGGGGCAAGGCGAGCAAGCAGGCAGTAGTCTGGCAGTAGGCGCTACGATACCAAATCGGCATGCAGGGCAGGGAGCAGCGTGAGGAGCGACTCACGCTGGTCCCAGGATGCTTGTTTATGGTCCAAAGACGGGTGGACTGTTCACATGAGGAGCAGGCTAAAGATTGATTTGCACATGGCTGGGCCAGAACTGAGGTGGCATAATGAGCAAAAGAACAATGGATTAAATTAAACCCAGATCTCTTGAATGGGGGTGAGTGGTTCGAAAGTTTCAGCACTCTGTCCATCATCTTGTTGTGTATACTGTGATCACTCTAAGTGGCCATGGGTATGCCCAGAAGTGGGTCCCTTGCTTGCTGTGCCACTGAATTCAAGCTAGCCCGGCTGTTGAGGGGTGTTTCCTAAAACCGGTCCCAGGATACTTATTTCCAGTCCTGGAAGGACTAGGCTTGGCAGTTTGGGCTGGACTGTTTCCATGAGCAACAGGGTCAAGACTGATTTGCATATGGCAGTCCAGTCCAAACTGGGGTGGCATAGTGAGCAACAACAATGGATTTAACCCAGATCTCTTGACTGGGGGTGAATGTTTGATTAATTCAGCATTCCATCAATCATTTGTTGCTGCAGGACTTTTTGCCCTAAGTGAGATGGGTATGCCCAGCCTGTGGTCCCTTGCTCGATGCACCTCTGGATTCAAGCTAGCCTGGCTGATATGGGGTGATGCCCCGAAACCGGTCCCAGGATGCTTGTTTCCAGCCCAGGGAGGACCTGGCTTGGAAGTTCGGGTTTGACTTTTCCTGTGAGGAGCAGGGTCAAGGCTGATTTGCATGTGGCTTGGTCCAAACTGGGATGGCATAGTAAGCAAAAGAACGATGGACTAAACCCAGATCTCTTGACTTGGGGTGAGTGGTTGAAAGAAATCAGTATTCCCTCCATCATCTTGTGTTTGCTGTAAATACGTTTAGATACATCAGGTAATCGACGACTGATGCAAATATATTATTTTTAATTTAAGTTAAAATATGTACCGAGTGACTTTCCTAGGCATACTCTCCAAAATGAAATTGAGATAAGATGACGGTTTTTCCAAGTATCTCAGCCTTTCTCAAGAAATGCTGCCGACATCTAATTAAAGTTCGGTGCCGTGGAAATAATAACTGATTATGGAGGCTCGCTTCTCAGTGAACAAACTGCCTTTTGTGAGTGCCCGGTATTGAGTTGCCATGAACAGAAACTCAGAGGAGGATTTCATGTTCATGTCTCAATTCAGCCCCACATGCGATGTTATCCGTCAAATGCTGGAAAGATGAAACAGACAGAAATCGCCCGCGTTGACAGTGTGTGAATACCTGTGACCAGCCAACCCCTGCATTCTTTTTCTGTGATTTTAGTAGGGCCTTTCCCATGGTGTGGTGCTCCCAGCTAATTATATTTTTGTTATTGGCAAGGCTGCATGTCCTCGCATGACAAGGCCTATACAATTTCAGTCGGGTAGTTTATCACTTTGGCCCAGGATGTTTAGCTGACAGCTAAGTAATGGAATTCATGCTTTCAAGAAAAAATAAGTGCACTGCTTTAGCGAGTATCTGACTGCTGCTAGCAAACCCATGAAGGAAAGATACAGAACCTTTGGAAGACATTAGGACATATTCACAAAGGTATTTTGGAGTACATAAATTAGTATTTCTGAAGTACTCTTTCACCTATTCTTTAACACCTTTGTGAACTGACCCCTAAACATCTTAAATGGAAATAAAATGTGAATATTCAGGGACTATTCATATGCATTTACTACAATAGAAGGGATTGTGAACCCTTTGCACTTATACTAATAGAGAGTTGGATGTTGGAGTTTCATGTTTTTTTCACAAAGTCATGTAAGAATACTTCAAAGAGAGTTCTTGTCGTAATACTTCCGTACACGTAAATGGATTTGGGATTCAGCCCCAGTAAGTATAAGTATTCTGAAAAACAATCAAAAATGCTTATGCTTAGTTGCTCAATGTATAGAATAGGACACTTTACCCTGCATGTTTTACTCCGCATGGTTTTACCCCGCATTTTATACTCCGCAATATCTTTTACAACGCAATTCGTTACAATGCATTCCCCATTCCAACGCAATTACTATTCTAACTCCAGGGGGGTGTTACTTTGGGGAATGCGTTGTAACAGTTTTGCGATGTAAAGCCCTGCATTGTAAAAGTTATTGCAGAGTAAAAAATGCAAGGTAAAGCCATGCGGGGTAAAAAATGCGGGGTAAACAACGTTTCTTAATTTATACAATGTATATTTGCAATTTTATAATTTGCAATCTCAGTCGTCAAATGTGTGTCTACTATGAAGGCAGTTGTTAGGATTGGTGCACCAAAGGTTCATTGGTACTTTTTGGAAGAAGATTAGTGGTAAAGTGTGCAGCGAAATAAAAAGCGCAATACCATTAAGGATGGGCAGATAAACCCCTGAACCATGAAGAGGAGTAGAAATTAGTAGAGGAGTGCAATGGCAATTAGATATCACTAAATGCCCCAAGGCACTATGAAACCGGCAGCTAGTAGGGTATTCTGCAGCCTGATCCATGAATTCTAAGATGCGGGCTGAGGATCAATCTAAAAAGCCTAGTATTCCATTCCAGGGGAGCGAAGACAAGAACAACTTGGTCTGCGATCCAGGATTCAACAGTTCCTAAGAACTTGATATTTGTAATAATCCAACATAGCTGTACTGCATTGGCCATTTGGACTCTTTATTCTCTCTTTCCTTTATTAGTCTGTTTACAATTGGTCAACCCAAACAAATACATCAGTTTTATGTTCGTAAGTAACTAAATGCCAAATGTATAAGCTTAATCTAGAGCTTCGGTCAGTAGCTCCCGGCCAGGGATCGTCTTTTTGGGGTAAATCCCCTGAAATCCTCCCTCTATCGACCCTCCCTGCTTACCTGGGGTCTTGTGCGGCGGTTCTAAACTCCCTGGTCTTCCTCTCTTGGACTTGAGACCTCCCATGGAATTGTGATGGATGCTACTGGCGGCGGATTCTGAACAATATGCCCGATGTCCGGTGGAGCTGCCCCGACAGCTATTGAGGAGATTGGCTTCGGTTCACTACGTCGGCTTGTCTTCACTCCGCTGGCTCGCCTTTCTTCCTTCACCTCCTAGCGAGCTCCTGTGAGTCTGCTGGTCACTAGTTCGCTGCACCTCTGTGGAGGCCTGGCTTCCGTCTTGGTGGTTCCGCTGATCAACGCTTCCTTTCCGGACCATGCTGGGATCTATTGCCTGTGGCGCCTCTCTGGTAACTGCAGCTGGAACGCTTGGCTGCCCGCCATCCTCTCTGCTCCAGAGACACGGTGCCTGCCATCCGGCTGCTCATCAGTAATAAAAACAGCGAAAATGTGGCGAGGAGGTCAAGCTGCTCTCCGGCAGCCTGGAGTCCAACTGGCACCTTTTCCAGGGTTTTCGACAGGGAGACGCATGGGTCCTGTCTTCCCCTTGTCAGTGCTGCCTCGAGTGCCACAACTCGGCTATTGCTGATCACCGAGATGGCTGATGTGCCCGCCGGACCCATGGCTGCTTTCCAACTATGAGGCTGCTGCCTTACTCCTGCTCTTCCCCGGACTTCCGATGTGTCGTAGGTGATCTCCCACCCCTTGAGTTCCTTCATTATGCGTCTGGTATGTGCCCCCTCTCAACCTCTCAACCCTGCTCGTGGGGTAGGTTTTTCCTTTTGGGAACTTTTCACCCGTTTATATTTGCCCGCAATTCCGCCATTTTTGATTGCGAGGTACCTGGGATCCGGGTGACTGAAACCGCCATGTTACGATCTCGTCATTCCCCCAAACTGTCTCTTTCTCTTGATCAGCGCCCTGTTCAACCTATGGTCCTGTTCTAATCTACCTTCGCCTCCCCTCTTCCTCGGCACACTCTACCCGCCCTTATTCTCCTTTTCCACTCTATGTAACGTCCTTCCAACTGATGTAACTTGTTTATGATGCATCAGTTGTAACTTTGTAACAATATGTAACTCATGTAAAGCGCTCTGATACCTCCGGGTCTAGCCAGCGCTATATAAAACTCACCAAATAAATAAAAATATAAAGGGGGCGCCTGGGCGACGCAAAGCCTAAGCCACGCAAGGCCACCTTGCATGGCCTGCATGGCATGATAGATCTAGAGTAGCACAAGGCAGCGCAAATCGCTGCCTTGCTTTACTCTACGACGGGGAGGCATTACATGGGTGGAGCGTGGGTGTTCACATTAGTGGTAGACCTTGGAAATGCGTCAAAATGCTGTGCCTGCCCTGGTAATGCGTATAGAGGAAAAACATCTTTCAATGGGTGCTGCATTCAGCTAGCCCTACTGGAGGCCCCTCGACCCAACTACACACCTGAATCCATTTAATATTATAGTGTCTCCGCCCAAACACCCCCCTCCCCCTTTCCCCCCAGGGACTATGCCCCTGACTGTACACCACAAACTCTTCCACTATTTCATGTCACATAATGTCTATGATGTTGATAAGCCTCAGTTTCTGTCCTCACCTGTGTCACCACTTCCCTGGGGTTTGTATTTGCTCTTTATTTGTGACACCTTTAAACTGCAAACAGAATCTTGTGTAGATCCACACAGAAGTGGACTTGCACAGGAGAGTTACATAGGGCTTTAATTCAGAGGTTAGAATGATCTTCTCTTCTTTTATGGAAATTATTGAATGTGCTATTCATTTAATTTATTTCACTTTCCTTATGTAGCAATTTTGTCTTATGTGTTGAACAAGTGAGGAAAATACTGTGCAAATAAATAAAAATCAAACACAAAAAATTATATATATTTCTATATATATATATTTTTTTTAACCAAGAATACGCCACACTCAGGATTCTTCTTTTGATGTTTGTTAACCTCTTCGATGTGTCAGACGGTCCCCGGCCATCCGACGTCACGGTGCTCGTGTGCATCGGACGGCCGGTGGCCGTCCGAACTGCGCACTAGCCAAATTCTGCCGCACCACAGCGGAATTTGCGCTGCGTCGAAGAGGTTAAAAAATGAATACATGCCACGGGTTCGGCCACATGCCTGAACCCGCTGCTGAGCACTCTGGCTGCTTGAACCTCATTGTGTTTATATATATATATATATATATATATATATATATATATATATATATATATATATTTTTTTTTTAAAAGCCGCGAGGTGAAACGCGTCTGTCGAGAAGGAGGGGAGAGGGAACAAAAGCACCAAATACAGCATTTCTAGCTTTATATCATCACCCTGCGTGTGCCTCTTAATTTGGGAAGTAAACAAATTCTTACTGCTTTGTGAGGAAAATATATATATATATATATATATATATATATATATATATATATATATATATATATATATCGCACCAGCAGTCCGAGAACAACGCTGGGCACTCAGGCTCTGTAATTTCTTCAAAAATGTATTGTTCCATGCCACTCGAAATAAAGAAGAACTGACAAACGCGTTTCAGCCACCTGGCCTTCGTCTGTGTCAGTGACGGCCCGCAACCTCAGGCTTTTTAACAAGAATTACACTCACACCAGATGATGAAAATAACAGAAGAACCAAATACAGCTTATGCGTGTGTTACTTAAATATCGGCCCTCTTAGACTGCCTTCAAGATAGCACAGTTTGTGTTGTTCCTCAATATAACATTGCAAAATTAGCACAAAGACCTATATATCCGAAATATCGCCACAACAAAATATCATAACGTTGATGATAGAACAATAAACATGCATTCTCATAAATGCCTCAATTATTTTAATATATCCATAAATCCAAGAAAAAAGAATATAATAATTCATGGTAATAGAGTGCAGTATAATACAAATGGAAATCGTCCTACAATCATGCCCTATTGGGCCTACCATTGTATATTACTGTGCCATATCATATGCCCTGTTGGTATATATTCTTTACAATCTATATATATGTCAATCAAGCCCTTTATGGGCTATTTCATTGAACAAAATCATGTCCTACAACGACATCAACAGTGATATATACAAATATAATTTAGTGTTCATTCTTTACGGTCTCTGTGTCAATCAAGCCCATAATGGGCTATTCCATTGTCCATGATTAATCCTACACTAATAACCACATAAATATGTACAGACATGTACACACAAGGAAAGATTTTACCCCATGAAAGACCATAATTCTTCCTCACTACTGAGGCCCCAAGGTGTGCGTGTTCCTAATTCAACTATATACCTTGCCTCTAGTTGTCTTAGGAGTTTTACTTTATCTACCCCTCTTTCTGTGAGGACTATCTGGTCAAGACAAAAATAGCGCAGTTTGTCACTTCTGGCATTATGCAGTTCAGAGAAGTGTCTGGCCACGGGGTAGGAGGTATCTCTATTGGTAATTGCCCGTGTGTGCTCCAGTACTCGTTTTTTGGCTGGTTGGATAGTACTACCAATGTACTAGAAACCACACGGACATACCAAGCAGTATACCACAAAGCTGGAATTACAATTCAACAGCTGGTTTATACAACACTTGGCCTTCTTTCCAGGGACTGCATAGTCCTTCACCTTTGAGCTGTTTCTACAGGCCTTGCAACTTGTACATGGAAAGAAACGAGTGATTGGCGTTTTCTTGATCACTGGTTTGTTGGCTGGTGGGAGAAGCACGTGGCCTGGGCAGATGGTAACAGCCAGTGGGTGGAGAAGGTAGCACTGTGGGCTAGGTACATCGATGATCTTTTCATTATTTGAAAAGAAACACTAGCCGAAGCTAAAGAGTACATCCAACGTCTGAACCAAAATAACCTAAACTTGAAATTTACAAGCATTAATACCAAAGAAATTGCCTTTTTAGACCTGTTATTGTTCAGTTCTGAGGGCAAAATCTGTACTAAGCTTTATTGAAAGGATATACTTGTTCATAGTCATTTCGTGGAAGAACCAGTGATCAAGACCAGGGAGTCAATTTTATTCCCAGAACCCTGAGCTCAAATACATGTGTGTGTAAAATCCTGTTTCATTACTGTATAGGTTGTCTCAAAGGAATTGTCTATTATTGTCTATTTCACTTTTGTCAAAGAAACAATAAGTCACTCATTCCACAAAGATTGGAAAAGTCATACCTCACATTGTCTCCAAGAAGTCCTCCCATAATGATGGCTGACTAAAAGCCTGTGGCAAGTCTCCTGCAATCTGCTGTCCTCAGCCCAGTTAAATACAACCTGCTTGGAGAAAGATAACTCCATTTGGAAGCTTCAAAATAGTCTATTTCCCTTCATCTAAGACTTTGAAATAACCAAGCATTTTGGGAATGATTAAACACTCATGTAATCCACCCGTTCCACGACCTCACTAAACCTTAAATGGCCCTTATCATTCCCTCTTCATATCGAAACTTTACATCCCCAGCCCTTTATCCTTGAACCTTTTCCCTGTCAGTCTGAAACACAACTAAAGAGAGTGAAAAGAGATGGTGGGGGCTGGGGGAGGGGAGCTTAAACGTATCAAAAATAAAAATGAAGAAGGAGCCAAGTCAGCGACCAAGATGATCCGCCGATCTCCATTCCTGGACAATATATCCTGTAACGTATCCTGCCCGCAATCATCACCCCCTGCTCTAAGAGCATTAGCGACGCCCATACCTTTACCCCCAGATCGCCCACATGACTCGAGTACGGAGCTGTGCCGTCCAGAAGTCTGGGGCCTGGTCCGGAGAGAAGCTGGGACCTTGCGTGGATGAAAAGGCCGACCTCCAGTGCAACAACATAGGGGCAGCGGGGAGTGTCGCCCCGGCCCAAAGGTGGAGGTTGGTGCCCCAAAATTGTTGCGGTTACCCGCCCCCCCTGCCTGGAGGATGATGGTGGGAGGCGTGGAGCACGGGCGATTGGGACCTTCTGCCCAGCTCCGAAGATTGATCGTGAATCTGTAGGGGACTGCGTCCCGCCGCCTCCACCGGGAGCTCGCGGTGAGTGGCGGGGAGCGCGGGCGGGGGTGTTCTTTTACCCGGCTCCGAGAAGAGATTGTGGGACTGGAGGGAGCTGACTTCCACACCCTCTGCCTTGTAGAGTTGTGCAGTGGGCGGAGGAGCATGGGCGACTGAGACCTAATGTCCGGATTCTGACAATAGGCTGCAGGACTGTGGGACGTTGCGGCTGCCTTGGGCCACGCATGGTGAGAGCGGTGCGACTGAGCCCCCCCGCCCCCCCTGAACACCGGTCCAGAACTGTAGTATTTGGTCCCCTGGGATCTAATCGTCTGAGATGGAGACGCAGCGATTAGTGAGAGCCATTGCCATACTGACTCTCTGTATCAGACTGTATTGCCCTAAGATCCTGCGGGCAACGGCGGATTTGTGTTCGGTGAAGGAGCTGAGGGCCGATAAGGGGAGCGTTAATGGCCCTGTAGATGCTGTATTTGCCCGGACTGGCCGGTGATGATTTCTCTGTGTGCTGTGTGCCACCGGCGCCTGGACCCTGGAACATATATCAATAGTCCGCTGATGACTAGATAATCTGCCACTTTCGGGCGGCGAAGGGAAGCCACGGCTAAAACGTGAATGAGATTTGTGGCGAACTGTCCAGCTGGTCGAAGCAGCACTGAAGGAACTGCTGAATGGGTATGTCCTTGAAAGGACGCAGTTCTGTAAAAGGTGAGCAGGGCATGAGATGTGTAGCGGAAGACGGAGGATCTGTATGAAAGAGTGATTAGTCCCCATCTGAGTCCCTCTATGCTGTACCTCATTTGAATATCCTGGTAAAGGAGTATACCCCTCGCATTCCTGTTTATTATTTGGGAACTGTTGGATCTGTCATGATTGGTTCGGACCGGGAGAGTAGAAATGACCTAACTGTAGCTCGGGAGTGGGCGACTTATATGTTACCGATTGAGAACATCGGTGGATACGAAGTGACTGGAGACCCTATATTGGGAATGTACTCACGCTGACTGGGTCTAGTGACAGCTTGCGATTGAATGGCAGCACGACCGGAACTAGACAAGCCCCCATCGCGCTCCTCCAAGGGGTCCAGGACTAGCCAAGCAAATAAACTGGATCGCGACACCATCCCTAAGGGGTCCCCAGGGGAAGTAAAGAAGACGCCATTAGTGGGGGAGGAAGTACTAACTGCTTCCACCGAGTCAACACTAACGGATCTTATAGCAGCCATCAATGGGGTGCAGGCATCACTGGGCCAGAAGATGGAAGCCCTTGACGCCAAACTAGACACTGTTACAATCGAGATGGGGCTAATTCGGACAGACCTTGCGAAGACCAATGAGAAGATCAAATCACTCGAACTTAAGACTAATAGCCTAATTGATGATGTGAGTCAGTTGCAGAGAGAGGTGCAGGACCTCAAGGCATTGAGAGCTCTCACGGATCGTAAGCTGGACGAATATGAAGGAAGGGTCAGGCGTAATAACATCTGCATTCTTGGTATACCTGAGAAAACAGACGGCCAAACACCGGATCTGTTTATTGAAACTCTTGACCTTAACCATCTCAAACCTAAGGGCCTCAGTAATCTGTTCACAGTTGAGCG
Source organism: Lissotriton vulgaris (assembly GCF_964263255.1). Classification (NCBI taxonomy): domain Eukaryota; kingdom Metazoa; phylum Chordata; class Amphibia; order Caudata; family Salamandridae; genus Lissotriton; species Lissotriton vulgaris. The sequence continues at coordinate 698,112 of NW_028251431.1, forward strand.
TGCGCATAGAGTCCCGGGGGGTAGGCCGAGACCAGGAGTGCCCCCTTGTCCTATGATCGCAAGAGTCCTGAATTTTCGAGACAGGGATTTGATTTTACAGGCTGCACGGAATGGACCCCTCTTGCAGTATGAGAACGTGACCCTCTCCTTCTTCCCAGACTTTACCGAGACGGTTCAGAAACAACTTCAGAGCTTCCTTTCAGTAAAGAAAAAGCTGAGGGACAAAGGACTTAAATATGCTATGATGTTTCCGAGTAGAACTAAATGGAAAGGCCTGGTTTTTTGAACATCCTGAGGTGGCGGCACACTGGTTGGATAGTGTGATTGCTTCAGAGAAGGAGGGCCAAGACCGGGGTGAAATGGGAGATCAAGAATAATGTGAAATGGTGACATTGGGCTTAAACAGTAATGTGTTGAGATCAAGGGAAGGAAGGGGTGTGTACAGTTCTCCCTTGATTTACTATGCTTGCATAAGTGCTGCAATATATTGATCTGCAAATGGGGTGGATGCGATGGAGTTGGGAGCGGGGTGAGGTGGCGGGCGAGTATAGGCCCTCCCTCTGTTTTCTACCTCTAGTTAGTTGTAGATTAGTATTGGGGTGCAGGCGGGGCGACAGGCACACTGCTAGTTGGGGATGCGCACAAGCGACATGCAGGGGTGCGGGGTGAGGGGTGGGGGAAGAAGAGTTGAAGAGATTTTTGTATTATTGTATGCTACAGTATTGGCATTTGGTTTAATTTTTTCTATGTATTGTGTTATCGATGGCATCAGTGTATTAATTTTGAATAGCATGCAACAGACACCAGATGATAATTTTTCTTTTTCCTATGACAATGGGGGGGTAGTGAACTCAAGGTTATAAGTTGGAATGTAAATGGGTTGAGGGACAAAATCAAGCGTAGTGTGGTTCTTCAATATCTCAGGCACCATGCGCCAGATGTGGTCTTGCTTCAAGAAACACATTTAGTTGGAAACTCATGCATGGCTATGCATAGAATAGGATATAATTTGGTTGCTCATGCAGGGTTTGCGTCTGGGTCTAGGGGGGGCGGGTATCCTGATTCGAAAGGCACTCCCCTTAGTGATAGATTCCACGTGGGCGGATGACAGGGGAAGATACGTTGGGATCTCGGGTAGATGGGAGGGGCATGTTTAACCCTCATATCGGTCTACGTCCCCCCGGGTCTACAATCTACCACTTTTTTTGATTTGGGGAAACTATTACTCGAACTGCCGGTGGGACTTTTGATTATAGGCGGTGATTTCAATTCTGTAGTTTCTGGAGTATTGGATAGATACCCCCCACAAGATATGAGACGTGCTCAGAGATGGTTACCTGATTTTATGGATGCAATGGGTTTGGTTGACAGTTGGAGATTATTTCACCCAGATAAGAAGCAATACACTTTTCACTCGGGTGTACACAACAGCCTCTCCCGGTTAGATTATTGTCTGGTCCCAGCGGATCAAGCATCCTACATCAAAGAAGCATTTCATCTTGCTAGGGGCATTTCTGACCACTCCCCACTTTGGTTTCGATTTCATATCGCACCACACTCGGCAGGTAGAATTGCCCCATGATATATTCAAAATCCCTAATCCGCAAGGACCTTATAAAGGCTCTAGACGATTTTTTTGTAGATAATGAAGGATCGGTGTCCTCTGTGGTGTCACTTTGGGAGGCATTCAAAACTGTTATCAGGGGTCAAGCTTTATCATTAATAACTGGAACCAAAAAGGAAAAGAATAAAAAAGAATAAAGAAATTGTTGAGGCGGAAACTGAGATTGGGAGATTGGAGGAGGAATTGGAGCAAGGGGTGACACGAGCTAAATTGCATGTTTTGAACCTAAAACAACATGATAATAACTCATGAGTCACTAATAGGGGCAGAGCTCTCGACAGGGAACAGAAAGGAAGGCTCTATGATCTTGGAGATAAGGCAGGGAAGCTAATCGCTTAGCTGGACAAGAAAGAAAGGCCCGGGCGCATTGTCCCGGAACTAGTTACGGACGAAGAAGAGTTGCTCACGGACCCCCAGAGTATAGTAGATAGCTTTGCAAAATATTTTCAAACTGTTTATGCCTCGGTCTCGGATCGACCGGAGGAGAATTCCCATTTATTACTTCGTGATATACGGCTTCCTTGTTTGTCTCAAGAGGATATTGATTTTATGGATAGTCCCCTGACTGCTGATGAAATAGCTCAAGCTATGCGCTTGTTGAACTCAGGCAAGGCGCTGGAACCTAACGGACTCCCAATTGAACTTTACAAACTCAGACCAGATAGACTAGCCCATTACCTTAAAGGTATGTTTGTTGAGGCCCGGGAGAAGGGAATCTTGCCTAGGGACCAGAGAGTGGCGTCGGTGGTGGTAATCCATAAGGAAGGTAAGACCAAAAATAAGTGTGCCTTGAATAGACCTATTTCTTTATTAACTGCGGAGCCCAAAATATTGGCCAAGATCCTTGAAAATAGATTGATAAAAGTGATTAGTGGGCTGATCCACCCAGACCAATCAGGATTTATCCCCCATAGAAATACTGCCTTGAATTTAGGACGGTTATATGGCATGATAGCCAGAGCTCACACACTGCAGGAACGCCCTGTTGTCGCTTCCCTTGTTGCAACCATGGCCTTTGATACTGTTGAATGGTCCTATTTATGGGCTGTCCTGACTAAATTTGGATTCGGACCTGAATTTATTAGCTGGGTGCGGTTATTATCCCCCTCCAAACCATTACTTCACAAACTTCACTGGTTACCAATACGCCAACGAGTGAAGTTCAAGACCTGCTGCATCATTCACAAGGGCCTCAATCCATTGGGACCAGAGTATTTGGCCAGCAAATGTGTACCTTATGTCCCAACCCGTGCCCTTAGATCCAGTGACCAGTTGTTACTGAATGTTCCTAAAATAACTAAATCTAGGCTAGGTGGCAGGGCTCTGTCTGTAGTAGGTCCCAACCTCTGGAATTCCCTCCCGCTCTCTTTGAGGCAATGCCATAACCATCTTCAATTCAGGAAATGCCTGAAAACTTTTTTGTTTAGTGCATTCTAACTTGCACCTTTTTGGTTATAGGAGCTCTCATAACACTTTTAACTTCATTGCTTCCTTATCAGCTTCATTACCGGTTGTCATAAGCGCGGAGATACTCCCACGGGAGTTTATTCACAGCGCTATACAAGCACGCAAATAAATAAATAAATAAATTATACGCTGAGCTGCTCGCCCAGGTAGTGGTTAGCGGACGAGTCTCGGCACCCTTTCATTTAGGACGGGGCACGGAACCCCTGGCGTCTTGGATCCACTGGGAACCATCAATCCGTGGAATACGATGGTCCCCTGAGTGGGAGGATCGGATCTCCCTATATGCGGATGATATTCTGCTCTATTTGACCTCCCCTCGGAAATCCCTCATGGTAGTATGTGACGTCCTAGCATCTTTCGGTAAAAATTTCAGACTTTCCATTAATTGGGGGAAATCTTTGTTGTATGTCCTCAGTGGAGAGGCCCCGGTTCCTCCGAGGAATTGTCCCATCCAGAATAATACGAGTGGATTTAAATATATCGGTATCTTTGTCTCTCTGGACCCGACAGCTAGATATGTTGAAAATCTTCTTCCCCCTTTGCAGAGGCTTAGCAGTGACTCCGCTCATTGACGAAGGCTTCCGATCTCTTTGTTGGGCCGAGCGGCCCTCTTCAAGATGATGTCCCTGCCGCGCTTCCTTTATGGTCTTCAAAATACTTTGGACGTAGTGCCCGCAAGTTATTTCCGCGAGGTAGAGGGGCTACAACGTAGTTTGCTATGGGAGGGGAGGCCCTGTATTGCATTAGCCAAGCTGACACTCCCGTGGTATGATGGAGGTATTGCCCTCCCAGATATCAAGCGTTAATACTGGGCCTCCCAGTTGGCTGCTATTAATCATGGAACATATGGGCCCGTTGCAGATTCCGGATATGCTATGGACAAATGGCTCCTCCCGGGTGGTAGTTATAATAGGGCACTGTATTCTAAACCGGTGAAGCTCGGTCTCACGGGACCGACGAAACACGCAGTAAAAATTTGGCATGATGCCATGAGTTCTTTGGGGTGGAAAGACAAATTGACACTGGCAACACCGCTTTTTGATTCAGAGAGATTAGGTAAGCTGTGGAACACAAAGGGATTTGATAAATGGAAGCTGATAGGGATTTCAACTATTAAGGACATGTAGGGCAAGGGGCGGATGAAATCATTCAAAGAAATGCAAGTAGAGTTTGAGCTTTCAGACTCTGAATATTTCCGCTACTTGCAAATTCGACATTCATTAACGGCTGCTCTGTCTATGGAGGAGGAGCTACCGGAGGCCTCGCCTCTTGAGGATAGAATCTTAGATGGCCATTTCCCTGACAAAGCGATCTCCCTGATCTATAAAAAACGTATCAATAATAGGACGGACTTACTTAAGGAGCTGAGGGATAAGTGGACACGAGATGGATTAGAATTGGATGATGAAGATTGGCAATCAGCTGTGTCCTCCCCAAAAGTGGTCACTATTCCCGCAAGATTACGACTGGTACAGTTAAAAATATTGCATAGGGTCTATGTTACTGGTCCCCGCCTTGTACAGATGGGGTTGTTGGAAGATGGATTGTGTAGACGTAAATGTGGCTTAGTGGGTACTTTTTTACATATTTTTGGGGAGTGCCGCTACATGGGGTAGGATTAATAATACTATTCAGGAGGTCACGGGTGTCTCCCTGTTGCCGGAGGCGTGAAGGAGCCTTCTCAATATATGGGAACCTACTGACCTTAACAATGCACAGACACAGTGGACCACACTGAGCTAAATGATCGCAAAAAGAAATATCGCTCAACAATGGAGTGCTGAGCTCCCCCCACCCTCGAGAACTGGAAAAAGGATTTGGATTGGAGTATGTTCAGAGAAAAAATTGCGTATATTGCGAGAGGGCGTCCCCGGAAATGGGCCTCAATTTGGAATCATTGGAATCAGTATAGAGGGAAGATTTGTACACCACCTAGAAATTCAGTATTTGATGTTCCCACATCCACGTGATGCCTTTATTAAGTATATGCTTTGGTTCTGCTCACCCCCTCCCTCCCCCTCTCACCAATGTACTGCAGATTATCATGTGGTTTGTATGTATTGTGTCTTTTTCTGTTTGATGCCTTGATTTAATAAAAAGAATTTTAAAAAATAAAATGAAAATGTAACTACAGCATCAAAGGGATACATTTATCCTCAAAATACTTGATTGCTAATAAAGTATTGATCATGTAAATATATTCAAATTGGCCACAAATTGTTTTGTGGAATTACATGTACACATTTAATTCAATAAAGCAAGCAATGTAACAAACATGGTTTGTAAAATGACACTTCAAACCATAAAAAGGAAGTTCAGAGTGAGTCTTAAAGGGTACCTGGTTCTGGAGGCTTAATTAACCCTGCGAGCCTACTCGATGCACCTCCTGCTTTCTAAAGCATGCCCTGTCCAAGAGTAAGGTCCCAAGCCCCACCCCAGCATCTGTAGCCAGATGTTTCTACAGTGTCCCATTGCCAGCGCTGCTTGGACTATGGGAATCTCCCCATTGCTAATTATTTACCATCTTACTCTGTTTCCTGACATAAAATATCCAACAGAAAATATAACCAATATTTTAGCTTTTTTCAACGCTATATACATAAATAATGTTTTGCGTTATTCATTCTAAAGTCCCAGTCCCATGCCTTTCTGTAAACACTTAATTATGTTTCCTTGAACCCTTGGTCTGGTTTCATTCCTTAAATGAACTATCTTTGCTAATGATGCTTGGCCCAGTTGTATGTCGGACATTAAAATGCCTTCTCTGTGATAAGTGAATTCCTCCAAGTATCTGTTATTCTTCATTCGTCAGAAGCTGACAGCTGCTCATTCATGAATTCTGGAAGTTAACAGAGGAAACAGTGTAGGAAGTCTACAGGGCCGATTCTGGCAAGGACCCTGCGCTGTGGTTAATGCACAGAAGGAAATTGTACAACTTTATCAAGTCCATTGTATTTCCATGGCTTGTTAAAATAGCGCACCCGTCAGGTTTGTGCAGCACTTTCTACATTAATGTAAATGAGGACCGTACAAAGTTGGAGGCTGTGGCATCTATAATACCGGCATTATGCAGTTCGGCTGTAAAATTATGCTTTTATTGCTGAACTTTGCCAGTAAAACTTGCACTATCGAGGGGTGTAAACTATAGAAAACTTGTAGGCAGAAAACTTCAATTTTTCATTGGAGTGCAGTAGAGAATGGAGCTTCTGTCCAGTTTCACATGCATAAAAATCTTTGGATTTTTGGGAGAAATCCTCCTTATCCCTAGCCACCCCCTGCCTCCCATCCTTGCTCCCTTTCTGACAAAAATAAGCAGTTTCATCCTTCTGCAGTCCAATAAGATCCAGGACCAGCAACATCACTTCCTGTAAATGTTGCACAAGAATATCCCTCAACAGCACCTGGTGCATGGCATGGCCATTGGAAGAGAAGAAGGATGAGGGGATTAGGCTTAATGAGTATTACCTCAAGTAATCCAAATATTACCACCATGTCTTCATGGTCTTGGTTCTTTGCTGGTACAACGCAAATACACAAATGAGACTATACCAATGGATGGACTACAACTGGTTGAGCCATGAGCCTTATGATCACAACGCCATGAACTATATGAAACAGAAAAACTAACAAAATAAAGGGGCATATTATCAAGGGGGTTTATCTCCGCTTTTTGGCTTTAAAAGCCAAGAAAGCGGAGATAAAATTATCTCCCTATTACTTAGCTGTCGCTAACACCAGTTAGTGACAGCTAGTAGGAGATAGCGACCATCTTGGGCCCCGCTTTGCATGTCAGTGATATTTATTACTTATGACATGCAAAGTGGGCGTGCCAAGATGTTAGCGACTGGAAACAGTCGCTAACATCGCTATCTCCTATTACCAACTTTTAGAGATATTTGCGCTAAGCGCGCATATCTCCAAAAGCTAACACCTGTCCCTGAGCAGTTCTTAGCCATGTTATCCAATGGTAGGTGGATAACATGGCTAAGAGCATTAGCTCGGTAATGCATAAATATCGCTGACTTTTCTGCGATATTCATGTATTTCGGCCAATTTTTATCGCTTAGGAGATAAACCTTGATAATAGCAAGGTTCCTAAGCGATAAAAATTGCAGCAGCTCGGCGATAAAAATATCGCCGCTAAACCAACATAGCGATAATTATCGCTAGTTGTTGGTAATATGCCCCTCTGTTCCAGATCAGAGGGAGAGTTGAAGGATTTTATTAGAGAATCTCATTAATCAAGCAGTAAAGAATAATGAATAAATGTCATAAAGACATAAATGCATAGTACATTGTCATAAATTAGAATAACTCTAAGCCCACCAGTCCAGCAAAATTATTTCGGAATGGACAATTAATCACTCAAATTCCCTAAAGTCTAAAGAAAATCTCTGTCAGGATCACACAGAACACTGAGAGCATCTCTTGTGGAAATAGACAGGTTTTTCCCAAATAGACAGAGTCTCAGGAGGAAATCAAGAAGTCTCCCTAAAATATTATAGTCATTATCATTCAATATTAAACTTTATTTCGACTATTACAGTCATAAAAGCACATAAAAACAGAAAAAACATTCTACTGTGAAATTCAGAGGAATAGTCCATTCGCAAATACAAGAATACATAGAACTTGAGCAAGTGTAGGCTCACTTTTAGGGAATTCGGCCAGTAAAGTACATCAAAGTGGGAAGTATAAAAATATATAAAAATATAAGTTAATATCAAAACTTTAAAACAGATAAAAATGTCATATTAAGAAGTGGCTAACAGTCTTCACAACTATCAGTCATATATATTTTTTTCAATCCTTTTGATATAGCAAGTTTGTAGGTATCTATACAAAATCTCACATAATTCTTGCGCAGCATAAATAGACTACAAGTGTCCAGAGCTCAAATTGCAGATTTCAAGAAGATACCTACGCTTTGACCACATTGCAAAAAAAAATGTTGAGATCACAACAGCAAAAACCGGGTCAGTGTCTGTTTTTAGAATCCTATACATTTCTGTATAGTTTCTAATGTCCAGGTTCCTGCAAAGTTGGATCACCCACTTAGATCGGGGACTCTTGTATGCCGGACAGAAGAAGACCACGTGGATCACGGTTTCTTCCTCCATTAGAAACCCTGGGCAAGGTCAACCTAGAGTGCTTCACCACTTGTTTGTTCGGGCGTTAAACAGCAGGGTCCCATATCTAAATTGGAGATACAGTTTTTTTGCTAAGACAGGATGCATAGTGTCTATCACTTGCTCAAACTTATAATGACACTTAAAATCAAGAAACCTGTAAGTTAGACTAGAGGGATCAACAGTCTGTACAATGAGTGTCAACTTGAATTCCTTCACAAAACGTGCTAAGGACTTTTTGATATTTCCGCACATGAGATTTCAGGTTTGGTCCATAAATCTTCCCTACCCATTGCTCTAAATGTGTCCCTGATAAAAACCAGCCAGGGGATCCTACCCCCCCCCCCCCACCCAACGTAGACAGTACCACTTTTAATTCTTCCCTATAATGGGCCAGTTCTGGGGTGCTCCAGAGACGTCGCCAATACATCAATGGGTGCGCCAATATTAAATCTGCTATGGGGCAGATACCCAGATCCATTCTGAGTGGTATAAGGGGAGTATTTTTTGGGAGGCTTAAAATCTGTCTCATAAAACCATTTTCAGTTATACTGAGAGTATTCGCTAGAGAATGCCCCCACAGTTCTGCCCCGTATAGGGTAGATCCCCTAGCTTGTATTTGAAAAATCTCTAATGGAGGACTTATGTCCTTTAGGGCCGAAGTTTTTTGCAATTTAAGAATCCCTCCAATGGCCTGGGTTAACTTTAAATTTGCCTTGTTAATTTGTGGTTCCCACGTCATTTTGTCATTTAAGGTTAGTCCTTGATAGTCAAAGATGGAAACTCTATCTAAAGGGCTGCCGCCCATTATGGGGTGTGGGCAATTGGTGGAATTCGCGTTAAAAACATATATTTTGTCTTAGTAATGTTAACCACCAGGCTCCTCCTTTTACAGTACTGGCTGAATTCCTCTAGGACACGCTGCATCCCCATAGGTGATTTTGAGAGGAGCAGGGTGTCATCCGCAAACATCAATGCAGGAAATTTGCGGTTTGCCAGTTTTGGTGGATCAATATCTTTAACAGCAAGGAGGTCGTCAATCAGCCCGTTGAGAAAGAGTGGGTGCAAGCATGCAACCCTGTCTCACCCCCTTTTCTACGGGGAAAGGGGATGTCAATTTACCATTCTTTCCGAACCTGACCGTAGCAAAAGTTCCCTCATGGAGGGACCTAAACTGGTGACATAAACACAGTGGGACACCCATATCTAACAAAATGGCCCACAGCTGGTCGCGATCCACCATATCGAAGGCAGATTTTAGATCCACGAATGTGAGATACAAACTTCCACCCTCAAGTACTATATGTTTGCAATAGATCAGTTGAAGCCTAAACAACTGATCTATGGTCGATATTTTGCTTCTAAACCCGGCTTGGAGGGGAGTTAAGATGTCATGATCCTCCATCCATTCATAGAGTCTGGCCAGTAGGACTCTAGCATACATTGTTTGGGACACATCAATGAGACTAATGGGTCTGTAGTTTAGAGGGTCAATTGGGGATCCTTTTTTATAAATTGGGATGATCTCCGCCCCAGCCCATGTGGGGGGGGGGGGGGGGGGGAGACAATCCATTAAGGATCGCATTAAAAAGTAGTTGAAGGTATGGGGCCCACACTGCCTGTTCACTTCTATACAGGTCCCCAGGGATTCTGTCTAACCCGGGGGCCTTGTTTGGTAATACCTTCTTAATTGCAGATGATACCTCAACTAAAGTACAGATCGAAACATCCATATGCGGGTCTAAAATTTGGGGTTTACATGTATTCCCAGTCACACTTTGGGTTTCTTTATAACTAGAATATACATTTTTAAAATGAAGGCGCCAGGCTTCCTCACTAATATTAGGCTCCATAGTAGACTTGCCTTCAGCTCGTCCAGTATGGACCAGATTCCAGAAGCCTCTGGGATCTTTATGGTTTAAGGCATTTTTAATTGCCTGCCATCTTCCCAATTCCCAGTCAGCTTTCGCAGACGTTGTCGTTTGTTTAAAAAAATACCTACTCTCCCTAATACTTGTCCTATCGCCCTCTTTAAGGCATGTCAGGAGAACTCTTTTCGCATCTCTGCATGCCAAGTTCTAACAAGGACTTTTTCCTCTTAGTTGTTTACTCTCACCTAATTTATTGCTATAAAAAAAGGGTGCCAAATTTACAACCAGATCCTGGTGAACTCTTCTCATTTCCAGATTATCTTCCTCCCAGTAACCTTCGTCTGTTAGAAGACTAGCATTGGGATGACACTTAAATACATTTCCGCTATAGTGTCTTCAGACTGGGATATTACACCCCAGCAGATACGTCGGCCTCCCTCTACCACTATTAGATTGTCAGGTTGATTGTGTTCTAAAGCTTGCCCCAATTCTAGTATGTGTGCTTCAAGTGTTAGGACCAACGGATTCTGGTCACTTTCAGCCCGTGGAGAAACGCAGAACTTTTGTACTTTGTACCACATTTCAATGTTAATAAGGATATAGTCTATTATCGATTCCTGGGCTGGCTTATTATATGTATAGTGGCCCGGATTATCATCGGGAAACCGGCCATTACAGGCCCTCAGCGAGTATGTTAGTGTTAGTGATGTCATTTGAAGGACCAAAAGGGTCCATTCCTTTATTGGATAAGCATTGGCTGCCGGGATTGATAGCGTTTCATCCTCCTCTGAGGTGATCGATCGTGTCAGCCCATTTAAGGGTTCGAAGTGGCAATTAAAATCGCCACCTATTATAAAAGATACATTCCCCGAGAGAGTAGCAAGTAAGGCCGCCAAGTGGTCCAAAGTTAGCAATGTATTCCCATATTTAGCTGGCCTAGAATAGACATTAATAGCTGCCAGATTGGGAAAGTTTACCTTGGAGAGGAGAATACAAAGGATGTCCCGTGTATGGGTGTCTAAGCACTTCAAAGTTAACCCTAGGTGTATACTCACACATATACACAGGCCCCCTGATGGTCTGCCCCTCGCACCTTTCACAGCTGACTCACTATATGATACAAAGCCAACTTTGTGCAAATTATTTAAAGCCCAGGTTTCCTGAAATAAACAAATCTCATGGGCATCCACAAAATTGCCCTAATCCGCCTGCTCTAGTTTACCCTGCAATCCTGCTATGTTCCATGAGATAACCTTGAGGCCATTCACGCTTGATTCCATCCCACCCTCAAGATTCAATTCTGCTTCTTGCCTACTCAGGTGTTCCACTCTTGGGCTGTTAATGAAAATCATAGGGGTTTGGGAGTGTAGTTCCTCCTCAACAGTTATTACACTGGTGTATGCGGGCCAGCTGACATATTACCCACAACCTCCCCGGGGCCAGGGAAGGTTTTCCTTGGAGGGTCTTCACAGGCCATATTCCCCCTGCGCTCCAACAATTGTAGTGGGAGATCAGCCCCCTGCCTCACTAGAGGGTCGTGAAAAAGATTAATAGTGGTGGATTGAATTGAACAATTTGGTAGAAGTTAGTAAACCATATCCAAAACACTATATCTGTTTCTTACTGGAATGCTATATACAGAACCCATGCCTGCAGGCCCTATGCCATTAGAAAGGTTTCCATGTATGGGTCGTCCCTCTCGTGTCCTATGCTGACACCCAGGCAACTCCCCATTTGGCATAATAGAATAAAAATAGCCAAGGTCAAGAGCCCGAATGGGTGTACTCAAAGTTTGACATGTTCCCTCACAAATATGAGAGACTACCCGTATATCACCAAAATTAACTATTACACAATTTCCTGGGATGTCTTTCTTCCTCTGCCCTACCCAACTTACTCTGCGGACAAACAGAATTTGACTATGTACATTTGGGGGTAATGGTCTATTGATGTTAAGCCAGTGGGTTGTTTTGTTCTTTAGCTCAGTAAATGATTCTGAACTACCCTCGGCTAGAGGAGGGACCCCTGCCAAAACTACCACAAAAGGGACTGACTCCAGAGGCAAATCAATATGCACTAATGTGTTTGCCTGCTTGTCAGATCCCTTTTTGCCCCCCTGTGTAATTGTTGCTAAACCCTCTTCCACTGGTTGGCAATGTTCTCTATTACCCCTGGTGGAGTCACGATTTACAATAAGAGTTCTGGTATTGGCAACGGTGGGGCCTGTTACAATGTTCCCACAGGATATTTCTTCCTTGAGTGCTTTTGGGTCTGGGGCATTAGCGTCAATAGTCAGATTTTTGCCACCAGAGACCATACATCCATCAGTTGGTATCTTCTTGGCCTGGCCATTAACTTGGATAGTCTTCTGGATACCGTCTAAGTTGGACATTATTGAGTTTTCAAATTTCCCCAGCCTTTCCTCTATCAATGTGAGTCTAGCAAGTAGGGGTTCTAAGGACGTGGTAATAAGGCACCAATCTTTAGGAGGAGACCATCATCCGTTAGTAGAGACGCACCAATGGGGGAGGCCATTGGTGAAAGAACAGCAGGGGATGTGTCCGCATGTACTAAGCCCGGGCTTTGGGGTCTGGCACCGGGTAGACCTCCCGGTTTATTCAATTTATGAAATTTGGCTTTTTTCCCCCCTCATTGTGCCTCCTTCCCGTTTCCTCTTTGGGATTGCCCCTGGATTCTGGACCTGTTGGTTGAGCAAGCCTTTCTCATTTACCCCTACCAGTGCACCGGCAATTGCTTGCCTATCGATTGCAGTAGCCGGTGCATTCTTACGGGCAATTCTGCTTTCCCCGTCAGGTTCCTCATCGGTGAGACCATGGACCTCCTCCAGAGACAAAGAATTATCACTTAAACAAGGGACTCCGGGAGCAATGGCCCTAGAATTAGCTCTCTCTGGAGTCCGTGCCAAAGCTAGACCACCCAATGATGAACGTTTTACAAGTTCGAGTTCCTGGGAGACACAGCACTCTGTTAGAGCAATTTCGTGGGCTAACACCGAGGTGGCCCTTGTAAGAAACTGGTCCAGGGTCCCTACCACATGCCCGCCAGTCACTGCTTTCCTTCCCTTTCCCTCACGGGAAGGCATTATAACTTATTCAAGTTCACAAATTAAAGTCTATGGTTCGCTGTGGCATTAGAGAAGCAAGTAACTAACCTTTAGTCCGCAGGTGTTAGAGGGTGGGTCCAGCCCGGCCTGCACCGGTCTCCAACGGGCACAAACAGGCCCGCCCTTGGCCCGGGCTTCGCCCTGCGAGCGTCCAGCGAAGCTGGATCCGCGAGCCGTGAAGTAGCGCAGTGGGCGGTTCCCAGCACAGGTGAGTAGGGTCACTGGGCTCCTGGTAATTGTGGTCCCCGGGCAAATTTACCAGCAAGCACAAAATCTGGCTGCGAGCAGCTCCTGCGAAGCGGGGGCTGCGAGCCGTGAAGTAGCGCTGTGGGTGGTTTCCAGCACAGGTGTGTAGAGTCACTGGGCTCCTGGTAATTGTGGTCCCCGGGCAAAGTCACCAGCAAGCACAAAATCCGGCTGCGAGCTGCACCCCATTCATTATCACAAAGGAAACCAGCAGCATCTCTGGAGGAAAAAGAAATGTCTCATGCTCACCCCTCAGAACTGGGTTTTTTTAGATACATTTTTACATAGCTAATGAGAAGAAAATGGAGATTCAGTGTTAGACCTGGCACCTTGGCGTGGGTCTCCCTTCCATTCTTACTGTTGCATCATGTGTTTTTGCTGGTGTTAGATGCTTTGGGCACTGTGCCACTGCTGTCAAGTGTCACAGTTTAATTGCTCCCTTTTGTAAATTGATGTATAAATTACTGATTCCATGATTGGCTGATTTAGTTTACTGGTCAGACCCTAGTACAGTTCACTGAGTGTGCCATGGGCTTGCAAACCAAATGCTGCGAGTGGGCTTGCAGCACTGGTTGTACCTCCCACCAAAGCAGCCTGTAAAAGTGTGTCTCAGGTCTGCCATTGCAGAGCCTGTGTGCAGTCTGACACTGCCATGTTGACTGAGCACATGCACCCACTTGCCGGTCCCTAAACCTTCCCTTTTCTTCGTGTCAGACAACCTATGGTAGGCCCAAGGGCAGGGTGCACTTTAAGTATAAGGTAGGACAAGCCACTGAGGTGTGTGGCATGTCCTAATAGTGAATTTCAGCCATTTTCGTGTTTCATTATTGCAAGGCTACCTATTCCCCACAAGCCAGAATGGGCAGGTAGATTAATACATCTTATAATCCTAACTGACTTAGGGAACTAGGTAGAAATTTGAGTTCAGTATGCCTGAACTCAGAATGATAAAATACATCTTTTAGTGAAATTGGTTTTAACATTCTGTGTTTGAAAATACCACTTTTAGAAAGTAGGTGTTTTCTTGTCTAACTATCCAAGCCTGCCTCTGCTAGGTTGTGTATTCCTTGTCTGGAGTTTGAGTGACAGGTGCTGGGGGATTCCAGGAGACAGGGTGAGTCAGCCCAGTGGTGAATAGAGAGTTCTGCATCTAAATGGGAGGGAGGAGTTGCACCTGGGACCTGAATAGGACTGTGCCTTTCCTCCACAATGCTGGCTCCACCTCCTGTGGTATGTCTGATGTCTCTGCCCTGCACTGTGAAAGGAAAGAAGGAGTCATGTAAACAGAGTGCTCCAGGACTGATCAGAACTGGTTTGGACTAGGCAAAGGCCCCTCTGCCCTACGAGGACAAAGGATTTTGGGGTAGAAGTATTGGGACCCTGAGCCCAAAAATGTATATCACTTTTGGACAACAAGAAGAAACCTTTGCTGAGGAGAGGAACCTGAAGAAACTGAGGAGAGACTATCCCTAAGCTGAAGTGCTGCTCGGAGGATTGGCCTGCAGTGGTTGCCTGACTGCCAAAGGAAGGAGAAAAGACTCTGTGTGCTTTATTCAACTTGTAAGGATATCCAAGGGCTTGAGAAAAGCACTTGTCTCCTGCTGAAGTCTCAGGGACAACAGACTTCAACCACCAGCTCCCCAAGAGTTCTTTGTAAGTGCCTGCTGCTGTTTTGGGTCTTCTGAGGGACTGCGTGTCGCAAGGAGCTGGAAGCACGATTCAAGAGGAAGAAGCGTGTCGCTGTTGCAGCAGCTGCCGTCGCATCACAAAGATGGCACTGCTGTAGCTGTCGCATTGCTTCACATCACAAGAAATGTGTCGCAACCTCGAAGAAGAGTGTCACTGTCGCAGCCACTGCCGTCGCATCACGAAGATGACGCCGCTGAAGCTGTCGCATTGCACTGCATCAGAAGAAGCGCCACGCATCCACGGAGAAGCGTGCCACCGTCATAACCGCTGTCATCGCATCACGGATAAAGGGTGTCGCAGCTGCAGTTGTCGCATCGAGCGGAAGCGTCTTGCATCGTCTGGAGAAGAGTGTCGCTGCCAAAGCCGCTGTTCTCGCATCACGGAACAAGGGTGTCGCAGCTGCAGCTGATGCATCGAGCCGAGACCTCTCGCAACATCGGAGGAGCGTGTCGCATCACGAAGGAAGTGCCATCTTTATTTATTTGCACCGGAATTTCAATGCATCACCGTCTTTGCGTGTAAGGAACTACCGCATCACCATCCCTACAACACTTTCGTTCTAGAAGCGTTACGCATCTTAAGGTACATTGACTCAAAGTGACGCATTTTAAGATCTAAAGAGAACTAAGCTAATTCCACCATTTTAAGTACAGTATTGTGGATTTTTGTCGTTTATGGTCTTGTGTTAAATCTATACAAAGAATACTTATTTTTAATGTACAACTTGTGTGGTGTCCATCTGTAGCGTTGTCACTTGATTACTGTATGTGCTCAGAAATGCTTTACACACTGCATCTGAGATAAGCCTGTCTGCTCGTGCCAAGCTACCAAGGCGGTGAGCAGGGGTTATTTTAGGAGTGTACCCCCTTACCCTGACTAAAGGCAAGGGTCCCTATTTGTCAGAGATACCTACCTGTGCCAACTAGAGACCCCTAAGTCTAACATTCAGCATGTGATGATCACAGATATCACAACATTTATCAATTTCAAATAAACATGTCTCAAATTCGATTGGAACAACTCTCAACCCCTTCTAAGTGAAAGGCCCCATCAGCCCCTTTTGCTGCCTGGGGGTGTACTACATATTGATTTGATTTGCTAAACGATAAGCAATTGCAAGTAGGCAGTTGCAGGAAGCCGATAGGCCTTCAGAATTGGCTACTTTATATACACAGAGAAAAGTTTCAATCACAGTCCATAAACTTGAGGAAAAGAACCAACTATGTCAAAGAGATCTGTGTGCTCTGCAACGTCTGCAGAAACCATGAGGAGAGAAGACATTTTTGGGCGGGTAACGAGGAGTGTAAGTGGAGGGGGAATGAGCAGGGGCAGTTTGAACAGTTCATTAGAAACAGCATCCATTTTATGAAAATAATGTCCAAATAGGAAAATGTGGCACAACTAAAACACGCTAATAAACACACTTGCATGATTTAGGAAATTTGCTTCCAGTGCATTATTATTAATTCAACAGTTACGGCTAGAATTAATCTTAAAAATCATTAAATAATTTGCCACAAAAAATTGGACATTTAAAAAAAAACTAAAACTGGATTCCCCCCTTTGGTTATCCCACAATCATAAAAACACATTAATACATCTTTATTTATCAGCCATTAATGTAAAGGTATCATCTTCATCAGATTTCCAGGCGTATCACCTGCCATCATCGTCTGGCCAAAGGCATTCTCCTTCATATATTCCAGCTCCATCTCCATATATCGTTTTCTCTTCTTCAATCTGTTACCATGACCTTTATTAATGGCCCACTTAATAAATGTAATCTAAAGAAAAAGAACTATAGCACATATCATTACAATTATTACAGAATTTAAGATACATTTTAGTGTATTACCTGCCACATATTCCAACCATTCACAATCATTTTCGAGACTCTAAATTGCTAAAGCAAGAACCTACACTTTCCTATGACCCAGGGTCGACAAGTGAATTAACCACATTAGAAATATTAGTTAAATCAGTTGTATAGGCCTCTACAACTCTACTATTATATGGCATATACACACAACAATTATTGGCCTTTGTTACCTTACAAATTCATCCTTCCTTTGCCTGGATAATATCTAATGCTAGACGATTTTGCATAACCATTGCCCTCTTTGCAAGCATTTCTTCGTTAGCTTTTTAAAAAGATCCTGATGTATTGTTTGCCATTCTATCTACTAAAGTTAAAATATACCTAATCTTCACACCTTTTATAGCAACCCCTACTGAAGGAATAATAGCTCCTAAAATATCAAAAACTACTGAACCAAAACTCATTTTTGTTCTTCTAAAACCAATTGCATCATCAGTCTCTTTCAAATGATAAATCCTAGGAATCATTAAAGCCATGCAGCACATGCCATCCCAATTAATGGGGAAATTAAAATAAGCATTCTTCCCACATACATAATACATTCTCTTTCAAGACTGGCTCTTCACCTAATTAAATTTCATTCTTTATTTCACAGTTCTATCCACAAACACTCTCTCCTACTTTTTCTACCTTATCTCCACTCTTTCCTCTTCGCATCAAAGAACAATAAGCCTTTTCACCACTCTCAATTTAGGATGTAAGTTCGATCTTCTAACTTTTTCTTCTTGCTTCATTTTTCCTTCTACACTTCTTCCTTCCTCTGCATTCCTCACAATTATAATCCCTCTCTGTTTATATGTTCTAATAAACACAATTTTATCTTTATGAAATCTACGCACATACTCCCTATTATTTTTGTTAGTCACACAGTAGCAGCTCCTCGAGGGAGTGTTGCTGGGCGGTGAGGCGGGCTGGGGGAGGGGCAGGGTTAGGGGGCAGTAAACTCTGGCATATGGCCGAACGGAGGTAAATAAAGAAATAAATAAATAAAACGAAGTACATTGCGCACGCTGCAAATGGTCATCAAAATCACCTGTATGATCCATGCACCTCTCCTCTAGGCAGCTTAATCACACAAGTTTGACCTGTCAATGTGTCTTCTGTTACCACGTTCACCTGATGAGAGACAGCTTTCAACATATCATCAAGACCTTTGTAGTAATTTAACACAATGTCATCACTTATTGAAACTAGCACAAGTGCTGGAACATAAGCAAGTCTCATTGGTCTGCCTATGATTGGTCATGTGGCAAAAAACTAGACTTTTTATTTGGAGTACTTTTCATACTCATCAAAAGAAGAGAAAGGGTTTCTTGCCTCTCCAGCCCTGTCAAAGCATAGATTTTCACCACTTTATTACTGAGAGCACAATTGGCCACTAAGTGATTGTAAAATATTGAGGACAATAGCTACAATTAAATCTTTGGTTGATGTCAAAGGCCTCAACAATGGTCTAAAGAATCTTGTTTTCAAAATGGTCCCACGATCTGTCTCCGTCAAAGTTGGTGGGCCAAATATAGCAATTAACTCCCTCAACAACAATTTGGTAACTGTAAGGCTAGTAAATGGACCTTCTTACATTCCAGTGTGTCTCATCCATGTTTGTGTTTATTTACCTTGATTATTTCATTGACACACTAGACACCTGGAGCACACATCATAAGGAACATTCAAAACTTTTGAATTTGCCCAGTTTTTCTTGAATATTCTGATTAGGCTTTCTCTACCCGCATGTGCTCTGTTATACAGATACTTGCACATGGGGTGCAGGATTGAGTCAGGTAGTATAGACTTTTTTCATTATTTGCATACAAATCATGATAGCTCTTTTTATACCTCAGTCTTTCCCATTTTTTTTCGCATTATTAGGCGCGTCATCTTGCAAGTCACTCAGTTCATGCAGTGAAGTCTGAATTGAATCCATGAAGTAACAATTAATACTCCTGCATTTTTTTAGCTCATTCTCATATTTTTGCCAGTCTTATTCTTTTGTACAACTGTTTTAAGTATTTTGACATTTAATCTGCACTGCTATTGCTAAATGTCACCAAATCCTTTCCTGCATCCAGCAAGATATTTCCTTATGTTTCAATATTGCTTTTAACAATTCCAAAATAGAGGCACTATTTTCGAAGGGGCTCCTAAAGATGTTATAAAACCTCTCTGTGCTCATAGCTGACCAAAATCATGCACAACTCCAAATCCATACTGGCTGTCTGTATATATTGTCACATCCAATATTTCTGACAAGCAACAAGCTCTGATCAGTTGAACTAACTCTGCCACTTGTGCTGCAGATACGTTTAGCATTGAAGATGCTTTAAAAGCCTTGGAAACAATACATACTGCATAGGCAGCTCTAAATGCACCACATTTGTATCTTAAACAAACACCTTCAACAAATAATGTCTCATTAGCCACATCAGGATGAGTTTATTTGATATCTGGCCTTGTTTTTTTGTATAACTCGGTCACTTAGAGATATCATGTTCTGGTTCACAGTCCACATTCCCTATCTTCACAATCACTGTCTGAAACACGAAGCAGTTTAGAGGGGTTTAAAACATTACATCTCCCCATTTAGATGTTCTCAGCAACAAGTATCACCTACTAATAAATAACCCCTAGAGTATGTGGAAGAGTTATGGCGCAGCGGCCAGGGTGCCTGACTCTAAACCACGGGGTTCCCAGTTCGATCCCCGGCACCATGTTAGCCTAGCACCATATGGCTCTGTAAAATAACTCTCTTAATCTTCCCGGCGGCCCAAAGCTCCGGGACACCTCTCCGGAGGTAGCTGTGCGCTCTTCAAATGCTGGTATTTAATTTCATTTAATTACCGAACATCGCCCTCGCTGACAGACTTCAGGGAGAGATTTAAGACCTGGCTCTTCGACTGAAACCTGCCTATTTATAGAGTCTTAGTTGAAGAGCCAGGTTTTCAGCTTCTTATGGAATTCTACAAGTGTGGAGGAGACCCTTACATGTAGAGGGAAGTTGTTCCATGTTTTGGATGTGAGGTTTGAGAAGGCTAGCTCTCTTGTTCTGCTTCTACGGATGCAGGATGTGTGTGCAAAAGAGAAAGGAAGAATGTAGTTCTTTGGTGGGCTAGTGGAAGTTAAGATGGGAGTTGAGGTATAGTGGTTTACTGTTATACAGTGCCTATATGCATGTGTGAGGAGTTTGAATAGGCGGTGTCCGTGTCTTGGCAGCCAGTGGGGATCCCTGAAGTGAGGCATGATGTGGGATGGCTGGGAGAGATCTAGGGATGTGTCTGGCAGCTGTGTTCTGGATGGTCTGAAGGAGGAGGTGGATTGAGATTGTGGCATAAGGTTTGCTGCCGTAGTTAAGTCTACTGGTGATTAGGGATTGAGTATTGTTATGCTTGGTGCTTTTAGGAATCCTTCTGAAGATTTTAAGGATGTGTAGCATGTGGAAGCAGGAGAAGCTGACTGCACTCACCTGTGTGGCCGTGTTGAGTTTATCTAATATGATCCCCAGGTTATGTACATGGTTTTTGGGTGATGTAGTAGGACCGAGCTCTAATGGCCACCAGGTGAAGCCTCAGGGTGAGTTTCTGTTCCAGAAGATCAGCACTTCTGTCTTATCCGTTTGTCACAACAGACACTGGTTAACTAACCTTTAAAAGCCGGGTACAGCAAGAGCGATGAGGATGCTAGGTAGCCTCTTCCCTTTAAGCGGCACCACCAGCTAGCTGGTATAAACTCACTCTACAGATCTTGCCACAGCAGGGGAAGGGGAAAAAAGGAACAAACAAAACAATAAAGTTGTAGCAGCAAGAACACTCAATGGCCTGGGATTCAGGAGTTGTAGGCTTCACTCCTATTAGAGCCCTGTGTTCCATAATGGCTGCCACAATCATTCCATGAACATAAAGGCACAAAAGATAAAAATAAAGAAAAGAAATCAAAGCTGTTCTTCGCCTCTAAGATTCCAAGGCAGAGCAAAACCTCAGCATATAATCTCCCTAGAGGCCCAGGAAGCGTCAGTATCGCGGTCGCTCTCCAGCCCGAAAGCGAGGAAGAAAGGACAGAGATTAGCGCTCTGCGCTCAACTTGTATATTGAGTATGGCGCAGCAGGACTTCCGTGTCTCCCGTGTCTCCCGGCCTCCTCCTGCTGGGCGCTGTGGGGAAACAATGACGCAGTTGTGCTCCAGCGCGAACGCAAGGATGAATAGAACTCGGTGGCCAAAAGCCGTCAGGGATCAAATAGCAATCAAAGGCAGGAATGTAGGGGAAACTTCTTGTTTCTCTGCAGACTTCGCCTGTGGATCTCAGGTGACCAACACCAGCTAACGTGAAGGAGGCGCTTACATTGAAAAGAAAGTATAGCAGAGATAGAGGACAGAGATTACCCTTTAGGTTTTCTGGGAGATGTAGTCCCCTGATATGCTCTGCTTCATGCACACGTTAATGAGCTGTATAAACCACCCCCACTTCACCATAGCCTAAACATGACACCGTATTGCTGTTGTGGCCTTTGGTTCTCATCCATTCTGCTATTTGGATCATGCATTCAGTCAAGTTAGATCTTATGTGGATGATTTGCCTGATATAGGGAGGATTCGTTGGGTGTCATCGGCATAGGAGTGATGGAGATGCTGTGAAATCTGATGACGTCTGTGAGTCGTTAATATAAATGTTGAACAGGATGGGTCTGAGAGATGATTTTTGCGGGACTCTGCAGTTCAGGCCCTTGGGCTCCAATATGTAGGGAAGGAGTCTGATTCAATGAGTTCTCCTTGTGAAGGGGCACATAGATTTCAGGGCTGGACCTGAGATGCTTGTATCGTGTGATCTTTTGATGAGGTTTGAGTGTGACAGTGTTGAATAAAGCCGAGCAGTCCGACAATATGAGGGCTGTGGTTTCTTCTCGGCCGAGGACAGGTGGTTGGTGAGTTGCCGGTTGATTGCTTTCTCTATCACCTTTGCTGGGTATGGTAGTAGGGAGATTGGTTGAAAGTGGCTTAGGACGGCTGTGACTGCAGCATGCTTCCACTTCTCTGGGAAAATTGCAGACTTGATTCAGAAGTTGATAATGGGGGTGAGGAATGTGCTGATCGTGGGTCCTCATAAATTTTAGATATGGTGTGGACATGATTATGTGGTGACCCGGGGTGAATAGTCCTCATCACTGAGGTGGAGTCTTCCTTACTGAGTGTCCTCAAGTTAGTTAGGTGTCTGTCTGAGTGGTAGGTGTGCGGGTTGCTGATGATGTATTCTGGGTTTGGTAGCTTTTTGAAGTTTTTGTAGATCTTCTTAATTATGTTGCTGAAATAACGTGAAAGGTCATTGCAGAGTCCTGGGAGGGGATGACAGAGTTGGTTGATTTGTCTGAGATGATGAATTCCTTGATGATGGCAAATATCTCTTTGATGCTGTTGGAACAGGCTTGTGGAACTACTTCCCCATTCCCTTGAGCCCTCTTAGGATTGTGTCTGCATCTGCATTCCCTCGTCCAATGCCTGATCTTCCAACATAAGTGACATGCTGTATTCTTTTTCATCACTTTAACTTTCAAGTTCATGCCAACATTCAGCATTCCTCTTCCATCACTTTGCTGCATTATTCTATTTCCTATCCATCCACCTTGCATTTGACTCATCCCATTCACTCCAGATTGCACAAAATTCACATTTCAACCCATTTGATTACTAGACGCTTTCACAATCTACTTCATCTGAGCAATCGTTAGCTTATCTTTGAGACTTTACTGTTTTCCATCAAAATAATCACTGCTATTTTTTGCCAGCTCCATATTCTCATCTATTCTCTTTGTCTGAAAGCACAAATCACTCTGTCGAATGTGATTATTCGTCTCTGGTATCAAGCTTGACGTAAAGTAGCCACTGACCCCATTTTGTGCGGCAGTTTTGACTCTGCTTTGTTTCTTAAGAATATTCATAAGAGTTTTATAATGTGTATGCATTGACATTTTTGATTCTTGTGAAGTACTCATAATCTTTTACAAATGTATATCTTTCTTGGGAACTCGTTTTATAAAATGCTCAATCACAGTCTTATATTTATCCATTACCTTTGCAGCCAGTGTATTATTAGGATCAACTATAGCTGGTTCTTTTGCTGGCTATCCCAATTGCCACCTTACACTCTGCCCACAAATCTCTAGGAACTACAAGCTCAACAATGAATTTAAATCCATCCACAACACCTGGGAAATTTGTGTACCTTCATTCGTTATGGCTGATGGGGTAACCCAGTACCCCGCAGAACCTGGCAAGTCTAGTAGTATGGAGCAACAGTTGGTTCTTTAGGGAAGTACAATATCACTTTTATAAGTCTCTTTGTTTCCTGTTTAAATAGGAATGACCACATGAATGGCATAACCCATCAGGTTAGTAACTGAGAAATAAATCATTGACACCAAAGATTTTTGAAGTAAGATGCGGTATATTAACATTCATATACGGTGGAGAATTACAACAGTACACAGGACTATTACTTAAGATGTACAAAAAATAAAAAAATAATAAATACAAAATAGACACAGTGAATCACAGATACAAAACATTTAAATACACAAGAAATTACATAGTTAAACACAAAATGCAAAAATTACTCAAAGGGGTGTCCAAGGGTGGTTCATATAGATTCAAGCATGGGTCCTTGTTATTTGGATACAGGATATGCTCAACACCTATAGTAATAGTTGACGTTTCAACCCAATACATTTGTGTGCTCAGATCAGTCACCACGGATCTTCATCAGGACAAGTGAACAGAGATTGCGACCTTGTGAAAATGGCCTCTAAATGGGCCTCCTGTTTGAATCATAAATGTGGTATCCCCAGGGAGAAGGCCCTTGTGATTAAAACAACTCTGATCACCAATACTTTAGAGATCCAGTGCAGATGTTACGAGAATTTGCATTGGTTCACTAAGGTATTGGTGATCCCATCATACTTGTGTTGTTTAACCATGTGTCTTGCAGCTATTTTGTGCATCCAGCCATAGGCTTGCATGTGTTCTTTGCTCCCCATGCCTCCTTGCTTGCTGTTGTTGTTTGACTATTTGGCTAGAGGCCATGTTGTGCATCCAGCCAGTGTGTTGTGCCATAGGCATGCATGTGTTCTTTGTTCCCTATGCCTCTTTGCTCGCTATTGTTGTTTGACCATGTGGCTGGTGGCCAGTTAGTGCATCCACCCATTTTGTTTTTGGTAAAGACTTGCATGTGTTCTTTGGTCCCAGTGGCGCCTTGCTCCACTGTTGTTGCTGTACCATGAGCTGGCAGCCATTTTGTGCATCCAGCCAGGGTGCATTTGCTTTAGGTTTCCATGTGCTCTTTATTCTCCGTGCTTCCTTGTTTGCTGTTGTTGTTTTTCCATGTGGCTGGCAGACATTTTGCGCATCCAGCCAGTGTGCCTTTGCCATAGGCTTGAATGCGTTCTTTCTTCCCCATGCCTCCTTGCTTACTGTTGGTATTTGACCATGTGACTGGCAGCCATTTTGTGCATCGACAAGTGTGTCTTTCGTGTCTTTACCATAGGCTTGTATGTGTTCTTTGTTCCCATACCTCCCTACTTGCTGTTATTGTTTGACCATGTGGCTGGCAGGCCATTTTGTGGATCCTGCCTCTGTGCCTTTGCCATGGGCTTGCATGTATTCTTTGTTCCTCATGTCTCCTTGCTTGCTGTTGTTGTCTGGCCATGTGGTTGGCAGCCATTTTGTGTATCTAGATGGTGTGCCTTTGCCATAGCCTGGCATGGATAGATGTGATATCAGTCTAATATGCTTGATGATCATTGTCGTATATGTATATTAAGAATATGATTTTGATGAACAGTGCTTATATTACATGCTTTATTTGCACCTTCTTGTCCCACAATAGGTTTCTTTTCATCCTCCCATTCAAACATTGACAATTATTGATCATTGTTTGTATTTTAATTTTTTATTTTAATTCTATAATTTTAATTTTTTTAAATTAAACTTTTTGGTATTTAATTTTTTTTATTTGGTATTTTGTTTTTTACATTTTTGTTTTTAATTGTTTTATTTAAATTTAGAACCGCATTAGCATAGGTATAAATAATGAACATGGGGCACACTATGCATAACCATAGGCACAAAACATATGAGCATGGAGGGATAAACATACTTGCATAAATCACTCCAGGCATATACTAAGTGGGCCTTGGGCATAGAACCTCATGCATGGCATCAGTAAGCAGAAAAACATTAGCATGGGAGCACTTTACACAGACCCCACTTAGGCCCAGGATCAGCAGTGCCAACCTTTGGGAAAAAGATGCTAGGCAGGATCACAGCACCTCCTAGGGCGCGAAAATACAATGTGCAGACCTTCAGCCTCTTATTGGCATCAACCTCATTGGCAGTGGGCAAATAATGAAAACATCATAATATGACATTAGGCCTAGAAACCCCTTAGGCATGACACTAGGCATGAAAAGAGTAGGCATGAAAACCTCGTTAGGCATAAAAGCATTAGGCATGAATTACATTTGTAGGAGGCATTATCAGGACCATACAGGCCACAGTAGACCTGGCAATTATATTCCACACCAATCCTAGGGTATAAACATATTATTATGTGGCACCTCTTTCCCAGGAACACAATAGGCCTAAAATCAGCACTGCAAACCGGAGGGAAAACCATTAGGTATCATCCTAGGTACAAATGCATTATGCAACAATATTATACAATAAATCATATGGGGCAACAGGCCTCGCCAGCATAAACACAGTTCACCCCAATCGGAAGCACAACACTCTGAAACTAACCCCAGGCCAACTGTCCTCTCTCCGGGGCTCAAATGCCCAATGTCCCGCAAAGCCAGGACTGGCTGCAAAAACAGCAAAAGCAAAGTGCGCAAAGCGCTGGGGAAGGGCAGGAGTGTCTCTCACTCCTCTCTCTCTTCTCCTGAGGGGTACAATGCCCCCCAATACATAGCAGCTGCCTGCGCACTCGCAGGGCAGATGGAAGTCAGGCCCAAAAACAAGCACTGGCACCACTGCGCAGTTGGGAGCCCAACTCCGGGATGCCTGAAATTCACAGTGCTCCCCAAGGTTGCAGCTGCCCACTGTCAGACGGGGCTGCTGTAAGGTCAGCATCGGCACCACAGTGCCCTCAATGAGGCACTGGGGGGAGGTGAGCACCGACAATGTGCCCTGACACCACCCCCACAAAGCTAGGACTCAGCCCTACTCACCGGGCTCTCTAGAGTCCTTGCGCAATCTCTGGGCACCGGCACTGTGCCCAGATAGGCCCCTTCCTGCTGGCAAGCGATGGGGGCAGCTGGAATGGAGCACACACTGCTCCTGCTTCTTCGGTGGCTGCAGGGCTCTCTCTGGCAATCTCCTTGGAGGGGGGGTTGAAATACAGCACACAGGAAAGTAGCACCCATGCTCCTCACCTCTTTCTGGGGCACAGCTGTAGAGCTCATGAGGCGCTGGAGTCCTCCCAAGTCCAGGGTCCCCCAGAATAAAGTAGCACTCTGGCAGCACAATGCTGCAGGCATCAGGCCTCACCTCCTTGAAGTACAGGCTACCAAATATAGTGCTTTGGCAGCACAGCGCTGCAGGCGTCACTCCTCCTCTGGTAACCAAGAAAATAGTGCCTTCAAAACGCTAGGGAGCTGGTGAGGATCCTGAGTCCCACACAAGACAGTAGTGCGCACGAGGCGCTAGGTCCCAGGAATGCTCTCAGGGTCCCACAGAATCAAGCTGCATCAAAAATGTGGGGAATTGAATATATAGTGCTTTAGCAGCACATCGCTGTATTGACAATAACCAGCTCTCCCTGGCAGCACACTCAGCAGGTCCCACGCACCTTCTTTTCCTGGGCAGGTGCTGGAGGCAGCGCTCACCAGGCGCTAGTAAGGCCCAACAGCTCCAGGGACAACAGACAGTGCTCCTCTTCTCTGGCAATGTAGACAATAGTGCCCACGAGGCGCTAAGAAGCAGCAAAGTCCTTGGGGGCTGGGATAGCGCTGCAGCCCTCACAAGGGGCTAGACAGCAGGAGGAGCCCAATCACTTGAAATGTAGCGCTCACGGGGCGCTAGGTGCCAGGAGACAGTTAATGCAGGGCAAGATCAGCAAGCAGCAGGGCAGCTCACCCAAAAATGAAGCAGCAGTTCCTGGGAACAGTCATCCTCCATTACGATGGCAATCCTGCTAGCAGAGCAGTATCCACTCCAGAAGTCTCTCAGTGGCCCTGTGGACAGCAGAGGGGGACAGATGGGCACAGGGGCCAGGACACAGGCCCTGGCGGCGGTACCTCCTGACAGAGTCCCCTCTCAGTCAAGTCCACCTTCAGTCTGAGCATATGGCATCTCTACTGCTATACATATACACCCCTCCTCCCACCTATCAGAAAGGGCTGGAAGCTTCTAGAAGGTCCCTGGCAGTTCCGGCTTCAACTGTCACTGTGGGGGAAGTATAAAGCACCTTGTCACTTCAAGCAACCCACCTCAGGCAGGCGGCACAAGCAGACAGAAATGGCGTCCATTTTAAAAGTGACAATTTACAAAGGTGTATTTCTACAATGATGGAAATAAAGGTGCACCATTGCACAACATTTATTATTTTCAGTTCAGACACACCATGTCAGTAAAATGGCTAGGGGGAAAAGCGAAAAAATGTAGTAAAATAAGGGACAAGTCCAATAGTGTCCGTCCTGAAGGTACCGTTACCTTCTCCCAACAGCTCATGGACACAATCTCAATCAACTCAGGACGGCAAAACACACAAATCTATCTTGGCGATTACAACCTTCACTGGAAAGATTGCAGTGCCGCAGTGGTTAATAGCCTCAAAAAATTCCTCAACGCTTCAGACCTCTCCCAAATTTGCAACAGCCCAACCCATGACAAAGGCGTTATCCTCGACCTTATCATCTTCAAAGAAGGCAATACTCAACTTGATTCAATCCAACCCTGTGACTGGTCCGATCACCATATTGTCACATTCTTCATCAAGGAAAAAGTTAAACGTATCCCGGTCCAATCCTCCAAGCCCACAGTCTGGAAAAGAGACCTAAAGAAACTCAATCCTAACTCTTTACCCCCTAACAGCTGCAATCTCCTACTCCCCCTACCGACGTTACCGATGTCCAGTATTTAACCGACCACTATCTCAACACGATGACCTCAATAATCAATGAAGCTGCACCAATGCAACTGAAAAGAGTCTCCACCAAGATATCCAACCCTTGGTACGACGGGAGTCTCAATGAAGACAGACGGGCTATGCGAATGGCAGAGCGCACCTGGAGATCTGTTCCCTCGGCACTACACCTAAAAATTCTGAAGAAAAAGAGAAACGCATACTTCAGGAGAATAAAACGCTCAAAATCAGAGTTCTTCAGACTCCAGCTCGACCAAGCAAAAAACCGTCCAAGAAAACTGTTTGAGCTAATCCGATCACAATCCAAGGAGCAACCCCAAGCAGCCGACACTATGGGCAATACACCTTCCTGTGAAGATTTTGCTACTTTCTTTAACCAAAAAACTGACAACATTAGAAACGATCTCCGCATTGACGCAAGCCTTTATTCCAAACCCCACCATATATCACCCAATGATCCAAAAAACAATGCAACATGGTCATCCTTTGACACTTACTCTGAAGAAGATATTGACAGAATTCTCAGCACCCTGAAACTTTCCAATCACCACACTGACCCTCTCCCTGTTAACGCTGTAAAAAACTTCACCCCTCTGCTCCTCCCACTCTGGACTAAAATTATTAATAGTTCACTTCATCCAGTAACCATCCCTGACTCCCTCAAAGTTGGACAAGTTACACCTTTACTAAAGAAACCAACAGCTGACCCCACTGATCTAAACAACTACCGGCCGATTACCAACATTCCCACTCTCGCCAAACTATTGGAAAAATGCGTTCAACTACAACTGACAAAGCACATAGAACAGTTTGATCTCCTCAACCCTCATCAATCTGGCTTCCGTGCAGGGCACAGTACCGAAACTGCTATGACTCACATAATTGACGACGCCCTCCAAATGTTAGATCAAAATGAGACATGCCTCCTCATTCTCCTTGATCTCTCTTCAGCATTTGACACTGTGAAACATGAGAACTTACTCGATCTCCTAAACACAAGAATGGGTCTCTCTGGAACTGTTCTTCAGTGGTTCACCTCCTTTCTACACAACCGATCTCAAAAATTCAAGGCAACAGCATTATGTCCGCTCCAATACCTGTATCGTTAGGTGTCCCCCAAGGATCCTGCCTATCCCCTACCTTGTTTAACCTAGTTATGGAACCTCTCACCACCTTGCTACAAGCTTCCAATGTACATTTTCACATGTACGCCGATGACACTCAACGATATCTCAAATTACAATCCCCAAGGACATTATGCGCCTGAACTCAACGATCAGAAGCACCCAATCCTGGTTGGCTGATAACCACCTCAAACTCAACGCTATGAAAACTGAGTTCCTTCTGATCTCACCTCCCGCGAAAATCTCTACCACTCAAACCTGGCTTAAGCACCTTACTGCGCTCAATGTACAACCGACCATCGTGTACTCAGCCAAATCTTTAGGCATAACACTTGACGCCAATCTCAACATGCAGCAGCATATCAGCAAGGCTACTAAGGGAGCCAACTTCCAAATAAATACCTTGAGGAAACTTAAACCCTTCCTCCCAGCCGAGGACTTCCGAACTGCAGTACAAGCACTAGTCATCCCTCGCATAGACTACGGCAGCATCGCCCTCTGCGGTCTCCCCCTAACAACAACTGCACCCCTGAGAGCTTCACTAAATGCGGCAGCGAGACTCATCACTGGATCTAAAAAACACTCTCATATCTCCCCGGACTTTAAATCCCTGAACTGGCTGCCTTTTGAAGCCAAAATACATATGAAAATCGCCTGCATGACGCACAAGGCTATACACTTGAAATCACCCGCTACCTCAATCAAAAGCTGACAATTTCCGGCGGGTCCAGAACAACCAGAAGTACAAACAATCTTCTGCTGAAGCCTCGGAGATTCCGGAAGGAAAAAACTTACAAACGCTCCTACTCAGGAATGGCGCCTAGGATTTGGAACTCACTCCCTCCGGAAACCAGGCTCATATCATCCACTCACCTTTTTAAGAAAGAAGTTAAAGCTATCCTCATGGCTAAATACACTTGAACTACTACTTTGATTTTAAGACTCTGCGTCGAACTATACTATTTGTTTGTTTGATCCCTTTGCACATATGTTTTGCCTGTAATATTGACCTAACTGATTGTTCTTCTCCCCTCTTATTTGTACTTTTGCATTGACCTACCTTTCCTTACCTTACCCTCCATACTATGTTCCCTCGTGTACCCACTCTACCACCCATTTTTACCTGTGTAAAGCGCTCTGTTATCTGCAAAGATCTTGTTCGTGCTATATAAAACTTTTAAAATAAATAAATAAATAAGTGATTTTTTTATTTATTATTTATAGTTTTAATTAACAAACCCCCCTCCCCCTCCCTCCCGCCACCACCTGGTAAATAGTGGCTGCCACTGCAATTAATCAGTCAAAGTCCCTACAGTCTAAGGAAATCTCTCGCTGGATCACAAGTAACACTGACAGTATCTCAAGTGGAAATTAAGGTTTTTACCAAATGGGCAGAGTCTCAAGAGGAAATCAAAAGTCTCCCTAAATCATAATGGCCAGATTCAAAAGGAAAACGACAGCATCTCTGGAGCAAAAGAAAAAGTACATGTTAACCCCGAAAGCCAAGAGGTTTTATACACATTATGATGACATAGCTAATGAGAAGAAACTGCAGATTCAGCATGACATGTTCACAGATCTCACAACATTAACCAGTTACAAATAAACATGTAACAATTCCTGTTGCTGTCCAGAGATTCACTACGGATTATGTTTCCTTTGCTAAACAATAAGCATTTTTAACTAGGCAGTGTCAAGAAGCTACAACCGGAAGGCCTTCACAAGTGATTACATTACCTACACAGAGAAACGTTTCATTCACAGTACATGAGCTTGAGAAAAATAAGCAAGTATGTCACAGTGTTGCAGAAACAATGAGGACAGAAGACATTCGGGGGTGGGGGAGGGGGGATGACTGTGAAGGGGAATGAGCAGAAACAGTTTGAACAGTTCATCAGAAACGACATCCATTTTATGAAATGTCCAAATAGGAAAGTGTGGCACAACTAAAATACATTTAAAACACACATTTCTGCATAATTTAGGAAATGCGTTTCAAGTGCATTATCACTAATTCATCGGTTGCGACTAGAACTTATCATAAAATTCATTAGTACTGAAAATGATTTGTCACACAAAATTGCACATAAAAAAAACTGCCACATAAGCATTGCAAATGAGTGTTTGCAACCATCTGCGTCTGCAAAAATCTTAATGTGCAACATCAGTGTGAAGTAGTAATCGAGTTTAAAGCACACCTGAGGCAAAATTAATAAAAAGTGCTTAAGAGGCACACAAATTAGGTGTCCCATTTAAATAAGTCACGGAAGCACACTTCACATTCAACCCTACCAAGCCACCAACTTCTCCCACAAGTGTTGGAAGTATGACTTCCCCCTCCCATTTCAACAGAGAGAAAACCTTGAGCAAAACGTCAAGATACAAACGTAATGCATCTGGTATAATATGCAAATAGTGCTCTGAATACACCAGAAATCCCACATCGGCTAAACCTTTTTAGGGCAAAACAACCACTTGGAACCATATAGATCCAGATGTATATAGTCCAGTGGCTCAAAATGGTGACCATATAGGGTTTGTAAAACAAAGCGCAAAACCTAGGAAGGCAATATTACCTTATGTGGTGGATTTATCAATAAACCCCTTTAGTAACATTAGCACCAGTGAATACAGAATCCCTAGCCCTCCCTATGGCAGATCAAAGGCCTTACCTGTAGTACACTGTATTCACAAAGGGGCTACGAATAGCCCTTCATGAAAATCACAAAATAAGAAACCAAGAATCAGGGAAGAAGGACAGTATAAATATTGCACTCCTCTAAACAAACACCTGAATTGGAAGAAGACCTAATGGTGAGTAGAAGCTGCCCTAATGTAAAGGCATTGAGACTCCAGAACTGCTAAGGCTACTTCATTCAAGAGACCCCTGTGTTCTGCCGCTATCCTTTAAACTCCAAGACCTTTAATCTCAAGTGGTATAGATACGGGAGTTTATGGTAACTCCACCACAAGAGGGAACCATTCCCATTCCTTCTGAATCAGGAATGCCACTGCCATTTCCTGCTGAACCTTCTGTCCTATTCAAGGGTCAATCTAAAAAGAGGAAATACATACGACAGACCACATGGCCATGGTATTAAAAGGACACCCACCCTCAAAGGCAGAGATTTCTTGTTGCAAATAGATCTAAAGATGTTGAACAAATTAGCTGTAAATCCTCCTGAACTCTGCTGGTGATAAACAGATGCTTTGGAATGATACAAACACCCTACTGAGTTGATCTGCTTTCAGACTGTTTACCCCCTTAGTTGAACCGCCAAAAGAGAAGGAACTGTCTTCTTTGCCCAATTCATAATCTGTGACGCTTGCAGCAGCAAACGTTGAGCCTTATTCCTCCTTTAGTGGTTTACATTAGCTTTTACTACTGTATTGCCTGTCCTGACTAAATCAAATTGACCCTTAAATAAATTAAAATAGTGAGACAACCTCTATGGATTGCTTGCAGTGAGGTTCCGTGAATTCTGAACCTGGGTCATAAAGGTTGTGGTTCTGTCACGATTTTGGTAACAGCGAACCGTAAACAGTTAGCTCAGCAAGTATGAGTGTTTTCATCATGTTACACTGATGGATTCACAGTGTATTTGAAGATTTCGTTCTGAACCATGGGTTCCATTTTGTGCATGGCAGCCATTTTGTAGTTGCCCTCACAAAGGCTGATGACTTTAGCTGACTGCTGGATGACCTGAGTGAACTGACCCTGTTGCCTGAAGCTGACCTTGTTAGACCAGTTTCTTGCTCAGTAGCTGATCAAGATTTAGGATCAGAGCACAGGAGATTGTAAAGTTTGGTATGCACAAACACACCCCTTATCCTACCTTTCATCTGTTTCTGTTCCTTCTTTTTATGACCTGTTTACGATATGGGTTGTGGTGTTTTATTATCGGTTTGTCCAGCTTGTGTAAGAAGGAATGTTGGGTTTTTTGCATGCTTGCAAAAGCTAGGACTGCCCCCTTTCTTTTATGCTGAGTTTTGTAACTCTAAAACATATATAAGGCCTCTTTTCTCTGTATTCCTCAGACTACCTCATTCAGTTACTACGGTTTCTGTGTGACGTGGCCTCACTTAATTAAGTTTAATAAAGATATCTTTTCATATTTCAGCTTCTGTGCCAAGTTCTTTATTGATATTAGTAAGACCCCTGATTTTCCATTTCCTCAAATGGCGCAGCCAACGCGGGCTCATCAGAGAAGTGACTTTCTGTGGGAGTGATCTTGTCAGGAGACTGAAATCTACTGAGGAGGACAGAACAGGATTCTACTAAGAAGGTACTCTGTGCACAGGGATTCTGGAGATTCTTTGTTTCTGCAGCCCAGTATATTTCTGATCTTCCTGATTTTGATCAACCACATGATGTCACTCCTGACTGAGAACCTTTTTGGCATGAGTATTATAAAAAGACCGTTAGGTCATGTAGAACTTGACAGTTAGAATTTGGATAACGTTTTGATTAGTAAAAGTAAGAGTTAAGTATAAGTGGGTCGCTCCCAGTCCTTTGTTCTTTGGTTCTGTGGTTCTTTGCTTACTTTGTTTGATCCTTAGTTCTATTTGAAGATTGCAATTTTCAAAAACCGAGGGTCTCGTATATTTGCGAGTGTATTGGTAGAGATAACCCCTTGAAGTTTGAAGCTAGATTAGTGAGCTATAAGATGCCTGATCTTAGCAAATTTGGAAATGTAGCTTTGGAACTTTGGAATTTGTGTTGGCCAACTTTTGGTTTGTATAGGTTTGGATATGCGAATTGCAATTTGTGTAGACAGGTAATGAGGAGAACTTTCTCTATTTGGTCCTTAGGAACGGTGCACGTACGAAAAGTACCTTAAGCACTACTTTGATTATAATACTTGCGTATTCCGCAGTATTTTTGGCATGCCTGTTTTTTTTAAGCTCACATGGAAAAATGTGTTGCTTTTTTGGAAGGTACCATAGTATGATGTGAAGTAAATTAGCCGGCTTCCCCTAAAGGGAATATCCAATCCAATCCAAAAATTCTTTATTTCGGTCATTTAGACCATAAAAGATGCAATTAAAACATACAACATTAAAAGACATTCACTTGTATAAAAAACATTTCATAAAAATACATTTCCTTAGGAGTGTATTCGTGAGTAGGAGTAACATTGCAGTTCATATGAATGTTCAGTCTTTAAATAGTTTTTTTCTTATCTGCCACATGGCCATTATGAATTTGGCAACTGCAAAGACTATGTGGGGCAGAGTACTTGTTTTCAATGTTCTGTATGAGTACAGGTGGCTCCTTATGCCTAAGTTCCTACATAGTGGCGCAAGACAATATTTCCTTGGTCTGTTGTAAGCTGGGCAGAAAAACAGAACATGAATTTCCTCCTCGTCATGATTGCTGCACCCAGGACAGATTTTGTCATCCCTCTTTGTCCATGTACAGGTAAAGGTTTTAATAGGCAGGGTGCCTAACCTCCATTGGATAAACAATTTTCGTGCTAAAACGGGAAAAATAATGTCCATAAAACCTTCAAATTGATAGGAATTTTTGGAATCCAAGAATCGGTCGGTTAAAATGTCATTATTGGGTGCAGATACCAGAGTAGCTAAACTTTTCTCCTTGTATATTTCCACAAGTCTTTTACGGGAGACCCTTTGGCAGCCTTGTTCAGGAACCTCCCATAGCTCGGGGATTCTCAAGCGATACAGTTCTTTCTTTATAAAGGCCAACCAAGGGATTCTGTCACACTGTTTCAAGTTCATTACATGAATGAGGTCTTGCCTATAGTGTGCGAGCTCACTTGTGGTCCAGAGCCTGTGCCAGAATCTTAGTGGCTTTAAATCCAGATCCTCAGCTATGGAGGGAAGACCTACATCTAGTCTCAGCGGGAGCAGAGGTGTGCCACGGGGAGGGCTAAGAGACGTCTGAGGAAATTATTTTCTACACTAACAAGTTCTGTCCCTGCTTTATACCCCCATAGCTCACTACCATAAGAAGCGGCCACTTTAGCTTGGGTTTTATACATTTCCACTGCCGGGCTAATGGGTTTAAAAGTAGAAGTGTTTGCGACCTTCAAAATTAATTGCCCCCAACAGTTGGGACAGCTTTAGCCTGGATCTTGCTATTTGGGGTTCCCAAGATAAATTCTCATGAAGGGTTACACCCAAATACTGAAAAGTTTTAACCCTTTCCAGTCTTGCTGAACCCAATGATGGGTTGGGTCTAGGTTTAGGGGAGGGGTTGAATATCATGAATTTGGTCTTTTCTGTATTGATCTCTAGACCATGTTGTCTACAGAAAAGGCCAAATCCGTTTAGAATCCGTTGGATACCCATCGGGGATTTGGAAAGCAGGAGGGTATTGTCGGCGAACATGATAGCCGGTACCCTCCTGCCTGCCAAAAGAGGAGCGTTTTTGTCCCTGACATTGTCGAGATGGGATATGACACTGTTAACGAAGAGGCAAAACAGAGTTGGCACCAAGACACAACCCTGTCTTACCCCTCTGAGAACTGGGAACCTAGATGACAACGCTCCATCCTTCCCACACCTAACCTGTGCAAAATTGTTGGCATGGAGCTTGACTAAGGCATGTAATAGATGGGTAGGAACACCCAACTCCTTTAGGACCTACCACAATTTCTTGCGGGGGACCAAGTCAAAGGCTGACCTTAGGTCCACGAACACCATGTACAGCCTTCTCCCCTCGATCCTCACAGTTTTCCAATAAAGGAGAACAAGGCGGAAAATCTGATCCATGGTGGACATGTTTTTCCTGAAGCCAGCCTGGAGGGGACTCAAAATTTCATTTTCCTCCATCCAGTCTAAAAGGTGGTCCAAGAGAAGGCGGGAAAATAATTTTTGGGGGACATCTATGAGGCTGATCGGCCTGTAGTTGGCTGGGAGAAGAGGAGAACCCTTTTTGAAAATCGGCACTATCTCCGTCCCCAGCCAAGTACAGGGGATCTCCATACCTCCTGCGATGGAATTAAAAAGAACAAGGAGGTACGGGCCCCATATCTCCTGATGATGTCTAAAGAGGTCACCGGGCAATCTGTCAAGTCCCGGGGCCTTGCCCTTTGCCAATCTCTCTATTGCACTGACCACCTCACCAAGGGTAAATTCCAATCCGGCTACAGTGTTGGATGTAACATCAGAGGCCACATCATTGGCAAATTCAGGGGTATCTTGGTACAATTTACCAAAGTGATCTTCCCAGACTGAAGATGCAATGTTTGGCTCCACTGCAGCTTTGGGTTCACCTGTGCCAGTATTTACCAACGACCAAAATGTTCTGGAATCCCTCACTTCTAACGCTAGGGAAAGGTCCTGCCATCTGTTCCAATCCCATTCCGACCTTGCCAGTGTCATGGCTTCCCTATATTTCTGCCTCAGCTCGGCCACCTTACCCTTGTCAGAACCTGCTTTTATTGTAGCTATTAGCTCAGTCTTGATCTTTTTACAGGAAGAATTGTACCAGGTTGAAGTTCTGGTCTTTTTCTTCCGTGGGACTACCACTGGGTAGAAGACCTCGCCTAGAGCTCCCAATAGGTCTGCATGGATTTGAGACAATTTCTCGTTGAAGTCTGGTGGTCTAGGCTGGTTAATTAATACGCCTATCTCCGCTAGCTTGGGGAGTGCCAATTAATAGATTTTACTTATGCTCTCTTCTGAGTTTGCCAGTTTCCCCCATTTTACCCTACGTCTATTGGAGCTAAGGACCCGATTCCCTGGATCATCACTGGGATTGACCGATAGTGGACCAACCGCAGGTGCAGGGTGCACCATATCTAACAAAAGTGCGTTGTGGTCACTGTCTGATCTTGCAATTACCCTAAAGTCCTGGAACTTGTACCACAGACCAATGTCCACAAAAATATAATCCAACCTCGATTCATGGTCCTTCCTATTGAAGGTACACAATGAAGGGGTGTCAGAGGGAGTGCGTCCATTACAGGCCCTTAGCGTAAAGTTTAATGTTAGGGACATAATTTGCACTGCGAGAGGGGACCAAGATTTAGGGTGGGGGATTGACATGACTGAACACCCCAGAAGTCATCTTCAGCAGTAAGGGCGCCCTCCTTTCAACCTTCCAGTGGTTCAAAGTGACAATTAAGATCTCCACCCATCACTACCTTGCAGTCATTGGGGAGTTGGCCCAGGAATGACAAAAGATCTTCTAGTGTAGGTGATTCCATGGCCGCACTGACTGGGCGAGAGTATACATTAATGATTGCCAGATTTAAAGCATTAGGATACTTGAGTAGAACACACTGTATGTCCTGCGAGAAAGTAGGTACATTCTCTGCATTACACCCAATGTGACTGGCTACCCAGACCGCCAAACCACCTGAGGGCCTCCCCTTACCACTCCACCTGGCTTTGATTTCAAAAACTGCATATCCTGCTCTACACAGTGGTTCCCTGGCCCATGTCTCTTGGAAGAGACAGATATCGCTACTGCCTACTAGGGTATGCCAATCATTTGTGTGTAATTTATTAACAATGCCCGCAACATTCCAGGAAAGAACTTTCAAGGTTTTGACAGGAAGATTTAATCCCTGCCCCCAGTTTTCTCTGGTTCCGTGACCAATGATGGAACTGCGGGCCCTTGCAGTGATGTTCCCAAGTCAGCGGGTGTTAAGTTAGGACCAGGCGGGACTACGGATGTTAGGTTGTGACCAGGTCGACTATGGGGTGAGTTACTTACTCGACCCTGGGAGCTAATAGGAGTTAAGCTTTTCCAGGGGATGCACCAATTTCTCCGATGGTGACATCATTATCGTCTACAGATTCACTAACGATACTTTGAATACATTGTGAGGATGTACCCTATTGGAGTCAATCGACCTGATCAAGGCAACTGAATCTGTTGGGGTGTACGTAGTTGCCGTAGGCAGGGATAACATTGCGGGGGAGCCTATATCTTTGCTAGAGCGCGCAGTTTCCCCTGGTCACCCGAGTTACCAATTCTTTTACACGCACTGGGCCCTTGGCGTGAAAAAACCCTTTTATTATCACACTAATTTGTTTGGGTGAACCGGGTGAGGATTTCTCCTCCTGCACGCTGCTAAGAGTAATCAAGTCTGGATTTACCTCTGCTTACCATGTGCCCGACTTACCACAGGCACAACTCTCACGACGGACCTAGAGCTATCAGGGAAAATAGTAGACAGGTCTAACATCAAATACACTTTATAATCGGCAAAATACTTTCCACAATTCTGTAAAATGACCACAGACACCTGATGAAGTTTGAAACTTTATATAAGAATTCAAAGAGAAGATGCCAAGATAATAAGCGATACACAGAATAATATATCAAACATTAAAATCAACACCAATAGGTAACTTTGCAAAAAATAAGACCATTTAGGATATATGGGAAACTAAAGGTAGAAGTTTTAGAACAAAAACTAGTCACTGCAATTTTATACTAGAACATAGGAATGGGGATGAGACCTAGAGTATGTACTTAACCTAAGTGTTTTAAGCTATTCTTGCTAAGTTCACTGCAGACCACTAAAGGAAAAGGGAAAACGGGAACATGCTATTGCTTTATAAAATCAATGAATTTCTAAAGGAGGGGGGAGAGAAGGAGCCAACTAAAATTCAGTCACATATATTTGCAATGGCAATAGAGCATTAACACAGGTAAAAATGCCTTAACAGATCAGACAAAAGAGAGAGAGAGAGAGAGAGATACGCAAACCCACAATCAATAATTACCTAGTTCAGATTGAAGACCAACCCTGGCCACGGGTCAGTTGGGAAGACGGGGCAGGGACCCTCAGAAAAGGAATGCCAGAATGCGAGCAGGTACAGCTCACGGACAGTAAGGACAGGATACCCCTCAGGTTCAGGTCAAGGACTGGGCCTCCCAGGGTACGACCAACACCCACAGCTTCGGACAGCAACGCCTGCGTTACCCCCTCCTGCAAGTAATCCGCCAGAAACCCCGATTGGATTTTCTAATTCCCCAGCAAAGTGCTTCGCCAGCACTTAGGATTTTCCACCCCTTAGGAGATTGGTGGAAAGTATGGACAAAGTGCTCCGCAGCACTTTCAGAATGAGCACCTATTGAGATCGTAGGGTCAGTGACAGGTCTGCTACTCGGACAAGTCGGACAATTTTCCTAAGCTAAACTAGGGCAATTATACTGTTTTGGGGACCCTTAGACCACCCACTAATGTTGCAAGTGACAGTTTCCCACATTGTGATTGGTCAGGAGAGGTGGTGCGGTCTTTACCACCTCCTAGAATTCAACGTTCCCATCATAATTATTCAATTTTGCACACCCGCCCCCCTGGTTCACGTTCCCAGGCATAGGAATACAGAAGACAATGCAAGAGTCCAGCATATAGCAACAGTGTATGACAATTCAAGGTGTAATCTTGCATCTTCGGGATGGGTTCCCAGGCGCATCGGGCTCCAGGAGCCAGCTGGCTAGTTTTAGCTTCTGCGCAGTTAGAACTCTCCCTGGTCAGCTGACAGGGTTCAGAGGAGCCTCAGCATGGCGTCGCTCATGTATGCCCCAGCCCACAAAGACGCGGTACATGAAAAGTAAGCGAAAACAAATTAAAATCATACATAAAAATGATCGCACTGTATACCATGATAAAATCTAACCAACCCTTACTTTATAATGACTATAGCATTATGGATTAGTGCGAAAGGACAGATAGGCTAAAGCAGCAGTAGCAAGCAGAGAGCGTGGTGAGAGACAAGCGGCCATATTTTGCATCAGTGCGCATGAGCACAG
Source organism: Lissotriton vulgaris (assembly GCF_964263255.1). Taxonomy (NCBI): domain Eukaryota; kingdom Metazoa; phylum Chordata; class Amphibia; order Caudata; family Salamandridae; genus Lissotriton; species Lissotriton vulgaris. Next base: position 738,131 of record NW_028251431.1, read on the forward strand.
AATCCCTCCAGAATGCGAGTGCGTCACATCACATGGGTATGACCGACGCATGCGCAGACTGAATCTCAGCGAAGCAGCCATTTTAAGTGCAAGCTTCGTTTTAGTACGGAAAAACAAACAAGCAAGCATCCTGGGGACACCCGCGTGTTGGGAAAACACTTTATAAATGACGAATAATGAGGTTAATATTATTATGCAGTTTAGACAAGGGTTTTGCATACGAGCAAGGCGCTTTACGGGCAAATCCTTGCTCCATCAATCCCCTCTTTGATGATATTTACTATCATCACTACATGAAGGAAACAGATGCCAACTTTTCTCATTCATCCACATCGTCCATTTCAATTTCAATAAACTTATTGTTTAGTTTTCTTTCAGCTTCCCTATGAGAGTGGTGATTTTTCGCCTTTTTGTAAATTGCACTCTTCAACTCTTCTAGTTCTAGTTCATCAATGTTTCTTTTCACCCCCCTCTGATTTACTGTATATTTCTTTTTGCACTTTTGGCATCTGCAGCAAATAAAAATGATCAATACAATCACACCTATTATAACTATTGGCATCAGTATTTTCCACAAAAGATTCTTACCTAAGTTAGTAAACCAACTACCTATAGAGGAGAGACCTCCAGTCAGTCTCGTCCAGGCACTGTCAACCTCCAATGGTTTGAGTTCCCTTTCCAAATTAGTTATGTTCTTCACATATTGTTTTAATTCGATACTTTTATCAGGAATGTAAGTGCAACAATGTTGCGCTTTCAGCATTCTACAGACTCCGCCCTCTTTTGCTAATAGGGTGTCAAGGGCAAGACGGTTTTGTAAAACCATTGATCTGATCGCAACCATTTCCGTATTGACCAGCAGGAAACCAGCAGCAGTGTCCGTTGATAACCGGTCCACTACTGTAGACAGTTTGCAGATTCTATGGGTGTTCAGAACTACCCCCATTCCAGGTATCAGTGCACTAAAAATATCACCTATAATTTCACCTACACTTTCACGTCTACTACGCACTAAGCCATTAGTTTCTTCATCGCTTCCAGCTGCATTATTCACATGGTATATTTTCGGGAAAACGATGCCAAAGTAGCAGCTTCCATACCAGTGATCCGGCAATTTGAAATAAGCCTTGTTCCCACATATATAATATATTCCGGGAAACACAGGTTCTGACCCATTTTTGAAACCCCAACCTCCAATTACCTTGTAATTATGTTCACACTCGCTGGAACCGATGAATACATTGTTATAGTACTCTGTCTTTTCCCTATGGATACAAAGTTTCCCCTTTCTTTCAAAATCCAGCAACAAGGCAGGACTGGCTTCGCCTTCCGAGGTGTTATCCATGTGCTCAGCCCACCTAGGGATTCTATCCTTCTCGTCATTTGCCTTCTTCTGAAACTTTTCTCTCCTTCTGTCTGCCATCTTTATAAACATCTTTTCCTGCTCTTGCAGTGAACAGGTCAGATTGTCTTCTCTTGCTTGATCTAAATCTATGTTACCTATAGTCAAGAAATATTCTCCCATATAGCGGGTCACGTCACTTGTAGTATGTACACGGTTCAAGTGTCCTCTAACAGGAAGTTCAGAAAATACTACGTCATCATTTGAATAATAGTACTGCAAGGTGCTCCTATAGAACAAGCTAGCTAATATACTACAGGAGATTCCATAGGTCAAAGGTAGATGGTGGTATGTCACGCCTTCAGCCACTGAGGTTGGTAGCTTCATGCAGACATAACAGTCCTCTATTTCCATAGCTTCTACATAATGCACTAACAAGTTAGCAAAAACATTTAGATGCGTCCTGTTTTTCATTTTGTGAAAATGTAGTCCATCCTCATCTGGTGCTTCTAACTTAGGTCGTGTGTGTGTCAGTCCTACTCTTTTGTCGTGTCTTACTAGGCTTCGTGGTGTTTCTGCAGTCTGTACAACCCCTACATCTACTGCTTCGGGTTCAGTAGGGGACAAGTTTGGATCTTTACTTATCATAAAAGGTAGGAAAACAGTTAGTCCTATCCACATTACTATTAGCATGGCTACACTACACAAGCATATCTTACAACAGGTTTTGAGACACCCACACCGGGATCTCCCAGAGACATTCGGATCAGACATATTTAGCTTACAGGTGGCTTTTGCTACCCCTCTTCGTTTCTTTGCACCAAAGGCTCACTTCGGGGCTCTCTCAAGGAGGGTCTTCGTCCGAACTCCGATCAGCAATGGACTCGTTGTCACTGTTGCCACTGTGGTGTGGCTCGTCAATTTCCTCCAACACAAAGTACGTCCACTCAGGGCTCCGATACAGTCGGTTCTGTTTCTTTATTCTGTCGCTCTTTCTCAGCGATTTGCCTTGGGCTGCATTTCTTTCACTTTGAGCCCTTTTCCGGTCTTTATCGTTTTCTTCGACTGTCTTTAGTCTGAGCCTTAGTCTCTTGACGTATCGGGGTGCACTTCTTCCTCCGTGCCTCCCAGTGGTTGAGGAGACTTCGCCTTCCTCGTGCACTCTTTTCACTTTTTGGGGTGGCACCTCTGTTTTCCTGCCTGTCTGACTAGTTCCAGGTCTTTCGTCTATTTCTTCTGCCTGGTCCCTATTCTGACCCTGCTCAGATTCAAAACGCACTTTCTTCTTATTTCTGGTTACTGTTGTTTCCGTTGTCTGAGCACTTTGATATAGTTCTATCTGTTCCTGTTCATGCTCTTCGATCTCTTCGCTTTCTTCTGCATGAACGTCAGCTCTAATTTCTAACTGTCCCTTTCTCGGCTCCGGAGTTTCAGGAGGAGTCTCGAGGTCTTGATCTGACCCTACTTGGCCTATGTCCTGATCAGGTGTGTTGCGGCTTTCGTTGACCTGACCTTCTTCTTCTATTTCTGACTCACCTGGACTATCCCACTCACTGTCTAAGTAGGAATATTTCCGGGTTCGTATTGGATCATGAACTGGTTCGTCGGCGGGATACCATTCAACGTCTCGACTTGTGCTCGGCAGTTCGACGTCAGCTAGCTCCGGACTCTCTTCCTCGGAATCCTCTTCAGCTGCGCTGCCTTCAGCTCCAGTCGCGTTTTCTCCAGATACCCGCTTTGTGTGGCTGGCGTGGATCCACTTCGGTACACCAGCACACTTCACAGCAGTGGTAGTGACGAGGATCACTTGTCGTGGCTTTCCCCACCTTGGTTTCAGGCAACTGCTCCGGGTGTGTTTCTTTAACACCACCCAGTCTCCTGGTTGCAGATTGTGTGCTGGATTCTTTGGCCACTCGTCTTCTGTCTCTCCAATCTGCTGAGAGAGAGAACGCACTTGGTCACCCAGCTGCTTGCAGTATTCTAGCACCATATCATCAGAAATGCTTAGCAGTTTGTTTCCGGGTACCCATGCCTGGCGCATCACTCTTCCCATCAACACTTCATGGGGACTTAGGCCAGTCTTTCGGTTCGGGATACTTCTCAAACTCATCAGCACCAGGGGTAAAGCCTCTATCCAGTTCATCTTTGTGGAATCACACATTTTTCCCAATCTGGACTTCAGGGTGCCATTTATCTGTTCCACTACCCCAGAAGCCTCTGGATGGTAGGCGCAGTGCAATCTTTGCTTCATTTTGAATGCTTTACAGAGTTCCTCTAGGACATCGTTGGCAAAATGCCCACCTTGGTCCGTTTCGATCGTCTCTGGGATCCCATACCTAGGTATCAATTCCCTGAGCAATAATTTGGCTGTGGTGATAGCGTCATTTTTCTTAGCTGGATATGCTTCCACCCACCTGGAGAATAGACAAACTATGACCAAGATATATCTATATCCTTTGCATCTGGGCATGGTTATGAAGTCTGCCTGCATTCTAACGAAGGGCCCTACTGCCTTTCCAATAGTGCTCTGTTCCACTACAGTCTTCTTTCCTGCATTGAATTGCTGACACACTAGGCACCTCTGGCAAAGCCTTTCCGCCTGGTTCCTGAACTTTGAATTACAGAACACCTGTTCAAACACCCGACACATCGCGTCTCTTCCCATATGTGTTGGCTCATGTATCATTCTGACCATGGGGTCGATCAAACTATCAGGCAGTACAGGCACCCCAGTCGGATTTACCACCACACCATCTTCTCTCAACTCGCATCCATTTGCGGCCCACCTGCCCTTCTCTTGCCTGTCTGTGGCTTGTTGTATCTCCTTTAATTCTTCCCACGTTGACACATTCTCAAACAACATAAGTTGGCAGCTGGTTCCACCCCACAGTGCAATTTGTAGGGACATATGGTGTCGGGCACAAAACTGTGCAATTTGGTCAGCGTACCTATTACCGGCAGTCACATCATCATTTCCAGATCTGTGAGCCGCACACTTGACCACAGCCAATTCTTTGGGTAATTGGATAGCTTCCAGTAAGTCATGCACCACCTTCCCATTTCGGATAGGTGTGCCTGAGGAAGTCATGAATTCTCTTTGTAACCACAATTGGCCGAAGTCATGAACGACCCCAAAACAATACTGGCTGTCTGTGTAAACAGTTATTCTCTTGTTCTTACCCCTCTTACAGGCTCTGGTTAACGCGATGAGCTCTGCCACTTGTGCAGATTTCACCTCGCGCATGTAAGATGCCTCGATGGTTCCTGTCAGTGTAACCACAGCATAGGCAGCACTTAGACTTCCACTCTCATGTCTCAAACACGAGCCATCCACGAACATTGTTTTATCTCCGTCAAGTAGCGCTATTTCACGGATGTCTGGACGGGGTTTTGTGCTATATTCGGTTAGATCGATGCAATTATGTTCCCCGTCCTCATCAGAGTCTACATCCAGAGGGATAGGTAACAGGGTCGCAGGGTTTAAGACATTGCACCTGGAAATAGTTACATTCTCGGCACCAATCAAAATTCTCTCATACTTAGTCAGCCGACTAGGTGTGAGGTACTGGGTCTTAGTTCTAGTCAGTAGGATGACAACAGAGTGAGGAACATAGACAGTGACGGGATGTCCCATGACAATGTTCTCACTCTGTTCCAGACTGACGCAAGTAGCAGCAACGGCTTTTAAGCATCCAGGCAGTCCAGCAGCCACTGGATCTAGGGTGGCCGAAAAGTAGGCTACTGGTCTTCTGACTAATCCGTGCTCCTGGGTCAGGACTGAAAGAGCACAATTCTCTCTCGTGTCACAGAACAGCTCAAATGGCTTAGTGTACTCAGGCATACCCAATGCAGGTGCGGTACATAGACAGTTTCTCAGAGTTACCCAAGCATTCATGCTTTCACTGTCCCAGTGGACGGGGTCTTCTACTCCTTTCTTTGTCATATTTATCAGGGGTCGGGCTAGAGCCGCAAATCCTACAATCCATTGTCTGCAGTAACCCACAACTCCCAAGAACATTCTCACCTCTTTCTGTGTTCTGGGCAGTTCCATTGCTTTGATTATTTTGATCCTTTCGGTAGTGACCTTCCTGATTCCTTTTTCTATCTGGTGCCCCAGATATTTTACTGAGTTTTTACAGAATTGTAATTTGTCAGGCGACACTTTATGTCCTCCTTTTCCTAGGTGATTCAGCAAGGCAATTGTGTCAGTGACACAGTCAGTCTGGGTTTTAGATGCCACTAACAGGTCATCTATGTACTGTACCAAAACAGACTCTCTTGGCAGCACTAGGGATTCAAGGCACTTTTTCAGTATCTGGTTGAAAATCGATGGACTTTCGGTGTACCCCTGGGGGACACGATTCCAGACAGATATGGCTGTCAAATTCAAAACTGAAAAGGAATTTGCTTTCGGGATGCAATGGGATGGAAAAGAATGCGTGGCACAGATCGATGACAGTGAACCATTCTGCATTCCAGGGAATCTGGTATAGTATTACTGCAGGGTTGGGTACAATAGGACAGCAAGGCACAACAATTTGGTTTACCTTGCGCAAATCTTGCACCACCCGGTACTTCCTACTAGGCTTTTTGATCCCAATGATAGGCGAATTACAGGGGCTGCTCAACACTTCTTCTATTATTTCTGCTTCGAGCAGCCTCGTAATTTCAGTCGCTACTCCTGCCTTTACTTCTGCACTCATTTTGTACTGTCTGGTTTTGGGGTATACAGCATTTGTTTTTATTGCTATTTTAACTGGGTCCACATTTGCCATCAGGCCTACATCTTTTCCTGTGAAATCCCATACTTCTGGTACTACTCTTAGCTGGAGTTCTTCAGGTAAATCTTCAATTGTCAAAGGCTTGATATCAGCATCTTGTCTGACTAACATCAGTTTGTACAGGCCATCTTCATCGGGGGTCTGAATTTCGACGCCATTTGGTGTGCAGAAAATGGTACAACGCATCTTGCACAACAAATCACGTCCTAGTATGTTTACAGGACTGGAATCACAGACCACAAATCGGTGCATTTCCTTGAAATTTCCTATAGAAATTTCCATTGGTTCAGTTACAGGGGTACTTATTATCTGATTTGAGACTCCCACTACTTGGATTGCTTCTCCCGAGAGGGGTAGGTTAGGAACATCCACTGTTCTTACAGTAGATCGGGTAGCACCAGTGTCCAACAGAAAGGTGACGTCTTTTCCCTCTACCTTTCCTTCAATGTATGGTCCAGTCTGGTCTACCGGTAAGGAGGCGCCAAGTACGCACTCCTCATCCTCCCCTCTCAGGCCCCGTCAATCTTGATCTTCACAAAGGAAGGTATCATTTAGCAAGTACTGCGGAATGACTACATTTCTTTCACTCTCAACCTCCCATACTTCCGCCCTCTCATTCTGCTGACCCTGACTCTTAAAATTCTGTCTAGGAGCGCGGGGTACTGGAGGTAATTTTACCTGTTGCTGGTTTTTTCTTGTCCCCTCTTTCGGCACCTGTGGATTTAAACCATTTACAGGGGCATTACCGGCCTGTAGGTGTGGACACTCGTCTCTCCAATGCCCCATCTGGCCGCACCCATGGCACGGAAACTTTTTCATGGCCTCTTCACGACTCATTTTAGGTCTGGGCTTTCCCCCCCCCCCAGTATTGGTATTCTGAACATTATTATCAGAAGTCATTTTACTTAACTGTTTTTCTTGCTGTTCAGCTAATTTTACCTGTGCCCACATGACCTTTTCCTTGAGGGCCTTCTTTTTATTTTCGATTTCATCTTCGCAGTATTTTGCATATTTCAGGACATCATCTATGGGTTTTCCCTGCCAACTGATTTTGTTATCTCGAATCCATTGTGAGATTTCAGGCCTTAATCCTAGCACAAACCTATAACTGAAATGGGTCATGTCTTTCATGTCTACATTATCGATACCACTGTAAGTTTTAAATACCTGCAGTAACCTTTCATAAAATGAATGCACCGTTTCATCACGTTCTTGGGTGGTTCTATCTATACGGGTCCAATCTGTCTCTTTTGCTGGTACCTTTTTCTTGAGGTATTGTATGACCTGCTCATATTTCCTCATTACTTCAGGTGCGGGAGCTCCTGTTTTCTCATCTCTGGGAAATTCCTCACTGGGCCAATCAATTTCAATTTTACAGTCGGTCCACAAATCTACAGGGACCACAATGTCGAAAAACCCATCCAGGTCTTTCAGCAAACATTTCTGAACTTTTATGAAACGTTCTACCTGTCTGTACCAGTCAACTGGTTTCTCACGTAATTTCGGGAAGTCGTTTGTAAATGATACAATGTCTTGTCTGGACCAAGGGACATGGACATATTTTCCTCCCGGGACCTCTCTCATGGGGCACAATTTTTCAGTTGGGGTTACTTCCTTTAATACGAATTCTGAAGTTACTGACCCAGCCCTGCTGCCTTCCTTTTTCTTTGCCCACCTGGTTCTCCATTTTCCCACTTCGCCCCATTTCTGCAAGATTTTCAACAATTCTCTTACTTGGATCTGTTTTCCCATCACATTCAGGCTTTCTAAATCCTTGTCTGAGAAGTCCACTCTGTAGGGTTTCTGAAGAATTTTGGAGCGACTAACATCAACTCCCATTTCTGTGGCGGCATCCATTATCTTTTCATGGAGCACCCTAGCACTCCGGGTAAGATTTTTACTGATGAATAGTAACTCTTCTTCATTATACGAGCTTAGGCGCTCAACTCCCACGTTCCCAGCCATCATTTCTTCTATTTCTATTCTTAATTTATATATTTCCAATGCTTTAGGTTGGGGAGTGGTCTCCTTCTCTAGCTCCTTTGTCCATCTGTCCAATTCCTCAGGGGAAACTAAAGTGGCACTCCTAACTCCAGTTGCACTTTCAATCACCACCTCCTTTTGTCTGGGCTGACTTCTTGTCCCTGCTATGCTGGCCCTCGACTCCCTTATGGGCAGATCCATCAGAACCACAGAATCACACTCACTTTCCTGATCCTCATCTATGAATACTTCCTTCCTCGGGGTCTGGATGCTAGGAGTAGGCAGTATTGGGGTGATAACAGGAGGATGGGGACTAGTCAGGTCATTTCTATACATTGGAATAGCAGGACCAATAGTTACCGGAATGGTCAAGGAATCAGGATGGGGATGCATCTGGGCAATGGTTCTGACTAATTCCTCTCGCTGTTTAGTCAGGGCTTCTTTCTCTTTTTCCTGCAACCCCCTTTCAGCAGAATTGCCATGCAATACCTGAGGTACTAAGGACGGATAAATACTCGGGGCAGTCGGAGCAACCAATCGAGGGGGACTTTCCCCGAATGGCTGATAATTCGGGACTGTGGACTTAGGTCTGCAAAACCCATCCCTTTCACCAGTTTTATTGCCCGTAGCTGTTCCGTCTGTATCACTTTCCCTCCTACTTCGGGGGTAATTTGTAAAGGGATTTTGAGAATGCACCGGTTCTGATTCTGCAACATAGGGAGGTGGATTCTTCATTAACAAGTCTTCCAGGTGTTCATCTTCTATGTCCCCCATAGGTGCTAGGTGATGGGTCTTTTCTTTACACTTTCCTCTCTTCTCTTCTAATACCCCCATCATAGGGAACAGCCCTTCAGTTAACATAGACTGCCTCCACTGTTTCATTTTCTGCTCTTTAGTTGGCGTTGGAAGTCTGGGATACCACTTACTCACTCCCTTATCCATTCGGGGTTTATCTCGCTCTGCAGCCTCAATCTCCCATTCCTCCAAAGCTTCGTACTGGGTCAACCTAGGTCTAGGGTGTAATTCATTCATGCGGGTCCTTAAGTTAAACAGGATCCGACCATTAAATGTACCTTCAACAGGGAATGCTAGGACTCCGTCATCTACAGTATACTTTGCCCAATTTTCTAGCCAGACACAAGTGTGATACCCTTTATCAAACAACATGAAAGAAGCAGGGGTATTTGGCGGGGGAATGAGTACGCCTTCCCTCGTTCTAATGGGCTTGTCAGTTTTGAAAAAATTCTTTACTTTATCGGAGAATGACAGTTTTCTCTTTATTCCATACATCATGTGCGGTCTACCTCGTACAATCTGCTCCTTATGAAATCCTAGGTACTTGGGATTTGGTATGAAGTCTGGATACCACATACAACTCTCCAGACTCGCTTCTAGCTCGGCTGGATTAATTTTGTTTACCTTTGTGCTTCCAATGCTAGCGCGACTTTTATTTCGCACCACCCAATCAGGTCAGAAAATACAAATACTGTTAACCAATGGGTGCGCGGCCTTTTCGCAAGACAGAGTCTCACGCTTCGGCACTCACCCCTCCTTTACAAATTCAGCTCCACTACCCACCCGCTGTTTTGACCAATACCAGCGCGGCACGGAGTGACGTCAGAGCAGCTCTCCGACTGACTCCCTCCTTCACAAGGTAACGGAAACTTTTTACTTTCTCTAAAGTGCGAGTGCACGTTTTAGTTAACAACACACAACGTTTGCCACTATGTCTGAGTGTTCTAAAGAGAGAAAAGACTTTTCTTTCGCTACTAGTAAACCACTTCTGTCTACTTTTCATTCACTCTGGATAGACTTTGTTGCCTGTCCCTTCACACCAGTAACATAGAACCCGTTATTCTTCTGGCTCATCCACCTTAGTCGGGGATATGTACTGAGCCAGGATTTCACCAGCGAACTATTTTACTTACCAGACAAGCCTCGGAGGCCCTACTACTCCTTCCGTATGCGACCCTTACTAGGTGATATCGCAATGAAAGTTTTATAACGGACTCGTAGCTATCATTCACTCCAGAAACAAAGGTCCTAATTAGTGCTTCCAGTTACTCCTTTAACCCTGCACTAATGATTCAAACTTAGTGACTTCAACAGCTAACCGGATTCTACTCACCGTTAGCTAAAATACTTCCCCGGGGATTCAGACTACACTGAACATTTACAAACAATTCTGGGTTAATTCAACATGCAATATTTATAGCAGCAATGCAAAATCATGCACATTTACATATAAATCCTTAAAACATTTCAAAATTTTGAATCAATACAGTAGAAAATCAGCAGCACTCTTAATCTTCACGGTTTGTTTATGACCTATCCTGTCTACCTAATCTAACTAGTCCAAACCATCCTCTGGCTGCCAGAAATTACTGCTAGAGCGCGCAGTTTCCCCTGGTCACCCGAGTTACCAATTATTTTACACGCACTGGGCCCTTGGCGTGAAAAAACCCTTTTATTATCACACTAATTTGTTTGGGTGAACCGGGTGAGGATTTCTCCTCCTGCACGCTGCTAAGAGTAATCAAGTCTGGATTTACCTCTGCTTACCATGTGCCCGACTTACCACAGGCACAACTCTCACGACGGACCTAGAGCTATCAGGGAAAATAGTAGACAGGTCTAACATCAAATACACTTTATAATCGGCAAAATACTTTCCACAATTCTGTAAAATGACCACAGACACCTGATGAAGTTTGAAACTTTATATAAGAATTCAAAGAGAAGATGCCAAGATAATAAGCGATACACAGAATAATATATCAAACATTAAAATCAACACCAATAGGTAACTTTGCAAAAAATAAGACCATTTAGGATATATGGGAAACTAAAGGTAGAAGTTTTAGAACAAAAACTAGTCACTGCAATTTTATACTAGAACATAGGAATGGGGATGAGACCTAGAGTATGTACTTAACCTAAGTGTTTTAAGCTATTCTTGCTAAGTTCACTGCAGACCACTAAAGGAAAAGGGAAAACGGGAACATGCTATTGCTTTATAAAATCAATGAATTTCTAAAGGAGGGGGGAGAGAAGGAGCCAACTAAAATTCAGTCACATATATTTGCAATGGCAATAGAGCATTAACACAGGTAAAAATGCCTTAACAGATCAGACAAAAGAGAGAGAGAGAGAGAGAGATACGCAAACCCACAATCAATAATTACCTAGTTCAGATTGAAGACCAACCCTGGCCACGGGTCAGTTGGGAAGACGGGGCAGGGACCCTCAGAAAAGGAATGCCAGAATGCGAGCAGGTACAGCTCACGGACAGTAAGGACAGGATACCCCTCAGGTTCAGGTCAAGGACTGGGCCTCCCAGGGTACGACCAACACCCACAGCTTCGGACAGCAACGCCTGCGTTACCCCCTCCTGCAAGTAATCCGCCAGAAACCCCGATTGGATTTTCTAATTCCCCAGCAAAGTGCTTCGCCAGCACTTAGGATTTTCCACCCCTTAGGAGATTTGTGGAAAGTATGGACAAAGTGCTCCGCAGCACTTTCAGAATGAGCACCTATTGAGATCGTAGGGTCAGTGACAGGTCTGCTACTCGGACAAGTCGGACAATTTTCCTAAGCTAAACTAGGGCAATTATACTGTTTTGGGGACCCTTAGACCACCCACTAATGTTGCAAGTGACAGTTTCCCACATTGTGATTGGTCAGGAGAGGTGGTGCGGTCTTTACCACCTCCTAGAATTCAACGTTCCCATCATAATTATTCAATTTTGCACACCCGCCCCCCTGGTTCACGTTCCCAGGCATAGGAATACAGAAGACAATGCAAGAGTCCAGCATATAGCAACAGTGTATGACAATTCAAGGTGTAATCTTGCATCTTCGGGATGGGTTCCCAGGCGCATCGGGCTCCAGGAGCCAGCTGGCTAGTTTTAGCTTCTGCGCAGTTAGAACTCTCCCTGGTCAGCTGACAGGGTTCAGAGGAGCCTCAGCATGGCGTCGCTCATGTATGCCCCAGCCCACAAAGACGCGGTACATGAAAAGTAAGCGAAAACAAATTAAAATCATGCATAAAAATGATCGCACTGTATACCATGATAAAATCTAACCAACCCTTACTTTATAATGACTATAGCATTATGGATTAGTGCGAAAGGACAGATAGGCTAAAGCAGCAGTAGCAAGCAGAGAGCGTGGTGAGAGACAAGCGGCCATATTTTGCATCAGTGCGCATGAGCACAGAATCCCTCCAGAATGCGAGTGCGTCACATCACATGGGTATGACCGACGCATGCGCAGACTGAATCTCAGCGAAGCAGCCATTTTAAGTGCAAGCTTCGTTTTAGTACGGAAAAACAAACAAGCAAGCATCCTGGGGACACCCGCGTGTTGGGAAAACACTTTATAAATGACGAATAATGAGGTTAATATTATTATGCAGTTTAGACAAGGGTTTTGCATACGAGTAAGGCGCTTTACGGGCAAATCCTTGCTCCATCATCTTGACCCATCAACAGCAAAACCCACCCTTGTCCAACCATCGTCCCTCCTCATAGCCAGATCACATACATTAGGGTAGAAGTATGACTAGGGAACCAATACTATGGAGGTATTTCCTGAACTCCCAAGCCAATTACAGATGTAGGTAGCAACCTGGGGACTCTTAAAGCTTATAATTATGCAATCGCCCACTCTTTTCTTAACGGTATACCCAACCCATGGAACCCTTCTAACCATAAGAACTTCTCCTCTTAGATTGGGTGGTAGAGGCCTTTGTATATTTAACCAGCTGATAACCTTATTGCGCAGGGAGTCGTAGGATTCCACCACGTCGTTGGAAAGCTCTGGTACCCCCATCAGAATCACAGTATAGGCTGCCGCCTCCGGGGGGAGGTTAACTGCTTTCCGCCGGTTACTAGAACTAGCTGACCGGTTTGGGCAGTTAGCTGTTTCATTTGATGGTCTCTCCTGGCCAGGTAAGCTGGCCGGAGCGGGTAGCTTCGACCTCCTGGCAGTTGGTACTGGAGGCAGTTGTCTAGGAAGGGGTACAGGGGCTGGTTGTGGTACCGGGGCTATGCTGGGGTTTTCCCAGGGGGGAGCTATTGGTAGAATAGGGGCCACAGTAGTTGTAGCAATAGGAGAGTGAGAAGACCCGACATTATCCCCATGGGCTCTATGTGTGCTTTCTCTTGGCCCTAGCTGATCGCCACCACTACCACTTAGTCTTTCTATAGCTAGAAGTCTAGCCTCTATAGAGTCTAATTTGAGGGAGCGAGGATCCAGAAGGCTTTTGAAGATACCAGTGAGTGAGCAAATAATGTGCTCTGAGGTGTTGGGAGCTACCCCGCCAAAAATGAAAGGGCCAGTGTGAGTGGGTATGAGAGTGGGAGGTGGAGTGCTTGCCATTTCCAAATCGTTCCCCGTTACAGATGTTCCAGGGGCAACCAGGCTATCCTCGGTAGTGTTCACTATGGGATCGACTTTAGCCCTTTTGGCGCATTTGGACTTCCTAGATCTTTTCCTTTTCGGGGCAGCATCTTCTCTGTGGCCCATGTATTCAGTTGATGTAGGACCGTCCCCCTGTGCCCTAGATGGGACTATCTCAACAGTGGGGGAGGGATCCACCTCATCAATGTTACGTAGTGAGTCTCTGTCCCTATGGGAGTTGGATGGTGTCCTTAGCTGTTGTAGGACAGACTCTATGGTTTGGTCAATGCTGTCCATAAGTGATAAATGCATGGCATCAAGAAGTAGTGATGACCTAGCATTAGATGATGACCCCGGTGAAGCCAGATGCAAATTTTCTATACCCTCCTTGATTTGCTTTTCCAGCACGGTGAGACCCTTATTGACCACTATGTTTGCCTTAGCTAAAAAGTTATCCAAAGTACCTGAGGCCATGGAAGTTGCCTTACTTCTTGTTTCTCTAGTGGCCATTTTGTTAACTCCAAGCTTCTGGGCAGCCAGGCGGGACGGTAAAAATACCTGAGAGAGGGGCGTTAGGGGGGTAGCCCGGTCCGTTCTCTACCGTTCTCTAACGGCCTCAAACGGCCCGCCCTTTGCCCGGGCTTCGCCCTGGGCTTTGTCCCGCGCGCGTCCCCCGATGCGCGTTGGGATTCCAATTAAGTACCTGCAAAGGGTGGAGGCGAAGCACGCCCGGGAAGAGGCACCAGCTGTGGATGTAAGAGAGAATGCTGGTCCTCGCAGTCCCGGCCGTCCGCATGGCTCCTTGCAGTCAGGAACTTCCCCGTGTGATCCCAGCCTCAGTATGTGCATTAACAGGTAACTCCCCAGGAGTATAAATTCCACCAGACAAGCAGGGAGACAGAATCCAAGAATCCAGAAACTGCTATGAGCGGCTCCCGCGAAGCGGGGGCCGTGAGCAGTAATAAGGCAGAGGGTGAGGGCGGAGCACGCCCGGGAAGAGGCACCAGCTGTGGAAGTAAGAGAGAATGCTGGTCCTCGCAGTCCCGGGCGTCCGCACTGGCTCCTTGCAGTCAGGAACTTCCCCGTGTGATCCCAGCCTCAGTATGTGCATTAACAGGTAACTCCCCAGGAGTATAAATTCCACCAGACAAGCAGGGAGACAGAATCCAAGAATCCAGAAACTGCTATGAGCGGCTCCCGCGAAGCGGGGGCCGTGCGCAGTAATAAGGCAGAGGGTGAGGGCGGAGCACGCCCGGGAAGAGGCACCAGCTGTGGAAGTAAGAGAGAATGCTGGTCCTCGCAGTCCCGGGCGTCCGCACTGGCTCCTTGCAGTCAGGAACTTCCCCGTGTGATCCCAGCCTCAGCGTGTGCAATAACAGGTAACTCAGCAGGAGTTTAAATTCCACCGGGCAGGCAGGGAGACAGAACCCAAGAATCCAGAAACTGCTACGAGCGGCTCCCGCTAAGCGGGGGCCCCGAGCAGTAATAAGGCAGAGGGTGGGGGCAGAGCACGCCCGGGAAGAGGCACCAGCTGTGGATGTAAGAGAGAATGCTGGTCCTCGCAGTCCCGGGCGTCCGCACTGGCACCTTGCAGTCAGGAACTTCCCCGTGTGATCCCAGCCTCAGCGTGTGCAATAACAGGTAACTCGGCAGGAGTTTAAATTCCACCAGGCAGGCAGGGAGACAGAATCCAAGAATCCAGAAACTGCTACGAGCGGCACCCGCTAAGCAGGGGCCCCGAACAGTAATAAGGCAGAGGGTGGGGGCGGAGCACGCCCGGGAAGAGGCACCAGCTGTGGATGTAAGAGAGAATGCTGATCCTCGCAGTCCCGGTCGTCCGCACTGGCTCCTTGCAGTCAGGAACTTCCCCGTGTGATCCCAGCCTCAGCGTGTGCAATAACAGGTAACTCTGCAGGAGATTAGATTCCACCAGGCAGGCAGGGAGACAGAATCCAAGAATCCAGAAACTGCTACGAGCGGCAATATCTAAATAGGTTAGATTTAAAAACATATTTCTTCCTTGGTGATTTTGTATCCCCAGGGAATTAAAATATGACATAATACAAAACAAGGATCCTTTGTTCTGCGCAGTTTTATGAATGAAGATATGCAGAACGATTTTGTTTGGTGCTCTGCTAGCCAGAGCTAGTGGAGTGAGTGTATTTTTGCTTCTTTAACATACATCAGTCTGTTGGGCTGTTTTTGCAGTCTTTTGGAACACTATTGAGAAGCGTTTCTTGTAAATATGACTTACAACTAGTATTTGCAAATGGTTTGGTTCAAGTACAGTCTGTGGGCTGTTCTTCGTTTCTGTCCTGAGTATTGATTTGTGGGTCAAATGTGTGTTTAAATGTCTATGTGGTTTTCCCATTAGTGGAACTTCTGTAAGTGAATAGCGATGGCGCTATTCACGAAAATACATGGCTAAAGCGCGCTGTATTGTGTGTCCTGAGTGTATTGACCCCTTTCTGTTTATGTCTAAAATGAGCTCAATGTATGTTCGTGTTTTTTTTAATGTTTTCAGTCTATTAAGCAAAATGTCTAAATGCTTAAAAACATAAAATTAAAATTCACATTCACTAGGAATGAAAAAAAAGCCTCAAAAACGAAAATGTTGTGTTATGTAGAAAAATAAACTTATAGCATTTTCCTTAGATACATTGTATTAGATATTAACAGGCAAACACAAAATCTGAATACATTGGACCTTGCTGTATTGCACACGCATTTTGAAACTTGAAATGTTTTAGTTTTAGTTTTAAATAGACAGCCACCGTGCTTACATTACAAACATTGAGAGACAAGCTAAATAAATAGGAATATTTATTCAGCCATGACTTTGCCCTCAGTTGCACAGGTACATTTTTACATTTCAGAATGTCATTTTAAAAAGGTTCCAAAACTAAGGTTCATTATTTTGTATTACAGGAAGGCATTTCAATTAAGGGTTTTCTATCTTTAAGGATTTTTTGTAAGCATATTCGTGGGTCTGTTGCTAAATAAAATTGTCCTTTTTAGAAAGACAGATAAAAAGTAGCGCAAACATTTTGTCATGTAATAAGTTAGGCTTCTGTGCTTAGGCTTATAAATGAATGCATCTAAAATGATAGGCAAAGGATGCAGCTCGCATTTATATGTGGAATTATCAAAAATGATTGGGTTTATTAAAAATAATTAATACATTTTGAAAAATAATTATTAAAAATAAGTGCTACAAAATTTGTTTTTTACTATTCATGAAGCTTAATGCTCATACTGTGACCTCCTAGCATTATAATTTAATTTAAGTTGTGTTACACTGCATAATGAGAATATTAGTATATGGAATTTCACTTAGCGCAGGCGTACAAAACTCATTTTTATAAGGATTTACATGGGATATGTCTAATGTCCAATATCTGCAATTTGGAGAGAACATTCTGAGGATGATTAATATGTAAAACAATTATAGGATATTTATTTTTAAGTGCCCCTAATATCAAAGTCGAATTTGGGTAAAATAGACCATTTAAAACAGCATTCTTGCCATTTATAATAGCTTTAAAGTGCTTTAGGCTTCAGTAAATGCATACATGTAGGTATAATACAAATTTGCAGGTTGTCCCCATTTTGGGGTTTTCCTTTTAAATGACCCAGTGAGATCCATTTAAGGTAGATGAAATGAGTACCACTGCAACAAGCATTTGTTCTAAAAACTGGTATGTGTGTTATTAAGGTTCTGTTAAGTCACGCTGAGATGCTATCTTTAGTTTCCCTGTAAACAATGGAAGAGGCTGTCATGTTGACATTTGTATTTAAAGTTAAGGAGGTAGGTCCCGGGACGTGGGGTAGGCTGGACCGTATATCATTTTTAGAAAAACAAGTGCCACCCCCACCAATTCTCAGTGCTCTTGACTACGAGCAAACAAATCAAAAATGAATTACAGATTTGTTTGGTATATTTATTTTAACCTTTTGCTTTAGAAATTCCAACGTATACAATCAGACGAGTTGTCCGAGAAAGACACTCAACATGTAACAACTACTAGACAATAATGCAACAAAAAAGAAGAATATACATCACAAAATTCTCGAAAAAGATTTCAAAAAAGAGAACACACAATTAGTATGATACACATTTCATAGTGAGTGATCGTTTAGCAACATTCATTAAATTGATTGGAACATTTGCTCAACCACAAACAATATATACTCAATGAAGGAGACACGTTCTGGAAAAACAATGGAAGAATGTAGACAAATTAATCATATAGTCAGTAAGACCCAGAAATAAATTCTGTATCCTTTGCACATTCCTCCAATGATGCCGACGCGTTTCGAGACCGTAAGACAAGTTGACGGACTCTCATCAGGGCTCATTCAATGTGGTTCTAAAGGTGTGTGTTAAAAACAAAAAAGAGAGCGACATATCACCAAATGTATTCAATATTCAGGTGACTGCCCCCACTGCCCCTCTAGGCCCATTTAGTACCTGAAAGTGGCTCCAGAGGCCTGATCTCGGGGATCTGTTTGCACCAATACTTGTAGCGGGACCGTGTTATCTGTAAGATAACATCAAGCCTAAAATGCCATCAGGCAATGCATATTTATTTAGTACACACGCGGGCGAGCCCGCGAAACATCAAAGAAGAAATCATCAGATTCATACCTAGGACAGTACCAGGATTTCTCCCTGTCCCTCTCTCATTTCAAGTGTCCCGTTGTTCCTTCTTTATACCTGTGGAGTGCGAACCAAAGTCGCCGCATTAGACTATTTCAACGACTCACACATTAAGAGTGCGCAAAGATGCTTAAGAACCAAAGTTTTAGATTTGAAACCGCCTACCTGGAGGCTCGGCGTTTTCTCAATGGTCTCAGGTAAAAAGGCGTGCTGTTCGTTCTGGTAAGGGGGCAAGAGAGCGTAGCATTGTTTAAAAGCCTGCCACAAGTCATACTATATATAAGCTGACTGCAAGATGGTAACAGTTAAGTAATAGAAATTTATTTTTGTATTTGTTAATATGTATCATGTTTTGTCTTCTGATTAAAAGTTATAATTGATATTCGTTTGTTATGAGAAATGTTCCTCTTTTGTGTGTTGTGTATTTTTTTTGCTTCTGCCTACAGATCATTCATGAGAATGAAAGGAAGGGGTCCTCAGACACAAAACAAAGGATTCAAACTTATTTCATTTGTATTAAATTAATTCAAAAAGCAAAGCTATTGAATGCAAAAGAGTTTAATTCAAAATTGCATATACATCCTATTCAATGGATTAGAACTCATAATACATTTAATTATTATAAACAATTTGATATAAATGTGCGTGCCCACATTCACAACGGGGAGGGGTGAAGTGAGGGAAGTGTCAGGGATAGGAAAGGAATGGTCTGAATCATTCAGTGACAAGTCTTATTCTTAATTTGAAGACTGTGTACATGTGGTCCCTTAAACCAAAGGCCACACCATGAGGCTTGAAAAGAGTCCGAAGTATGACTAACGAACAAGGGCCTAACTCCGCTAGAGCCGTTAATGTCTTGCTTGGGGTGGGAGTTGGTCGATGATTGTGTAGTCTACGTTTCGACCCGGATAAGCGGTAGGAGTCTGTTCCTTACAGAAAGGGTCTTCGTCAGGACAAAGAAGTTGTGGGTGGGCAACCTCCCGGGGGACAGTTAAAAAAACCAATTAGAAACACACCCATCCTGTTGAAAATTCCAAGGAGGGTGGAACAGTGTAAACAATTAAAAACGTGTTGTCTAATTGTGTCAGAATCACATATTGTTTGGTTGAAGGGTACATAGAAACTATCGCTCACCTATCGCAAAGGGCGAGAGGGGCTGGATCAACAGAAGGGGAATTCTCCCGGACCGAAGTAGTATTTTCTAACTGCAGATAACGAGGAAAAAAAATGATGTTTCTACAGATCTTACGGATGTCAGTTAGTACAGACAAAAAATTGGACAGTAAACAGAGCTTATTGGGTCATTCCTCCTCGTGGTCGAAAGCAATTCTATGCTCCATCGACACACATGGGCGCACTAATTTATTGCGCAACTTGAAAGTGAAATGTCCCTGGGTGGTGACATCTTGTCTAATCGGTGTTAAAATACAGAATATAAAACACTTATATTCGTGGTCTGTTATTTACCTCTGATCTCTAAAGGTTCTCATGGAGTCTTGACAGTTCCTTGAAAAGTCCTTATGGGTTGTTAAATTATGCAACCTAAGACAGGGAGAAGGGTTTTTTTTGTCATAAACTAGAGGCATCATTAACATAAAAGCTCAAGTATGCATTTACGTGTTGACATTTGTGTCATTTTAAATTAGGGCCTTGTCTCTGTGGAATGCAGAATGACCTTGCTAAACAGGCCTCTGAAAGGTGGGATTTCTGGTTTCTCCACAAGAACATCAATAAAATTAAAGAACTTAATTCCAAAGGGAAAATATAAAACAAGGTTTCTTTGAAAGTCCCAATATCATGCTAAATGCTCTGCAGAACTGATACATTTGTATCTCTGCTCTAAAAAAGAATGTCTGCTAGTTGCTTTTATTTGACAGAAAATGAAGGTCTGCATTAAGTCTTAGACAGAAAATAAGACAAAGTCTTTTATTGAAATTTTGAAGGCTGCATGCCTAAGTGAGAACGAATTGTGGCGCAAAGATAACATGGAGTGTCAGTGAAAGAATTTTACTTTTGGAAAGTTAAAATGGCTTAATGTTGCAAGCTGACTACAAGATGGTAACAGTTAAGTAATGGAAATTTATTTCTGTATTTGTTAATATGTATCATGTTTTGTCTTCTGATTAAAAGTTATAATTGATATTCGTTTGTTATGAGAAATGTTCCTCTTTTGTGTGTTGTGTATTTTTTTTGCTTCTGCCTACAGATCATTCATGGATTGTTCTGGGTGATTTAAAGCTGACAAGACACGTGAGTTTGGTTGGTAGAAAGGAGATGTGTTTTTGCATAACTCCTTTGGAAAGAATGACAAGCGCGGAGAATCATGCCGTGCGCACTTAGGACCCGGCCTCTCCGGACCCCGCCCGCTCCTGGTCTCTGGTGGCTGGTCGGGCGGACGGCCCAATCGGCGTCCGGCCGACCCATTTCCGGTCCGGCGATATCGCATGACCCGAGGGTCAGGGGGTGGAGACTCTGGGCCTATTTAGGGCCAACTCCCTGTGACTGGGGTCTCTGTTCCCGCTATCACTTTGGATACCTGACTGCTCACGCCGGCACCTGGCCATTCTCGTGATCCGGGCCGGCTTTCCGAAACTATAGAAGCAGAAGGATCGAGCATCGTTCGTGTAGCCAGGTAAGGGGTCGAGTGCCTCGGAGGGCCTCGTGGGCAGCCGTGAGTCACGGGGGGTGCTGGGAAGGGATAGGAGTGTCGCTGCCTTACGGGGCTTACGGCTGTGTGCGGGGTTCCTCATGGTGCGGACTCCTGCCGGGCGGCGTGAACGGTGCTTAGGGGTGCGGGAGCAGGGATCGCGGGGCGGGCTAGGTGTTATAGCAAGGTAGTGCGAAGCGCGAGATAGTTAGCATGGCGCCCAAAAAGGGAGGACAAAGATTCTGAGCCTGAATTGGCACAGATTATGAAATTACTGCTGAAGAAGTTGAGCAAGGAGGCTCCCGATAGCGGGGATGAGAGCGATTCTTCTCAGGGGGAACAGCCCGAGGTCGTAGTGCGGCCGCGCAGGGGGGTGCCACCAAAGGTCGCTGGTCTGCCATTAAAGAAGAAACCCAAGACACAGCCTAAAAAGAAAGGGGGAGCCAGGCAGGGGAGGGGTAGGCCTAGCCCTGTCAGGGGGAAACGGGACGAGGGATCAGTAGGTCCCGTCCCCACGCCTCCGTTAGATGCAGAGCAGGTGTACCCTTCTGACCCCATTCCGAATGTACCCGCGCCAGTAGACCCAGTGGGTTCAGTTTTGTCCGAGATTAGGGAGGCGCTGAAGGCGTTGGCCCCGGGATGCCCGGGACCAGTAGTTACGGTCCCCCCGGCCCCACTCCCACCGCAGCCGGTGGCCGCAGTGGCAGCCGTGGGCGATCCGTTAGATAGCTTGCTGGCGTTGGTTTCCACATTAGTGGGACAACTATCAGCTCCGGAGAAAGTATTGGATAGAGTGAGCGCTGGAGCGGCGGCACCGTGGGGCCCCCCTCAGGCCACAGAACAGGGCGCGTTGCAGGACATCCAGAGGCAGTTGGCCCTCTTAGTCGAGTCGCGCAAGGCGCTGCCCATTGTAGCGATTGGAGCCCATCCCCCCACGACAGCGATAGCTGTAACACCTACAGGAGGTAAGCCTGGTGACGCTACAGCAAGGAGCAGCAAAGTGGGGGTTAGTCAGGGGAACGTATTGTCCCAGTCAGGGATGTTAGCTACGCATGTGAGTGTGGAAATGCGAGAGAAGATTTGGAAGGGTGCCTACGTAAACATATTCTCCCTTATCAGGCCAAAGAGAAGAGAGGAAGATTACAAAGACAGGGAGGGGAAAGAGCACTTCTTCCGAGATCGGAGACCTAGGATTGAGGAGACAATTACCAATTGGTTGTTCGGCTTTCACGTTTATATGACAGTGTTGTTGGAAAGAAGGCCAGAGTTGGCGATTCCGCTGGTGTTTTATACCAATAAGATCGTGAAGGCTCACTCCACGCATGGTGGTTCAGCCTGGTTGACATATGATAGGGAGTTTCGCTGGGCGAAGGGGGAAAACCCCTCCATTTGTTGGGATCAGGTTGAGGTCAATGCCTGGTTGGAGAGCGTGAGCAATAGGGAACACCCGGCTAGGCAGCCCTTTTCGACTTCCCAGGGAGGGCCGGGCGAGAAGAAAGGTACATGCTGGGCATTCAATGGCAAAGGGTGCACATGGCCCCCCGGGCAGTGCAAGTTTAAGTACGCATGCGCCTACTGCGGTCACCCGTCCAATCCCGAATCAAAGTGCAACAAGAAATCCAAAGAACGGGGGATACTGCCCCTAAGGATATCAAGCCTCCCCAAGTCTAAACTGCCTACTCCTGTGGATATTGAGAAGCTGATTTTTTGGTTGGACAGGTACCCAGACAGGGCAGCTGCTAGGATGTTGTTCAAGGGTTTTTCCCGTGGTTTCCGTATCCCAGCATCGCATGTCCCCCCTATTACTCAGTGTAGGAACCAAGTTTCAGCAAGAACCCATCCCTCAGTAGTGGCCACAAAGGTGGAAAAAGAGCGGGCCTTAGGCCGAGTAGCAGGCCCGTTCCCGGCTCCTCCCTGGGAGAACTATGTGTGCTCCCCTCTGGGAGTAGTGCCCAAGAAGGAGCTGGGACAATTCAGGATGATCCATAACTTATCTGCACCGAAGGGTGCATCTGTAAACGATGCCATCGACCCGGCAGTGTGCTCAGTGACGTATTCGTCCTTTGATGCCCCGGTTCAGAAAGTGAGGGAGCTAGGCCGTGGGGCGTTGCTAGCGAAAACCGACATTGAGTCAGCATTCCTCTTGTTACCGGTACACCCCGAGGACTACCATTTGCTAGGCTTTCAGGTCCAACAGCAATTTTATTACGACAGATATATGCCTATGGGTTGTGCGGTCTCCTGCAAGTACTTTGAGACCTTTAGCTCCATGCTGCAATGGGTGTTTTCGCAAAAGTCAGGATGTACAGATGTGGTGCATTACTTAGACGATTTCATGGTGATGGGCCCCGCATTGTCGGATGCCTGCGCTTTGGCCCTAAGACAGCGGGTGGCTATGTTAAAGGATTTTGGGGTGCCGCTGGCACCGAGCAAGACAGTCGGCCCTGACACGTGCATGTCCTTCCTGGGCATCGAAATTGACACAGTAGCGGGGGAATGTAGATTGCCAATGGATAAAGTAAAAGCCTTTTCCCTAGCCATTGAGATAGCCTTGGCGTGTCCAAAGGTGACTTTGCATCAGTTACAAGTTCTTGTGGGTCAGCTAAACTTTGGTTTGCGCATCATTCCCATGGGACGCCCTTTCTCGAGGTCTATAGCCACTGCGATGGTAGGTCTTACCCAGAAGCATCATCGGGTGAGGTTAAAAGCAGGGGTTAAGGAGGACCTCAAGGTGTGGCGAGACTTCCTGGCAGATTTCAACGGGTGGGTCGTATGGCCCGCGCCGCCGGTGTCCAGTGTTGAGCTAGGATTATACACCGATTCAGCTGGGAGTGTTGGTTTTGGGGCAATCTTGGGCCCTGCCTGGTGCGGGGCGGTCTGGCCAGCGGAGTGGCACTTAGCAGGCTTGACTAAGAATTTAGCTTTTCTAGAGCTTTTTCCCATCTAGGTCGCAGTTACGGTTTTGGGCGGAGCGCTTCAGGGACAGGGTTGTAACCTTCTGGTCGGATAACATGGCAGTGGTTCAGGTTATCAATCGGCAAGGGGCGACTTGCCCACATGTGCTGAGGTTGCTGAAGTTGTTGGTGTTGGCATGCTTGAAATTGAATTTGACCTTTAAAGCTGCGCATATACCTGGTGTTGATAACCATGCTGCTGACGCTTTGTCTCGTTCCAAGTTGCAGGACTTCCGGAGGTTCCACCCGCAGGCGGAAGAGCGCATGACGACGTTCCCTACGTCACTGGGGAAAATTGGAGCCCCGCTGGTAGGTGCCGCTCTGTGTGACCGCACCAAACGTGCCTATCAGTCACAGTTTAATGTTTACAAATCATTTGTGGAACAAGCCGGAGAGGCTAGGATCTTTTCAACTGAAACGATGTACGCCTTTTTACAGGTTCTGCTGGATCAGGGCAAAACAGTGTCCTATGCTAGGGCCTCCTTGGCAGCGATAGGCTTCTTCACTAAACTGGCGGGGGAACGGCACCCTGGGGCTTCATTCTTGATCAGGAAGGCCTTAGCGGGATGGGCCCGATTGGACGGGCCACGGCGGGACTGTCGTAGGCCTTTGGATCTCCCGACCTTGATTGATATTTTGGGGGTACTGCCTGTTATTTGCCAGTCACCGTTCGAGGGAATCATGCTGGGGGCGGCCTTCTGCCTAGCCTTTCGCCTGGGTGAGATAGCTGGGGCCTCCAGGGTAGACCATGGGGGGGTTGCAGTTCAAGGATATCTCCCTTTCCTCGGGGGTTGCGGTTGGGACGGTCCAAGACAGACCAAACAGGAAAGGGGTCGCCATCCGTTTGCTGCCAGCCCCAGGGATAGCAGCCTGCCCCGTATCCCGTATGCAGGCGCACTTGGCCCGACGCCCAGCAGGGGGGGGTCGGCTCTCTTCGTCCACGAAAACGGGGATTGCCTGTCTCAATACCAATTTAAAGCAGTATTTGGGTTGGCCTTGGGGAATCTGGGTCTGGGAGCAGTGGGCTATTTTTCTCATTCATTTAGGATTGGCGCCGCAACTTTGGCGGCAGGGGCCGGTCTCGCCCCCAACATGGTGAAAGGTGTAGGTCGCTGGACCTCTAACTGCTATAAGCGATATGTGAGGCCTGAATTGTTGTAAAACATATGTGTGCAGTGTCTAACGGCTTCATCTCTCTCCTTTCTGATTAGTATGCCCGCTTCCGTGGTATGGGTACTCGGGCACTCTTTCATGCGTCGTGCGGCGGTGCGCTTGCAGCGAAGAGAAGTGGTGAAACCGGCCGCACTGGGCGAGACCGAATTCGTATGGCACGGCGTTGGAGGGATGCGTATCCGACACTTGAGGCGGATCGTCGAGGAGCTCAGGGCACGAGAGCATAAATCGCCGGATTGGATTATTCTGCATTTGGGTGGCAACGACATGGTCGACAGAGGGCGCTTGGCTGTCAAGGGAGCCCTACTAGCAGAGTTTGCCTGGCTGGGGCATGAGTTCCCATCGACAAAAATAGTCTGGTCTGGCATGATATCACGCAGGGCATGGGGCCCAGGAGTGCGTCCTAGATCTTTGAACGTCTCAGTGAGGGGATTGAACGGCAAACTAGCAAGGTTGTGCTCAGTGAAGGGCCGCTTGCGCTACCTCCAGCACCGGATGATTTCCGGAGAAGCAATGTACCACCAGGATGGGGTACATTTGTCGGACTATGGAACTGATACTTTTATCCGTGAACTTTGGTCATTTATTCTGAACGCAGGTGGGGAGGGTGTCAGACCTGTGGGCCTTGGCCACCCTTGTGGCAGAGAAGAGACCTGCGATCAGTAAATAGTGGCTAAACAAGATGGATGGGAGCCCGCTTGCCGGGCTCCATAGGCCAGCTCTGAGGGGGGATATGGCAAGCTCTCCACTGGGAGGAAGTGACCACCGGCTGGGGAGGCTAGAGCGACAGATTTTGAGCCTCCCGGGCGACCCTGGGCAGCCTGGTGGTCGAGAGGTGGGCCCCGGTAATGGCAGACAAGGATAGAAGGGCGGGACCCACCACTCTAAGGGGCAGGTGCACGGCACTTGGCGTAGGATACCCAGTTGCGAGATGCGAACCAGATGGTGTTCCTCCCTTAGGGTTGGGAAGGTGATGGAGCATGATATGCTCATAAATGTAGTTATGTTATAACTTGTGATTTTAGATATGCATGTTATTGCTTGTCATGTTTATACAATGTGGTGAATAAACATGGCCTTTTTAACCCCACCTGAATCTCTGGTGATTTCAAAATGTGGGGATCTTGCATGTCTAGGGTAGTTGGGCGGCGGGGGCATATCTGGAGGGTACGGGTCCTAATGTTCATGTGACTTTTATGTTTGTGTATTTTGTCCTATCATGAATTGTTCTTGCTGGTCCTGTATGTTAGGAAGTTGTATTTGACAGCAAATATCCACTATCTGCTGTCAAATGGAGGGTAAGGATTTTAAACCTGACAAATTAAGCAGGCCCGAATTTCACATATCTGATGGCTTGATGTTTTGTGCGTTTTTAATTTTATGCATGCTTGTTTTATGTTGCTGCTTTTGATACTATTACAAGTTTACCTGTGTTGTGAGGGGATATACATGACGATGTGTACCGCTGTACAACAGTTGGGTTGATTTGCTAAATTTCACAGATATGATTTTTCATAACTGTGCGCGACACACCAGTGTATGTCAATTTGGCTATGAATAGTATTCAAGAAAAATAAAAAAGATATACAGGATCAAAGTGTGTCACCTGCTGTCACTTACTGCCTCTTCCCCTAAAGGAACAAGCAGCCCTACATTTATGTATCCTGATTGGACGTAGGGATAAAATTATAGATCTGTGACTCTTGTACATGGTGACCTAATTTCTATATTACATTAATCAGTTTTGTTCTGCTTCCTAAGTAGTGTTTGGCTTTGTACCATAAAGGAAACCAGGCTTCATTTTTTTTCCCTGAAGAAGGAACTGGAACATTAGCTGAGGTTACCGTATATGGTGTAGCGGCCAGCGGTAGAGTTACATTTGTAACCTATTGTGATTTATTTTTGTGTATCACTCACACTCTTGGTATGGTGTCACATGCTTGACTATCACCCAAGTAATTTCTTGTTCTTCCTATACATTTTTCTTTTGTCACTTCTCCCCTGACCAATGTCGCATCATGCCTAGTTATTTGGGATTTTAACTGTGACCTAGTCCCATTTCTCTTTTCCATATTTCTTTCACTAGTCAGTTTTTATTATTATTAGTGTATTGTTCAGGTTCACACTTCCAGATTGGAGTAATGTACCAGAGACCCCATATTATGTATAATTCCCTTTTGTATGACCAGACTGTTTTTTAAGAATTTTCTTTAGACTTAATCATGTCGCTATCTACCCTTAGATGATGAAGGATATGCTCTCACACGGAAACCCAATTGAAAAGCCTAGCGGCACTGTTTTGCCTACTGCCTTTATATGTGTATTGCTTTTTTTAAAATGACAGTGTATTCTAGACCAGAATTGTCCCATGGCGTGTGGACACTCCTTTGAAGATCGCAGGCCACCTGTTTGCAGTCCCCTTGTTATACAATTAACTGTTTAAAGCATCGCACTTGCTTCATCAGAAGGCGTTCAACATCAGAAAAGAAGGAGGAGCTGGTTTTGCCACAGAACCAGAATTTCAGTGCAAAAGAGCGCCTGTCATGTGCTGGTAACCTCTGACAGTGTGCAGTCCCTTGAGCCCCTTGGCCTGAGTTTTGGCCACACCCCCCTTTTTCCTTTGCTCCAACGGAAGTGCAGTGCACCGGCGGATCCAAGATTGGCAAAAGGCACTACATTCTGGTGCCCATGAAAGAGCAGCCTGAGTGTCCTCTGACACTGAATGATGAGTGTTGGAGCCTGAGAATGTAGGCCCGGATCTGCATAAAATGATCTGTGCCCTTAATCAATGGAGAGCACACTACCTGTAGTGCCTGCCACAGAGGAGAGATATTGGCGCACTGCCTTGAGACATTGACACTTTTGAATGAGCTATGAGTGTTTGCCAGGATCGCACTCCAACGGATCACGAAAGGCCTGAATGAAGAGGCCCATGCAACAACAAAAGAAGATTTGATGGACAATAGAAGCCTGCCAGAGAGGCTTTGACGGACTAGGTGTTAGGAGACTGATTGTTATTGTTTTGCTGGCATTATTTTAAAGTAGTATTCTGTTTAGTAAAAGCAGAATAAAGTCCATTTTCTGTGGAATAGTACCCCATTTTCACCTCAGAGCATTGATGAGGATCACCACTGTTTCACCTGAACATAGAATAAATTACTAAAATACATAGGACCCCTACAAATGTTACTAGATAATTTTAGGATTTGTTTTTTGCTTAGGGTTGTGAAAAATTATAATTTCATTTGTAATAGTGGTCACTACTTTCTCCTGTTGTCTATATGTTCTTAATAACGTGTTTTCTAGTGTTTTTTAAACATGACGTTGTCATTTATGGGTGGGATTGTTTTTTCTACTCAATTAACTTCTGCACCCACTTCCCAACCTATGTGTCTTCCTATTCCTCCTTTGCATTCTTTCCATACTTTACTTGAACTTGAACTGGTTAGGAGGTCAGAGTTCACTAATAATTCCTTTGTACAGCTTCTGCACCAACACCAGTTAGTAGTGAACATCACTAATTGTTGGGTGTGTGATCTTATGCCACCTACTACAGATAGAGGTATTCCCTATTTTGTCCTGCCACATGTGGCCTTTGTGCTACTACATGTGTAAGGAGACCTTTCCCGAGAGAGTTGCTAAGTAATAGGATTATGCTCCAGCAACATCTTGATGATCTGATGAATATAGACCTGGATTCAGATTGACGTGAGTTTTGGTTATTGCCTATGTAAGGGCAAAAGGAGGGTCTGAGGGTCTGTGAATTCTGAACCTGGGTCATAAAGGTCGTGGTTCTGTTACGATTTTGGTAACAGCGAACTGTAAACAGTGAGCTCAGCAAGTATGAGTGTTTTCATCATGTTACACCGATGGATTCACTGTGTATTTGAAGATTTCGTTCTGAACCATGGGTTCCATTTTGTGCATGGCAGCCATTTTGTAGTTGACCTCACATAGGCTGATGACTTTAGCTGACTGCTGGATGACCTGAGTGAACTGACCCTGTTGCCTGAAGCTGACCTTGTTAGACCAGTTTCTTGCCCAGTAGCTGATCAAGATTAAGGATCAGAGCACAGGAGATTGTAAAGTTTGGCATGCACATACACACCCTCTATCCTACCTCTCATCTGTTTCTGGTTCTTCTTTTTATGACCTGTTTACGATATGGGTTGTGGTGTTTTATTATGGGTTTGTCCAACTTGTGTAAGAAGGAATGTTGGGTTTTTTGCATGCTTGCAAAAGCTAGGACTGCCCCCTTTCTTTCATGCTGAGTTTTGTAACTCTAAAACATATATAAGGCCTCTGTTCTCTGTATTCCTAAGACTACCTCATTCAGTTCCTACAGTTTCTGTGTGACGTGGCCTCACTTAATTAAGTTTAATAAAGATGTCTTTTCATATTTCAGCTTCTGTGCCAAGTTCTTTATTGATATTAGTAAGACCCCTGAGAATGAAGATTTTCCATGTCCTCAGCAGTTCCCTCCAGTTGGTAGATTGAGGCTTTTGCATTCTGATCCATGGACTTATAGATTTCAAGTTGCTCAGAGTCGCCCTCCAACCTGAGGCATTGGCATTCTTTGTCAAGATATAAGTTACTGGTTTATCCAATTGATAATTGATGACAGAAGGAGACACTGCCATCAACTGATCCCAGTTTCCTGACCTTGGCTTCCGTGCTCTAAAAGAGATGTTTCAACAAAGGCTAGGGTGACCAGACATCCCGGAGTCATGGTTTTCAATGGACTATCAGGGGCCCCAATGCTTTTCTTAATTTGAACTATATGTCCGGGTTTTTCGAACTAAAGTAAAATCATCCTGCAAAGAAGAATTGAAATGTGCTCTCCATTCTTTTGTTGCTCTAAAGCCTAAAATAGTTTAAGTAATTTATCTGTGTCCTTCAGGCAGTTCAGGAGGAGGTTGGCTATGGGCTTCCAGGAGAGGGAGACAGAATTAGAAGGACAGAAGAGCTAGATATTGGCCCACATAAAGTGCCTTTTGTGTTTTGGTGTAAACCCATTCAGTGGTTTTGGAGAAGTTAAGGTGAAAAAAATGATATGTATCATTCCATGGAGGATCCATGGAGCTGACAGATCTTCTACTGAGATATGACTGGCTATCACCACCTCAACCAGGAAATGGTGGCAGCCATCTAAGGACTCAGGACTCAGTCCCAAGTCCTAAATAAAACCCTAGGCCTGGTGGTGGGGACCCACAGGGTCCCTGCTTGGAGCCATAACATTTTGTTTTAATTTTGTCATGAATTTGTGGAGCGTGGCCCTCCAGAAATTTGCCATTTGTAGTAACCTCAAGTAACTATAACTAATGTAATAAGGTAACTATAACTCATGCCCGCGCCATGCACTACTTATTACCCCACACATTACATTACTCATGATATCTTCTATGACATCATTGATAATTTCATTGAAACATTTGCAATGAAATTGATGAGAAAACTGTAATTGGCGTGGGGGCAAGTTATAGTTACCATAGGACATGAGTTATAGTTACTTGAGATAACTATAACTATATTTGATGAAGTTCTGTGGGTTTTAGATTTCAAAATGTTATGTTGGTACTGTACATTTCACCTGACTATAACATTCCCTAAACCTTGTGCTTTTTCCGTGAACATATGCATATATTAGTTTTACTTTTATGCCGGGCCTATATGTTTTTGTGTGTGCCTGCGTACGTTCTCAGGAATCTAAAACGAATTTGCTCATTATTGAATCGGGCCGCCTTTACCCGCTGCAGAACGCTGACACATAAATATTTCCTGAAAAAAACAAAGGTTACAGGGACATTATAGTTAGGCTCAGAACTCACGCGTACAAGACAAGTAAAATTCAGCAGTTATAGTTATCTGAGCTAACTGTAACTTACACCCCGCAATACACTGCTTATGACGTTACTCATGACATGGTTCATGATATCACTGATGACATCTCAAATAAAATCACTGATGACAATTTATAAATATATTATCCAGCGGCCACCACTGGGTAGTTATAGTTATGTCAGCTGTTCCATATATACAATTTTTTAGTGTTGCTAATAACATTGGCCCCATTTGATCAATTTCCATGAAACTTTCCAAAACAGTGTTACTTTTTTACTAGATTGTGCATGGAAAGTTTTGGAGTTTCACTGCCCTTTAGTAGTTTTAGAGTTATTTGAGGAAAAAGAAATCTAGATATTTAAGAACGCAAATCCTACTTGGATCCGACATATCTCATGCTGAGATCGGATTGGATGCCAACATTTCAACCAGGCTGAGTCTGAGGCCCACTAAAAAATGTAAAAAATTATTAGAATGGTCAGGGAAGGAATACCCTAACCCCATAGGCCTGGTGGTGGGGTCCCTGTGGGACCCTGCCGTGACCCAAAAAACATTAAAAAAAAATATCTATTTGTTGGCACAACTTCCGCAATTAATTCATCTGGACCAGTCAGGCTTTATGCCAAATAGGAACCTCAGGCGACTGCATGGCGCGTTGGCGCGGGCACACACCCTGTTGGCACCATCGGCGGTCATCTCCCTGGATGCAAGAATGGCCTTCGACATGGTGGAATGGAGCTACCCTTTTGCAGCCCTACCACACTTGGGCTTTGGCCCGAAGTTCTGCACATGGATCCGCCTCCTATACCCCGAACCTCTGGCGTGTGTGGCGGTGATTGGGCACATGTCAGACGGCGTGCCGCTGGCGAGGGGGACGCGTCAAGGATGCCCCCTGCCGCCGCTTCTTTTTGCATTGGTTTTGGAGCCCCTCGCAGCGTGGATTAGGGAGGCCCCTTTGCTGAGAGGTGTTCAGTGGGCGGAGGGATGGGAGGACCGAATTTCCCTTTATGCGGACATCATTCTAGTGTTCATCACGAACCCTGAAAGTTCCATACCAGTACTTTTTGAGATGTGCGAAGCTTTTGGAAAGATCTCTGGGTATACTATCAACTGGTCCAAATCGGTCTTATACATACTGCAGGGACCTGCACCACGGCTCCCTTCGGGCTGCCCACTGGTGGTGTCCCAGGACTCCTTTAAATACTTAGGTATTCATATAACGGCGGACCCAGCGGACTTTTTTGCCAAGAAACTGGCGCCACCCCTGGAGCGCTTACGGAGAGATGTGACACACTGGGAATCACTCCCCCTGACGCTGTCGGGAAAGGCGGCGTTATCTAAAATGAAGGCCTTGTCCAGGTTTTTGTACGCTCTTGAAAACACGCCATTTCCCGTACCATTAAAGTACTTTAAACAAATAGCAGCGCTGGTGTCAATGCTTTTATGGGGCAAAAGACCGGCGCAAATAGCACAAGCAAAATTGCAGAGGATGGTATGACGGAGGCATTGCACTCCTCAACGTCCACTTGTATTACTGGGCTGCACAGCTCAAGATCATCAATCAATGGATACACGCCCTTCAGGCAGATCCAGCATATATGGCAGATAGGGCACAGTTGGGCACGGGAAACATGCTGGCGGCCCTATATAATAAAGGACAAGTTATGAGGCTGGCGGGACCGACAAAACACACAGTCATGCTATGGCACGCAGCGCAAACGCGGTTGGGGTGGAGGGGGATCATTACCAAACTTACCCCACTCTGGGACACTAAGCAATTGGGGACACTGAGGAATAGCAAGGGATTCGAGCAATGGGACACCATAGGTATATCCAGAGTGGGTTACCTGTGGGACAAGGGGACGGTCATCCCATTTGACCAGCTCAGACAACAATACGAGCTTGCACCCACCGAGGCCTTCCGCTACATACAAATACGCCACGCAATCTTAGCTGTACTACCACAAGACACAGAGGTACCTGAGGCCTCCCCACTAGAAGACAGGCTGCTCACAGACCACATGCCAAAGCGCGCCACATCTTTCACCTACCGCAAACTGGTTAACAACCTACCGGACCCCACTAAGACACTAGGAGACAGGTGGGCAACAGATATTGGAGACATGGACGAAGCAGAATGGCAGGAAGCCTTGGCCTCACCCAAAGATGTGGGTATACCAGCGCAGCTCAGGCTTGTGCAACTTAAGATCTTACACGGCACATACCTCACCAGGAGTACACTACATAAAATGGGCAGGGCACAGCATCCGTACTGCCTCAGGGAGTGTGGGGACGAAGGCTCCTTCTTCCACACAATGTGGGATTGTCCCATGATAGCAGAATTCTGGTGGAAGGTACTACGAACAATGTCACAGACTATGAGTGTCCTACTGGTGCCAGAGCCGTGTAGATGCCTCCTGAATGTGTGGGAACCCAATGACCTATCGCGACATGGGCAGACATGGGTAACATTGGGCCTAATGATAGCAAAACGAAACATAGCGCAGAAATGGGGGGCTGCGGAACTGCCATCGTTGGCGGCCTGGTGTAAGGACATGGACCTCACTATGTTGACTGAGAGAACTGTATACGTAAACCGGAGATACCCCCGGAGGTGGACCAAAGTGTGGGCAGCATGGAACACGTATAGGGGGGATATCTGCGAACCAATACCAGAAAGTCCTCACTTTACTACTACTAAATTGAGAAAAATCCTAATTTTAAGACTTTCGGTATTCACAGAAGGCATTTAGGAGTCCTAAAGTTAGTAGTCCTAACTTTACTACTACTAAATTGAAAAAAATCGTAATTTTAGGACTTACGGTATTCACAGAAGGCATTTAGGCGTCCTAAAGTTAGTAGTCCTAACTTTACTACTACTAAATTGAGAAAAATCGTAATTTTAGGACTTTCGGTATTCACAGAAGGCATTTAGGAGTCCTAAAGTTAGGAGTCCTAACTTCTGTGAATACTGAAACGAGTAAGTTCATTCTGTGAATACCAAAAGTAGTAAGTGCATTCTGTGAATGCCAAAAGTAGTAAGTTCATTCTGTGAATACCAAAAGTAGTAAGTGCAATCTGTGAATACCAAAACAGTAGTAAGTTTAGGATTGAGTCTTAAGTTCATTCTGTGAATCGGGCCCCTAGTGTCCCTGGGGCCAAAATCAGCCTGGGTAGGGAGTGGCATGGCCTCCTGCCCATTTAGTAATTGGCTAGGCCTTCAGGGTTGGGGTCCCTAGGCCCATTTGGCATGCTACACTGGCCCCCCTCCACTTGCATTAATTGGCCAGGTCTGAGGGTATGGGATCCCCTTGGCCGAAATCGGCTTGGGAGAGTGGTTGGATGCCTCCTCCCATGTTGCCTGCATATGAGTGGTTCGCCACAGGGCCTGACTGCAGGCCAGGTCCTTCGGCCGACCCCCTTCTGAGCACAGCTGAATACAAACACATATATAATGCACACATTTACGGGCTGTGCAAATACCGGGCCAAGCCAGGCCTAGAAGTCAAACAAAAGGCTTCAGTCCTGCTTTTATTTCCGTCCTGTACCAGGTTTTGCTTCTCACAAAGGCAGAAGATGATAGTGAGCCCACAGCACCAGGAAGACCGTTGAGGCCATGTACCTTTTGATCAAGTCCTGAGCCAGAGCTATCTTGACCACCAATAATGCTGTCATCTGGGACTGGAGAGCCAACACATGGTGTTCTGGCAGAAATTCTCTGTCAAGATTCATTTGGAGATCTGACCAGATACATTCCTATGACTGAGTTGGAAGGAGTTGAATCTTCTGCACATAGATTATATATCCTAGCTGAAACAATTGGAATATGCCTTCTGTGTATGAAGAGCTTCCAGTTGAAATGAGACTGCATGGATTAGCCAGTCATCCATGATGGGGGTACCTTGACACCCCCTGAATGTAAAAAGACAATCTATGGGCTATGATCTTCCAAGCCTCGATCTGACACTATTGCAGGACATATTACAGCTTTTGCATGAAAACAAACGATTTTACGGATCGTTTGTTGATCGTTTGTTTGCATGTAAAAGGCATAATATTACCTTGCTAGCAGAAGAGGGCTGCACTAGCTGTATTGCGCATCTGTCAGTCTTTTGCTCTAACAGCCTGGCTTCACACAGACACAATACATTTCAAACACGATGCACTACTGTCAGGCAGTGCAGCATGTCAGATGATATAGCTCCAAGACTTGTCAATCACACACCCTCTTATCCTATCAGAAGATGGAATACAGAAAATAAGTCCCTTGTACCTTCAATTCGATTTAGGCTTCTGATTGGGTGGGAGCTTGTGGACCTGCCTTTGATATGCTGCAAACGGACGGGGATTAGGAAATCACAGACCTGCCCTACAGACAAAGATCATGCATGCTCATGTTGAGGATTGTCCCAGGTACCTTTTTGTGTTTAGCAGTATGTGTTTGTGTGCTGGGGAGCACATATGCATGTATGTTTGATTGTCTTTGTGTGCCAACCTGCAACTGTGTGAATGTATCTTTGCTAGCATGCCTGAGTATGTGTTTAAGTGTATATGTGTACATACGACTTTGAAGCCTATGTTGGTATTCGACCAAGAGGTTATAGGCCTGAGGCCGGGTGCTAGAGAGTGCTTTTGGGCTTCGAGGCATTACTGATGAACACCAGCTTTGCCATTTCCAAAATCCATCGGCCATCACCGTCAATAACCCACATGGTACACGGGAATCAAATGATCAAAAAAGCACTGCTGTGTATGGGAGAATTCATTTAGATTCAGCCTGCTAGATTCTCTGTACAGTATTCATAAAGTGTGCTGTACAGAGTATCCTTGACAGGCTCAATCTCAATTCCTTACACAGCTGTATTTCTTGGCAGATGAAGAATGAAAACATGACCGCTCCCTGTTGCTTCCAAAGAATTTATGAGAGCTGCCTGATGATCTGTAAGATGACACCTTAGAATTTGAGCCACATAAGGAAGATTTGACTTAGTCAGACTTGGATTTTTCCCTAAAAAGGAAAAGCAATTATTTTTTCTACACTTTCTTGACCATGTCCTTCATCTCTGGGCCAAAAAGCTTCTGACCCAGAAATGGCCTATGAAGAAGAAATCCCTTTTGGCTGAAATCCGTATGCTATTCCTGTACACAAACTAGCTTGCAAACAGGCACTGCACACCCCCCGGCTCCAACTAATGAAAGATATTGCTCTAATGAAAAGAAATGCAAAAAGAACAATTGATGGACAGAATGCAGAACAATGTCATAAATTTACCCCAGTACAGAGATATGGGCCTAAATCCATCGTTTTTTTGCTCACCATGCAATTCCAGTTTGGACCCAGCCATATGCAAATCAGTCTTGATCCTGCACCCAATGGGAACAGTCCAGCCAAACTGCCTGGTCAGGTCCTCCCTGGACTGGAAACAAGCATCCTAGGACCGGTTTCAGGCTTTTGGCCCTCATCAGCCAGGATATCTTGACTCCAGTGGCATGGACAGCATGGGACCCATGTCTGAGCATACCCGTCCCACTCGGGGTGACAAATTCAAAAAGAACAATTGATGGACAGAATACAGAACAATGGAATCAAAAGCTGCATCTGTCAAATAGTGTTCTTTTGTTCAGTCAGGGGCAGTACATCAGTACAATCAGTTCATCATACATTATATTAATGTCTGAAAATCCTCAGTCGAAGACTTTGCCAAATATGCTGCGAATACCAGTTGTCAAGGTTAAATTATACTCCATATCAACCCTTTTTCAAGTGACGTCCACCGTCCTGTTCACAGACACTTTAACAGTCATATCTTATGCAGCTACTGAAACCTTACCAGTGATATGATGTAACATAGAATCCATGGAAATGGTATCTGTCAATCTCAGGTCATCCCCATCAGTAGGCTACATCTTTGTCACTAACTATGGCATGATCAGGTTTCCAGTGTCTTTAATGCATGCAAAATGACATATTTCATGGATTTATGCATTGGAAACAACAAGGCAGAGGGATGATCATATTAATCTAACGCGTCATGTCCCTTGCTTTGAGTCTCAGCAACAGATGGCAGCAGTGTCGTAACATAAAATTTAAGTGGCCCTGGAGAATTTGGAGCTCCCTTCACCACAGGGACTTCAGGCGCCTTTGTCATGCCCTTGGATGGAATCTGCACATTGTTCTAAACATTGCTCTGAACATGAGACAGAACTGCTCTAACTTGTTCCTCAGATATCAACCTTGATTGTACTCCTGAGTCTCAGGACCTCCACCATGCATAGTTTTCTCATCAATAATTTCATTGGAAATGTTGCAGTGATATTACCAATGATGTCATCAAATGTGTCATGAGTGATGTAATATGTGGGATAATTAATAGAGTAGGGCAGGGGCGCGAGTTACAGTTACCTTAGGCCACAAGCTATAGTTACTTGAGATAGCTATAACTGGTCAATTTAAGTGCTTTTGTTCATATAAAATTATCTGTTTTAGCAGACAGTTTCACCTAAATTTAACATCCCTTTATCATTTGTTTTTTTCAATAAAATTATTACTTTACCCTAACCATAATGGCACTTTAACCTTTGCTTTTTTCAGTGAATTTTTGAGGTTTTTTTTAACATAAACTAATATGTTATTATGATGCTCCAACCCAAGGCTGTACATGGCCTTCAGCGTGGTGTTAACCTGCATCCAACCTCTGTGGGCAGCTGTCCACACATTGCGCACAACCAGTGGAATTGGTCACAGGGCTTGGCTTAGAGCCAAACCCTGAATCCAACCCCTTGCACACAGGTGACCCCATTCCATGAACAGCGAGGCCAAGCGACCTCCCCCCTTGTACATAAGCCATACGCAGCAAACGTTAGAGACTGGGAAGGGATGTCATTTTAAGTAAGGCAGACCTACTGACTTTGTCAATGGGTCATAACACCTAAATATAAAAAGTAGGCCTATTGCCTTTATGAAGGGGTCAGGATATTATCATATATAAAACACATGCATTGTCTTTGTCAAAAAGGACCAATAATAAATTAAATGTATTGTTCATTAATGCAAACAGTGCAATGTTTAATAAAATTGATTGCCATTAAAAAAGAGAGAAAGATTTATTTTAGTGAAGTAGTGTGGCTCACTGGTTAGAGGCGGCAGACCTGAGAGCAGAGGACGGCAGACCCGAGAGCAGAGGACGGCCCGGGACCAGGGTTCGATTCCCGGCGCGGCAGGTTTCTGGACCAAGGTCAGCAGACTCGATAATTCTCTCGCCTCGGTGCCCACTCTGATCAGCGATCACACTCGGCAACTCTGGGCATTAGCTTGCCTCATCTTCACTAACGGCCCCACCAGACCGCCGGGGATGCCTGGTCTCACCCTGGAGATACCCATTAAGGGACCATCTCTCAGGGAAGCCAGGAAGGGTTTCGCAGCGGTCGAAGCGCCTTGGGACCCTACGGGTAAGTAGTGCGCTATATAAATGCCAATACATTTACATTTACATTTACATATTTTAAAAAACATCAATGTATCCTTGAGTTTCTTTTTTAACTTTTTCCAAGCTACAAAATGCAACAATTAAAACCACCTATGGTGACTGCACTCCAGCTGAAGAGTATAGAGCTCCAGATAGGAGTGCTCTAAATAACATACAGTTAGCTCTCCTGGGGTCATGGATTTGATGACCCAGGAGACTAACAGTTGTTTTAATGTTGCTGGAAGGTTGTCTCACTCTGTGCCACTGCCCCAGGACCACTGTGGTCCCACTGGCTCCCTCTTAGGGGACCCATTTTGTGGGCAAGTGGGATTTGTATTTGATACGTTTGACAGCAGTAGAAATAGGGAAGCTGCTAGGCACTCTGTATCATATCAGTTTCTGGCACCTTAACATGATTGCTAGGGATGCCCAATGATTACCATCTAATGGGGAGAGAGGATGTGGCCTAACCTCAAATCTGGGGATCTGGGTATGAGTCTATGCAACGATGCTCAAACATCCTGAGATTCTGGGCAAATCACTTAACATCCTGTGCCTAACAAAATGAATGTGTCCGTGTGCAACGCAACTGGTGCTCATGTAAATTAGCAAAGAAACAGGAGTTGAAAACGGGAATGCAGTGGAGGACAGGTGAAAGGAGAGTCAAACGGAGCAGAGGGAATTGTGAGGCAAGTAGAGGCCAACAACAACCGCATAAGAAGTGGATGGTTTATGGGAGGACAGGAACACAGAGGGACACCACAGCGAGGGCTACAGAACTGACAGTTAAGCGTTATTGTCCTTGATGAGATATGCGGTTTAAGGGGTAACTGAGACGCACCAGGTGAGCAATTGTGATGTATTGTAACTGTACAAGAGAAGCTACAACTGTAAAGCCTGATCAAGATGTAATCTGTAACTGTTGATTTAATGAAAATAATAATAATAAGTAAAAACTGATGCTCATGTAAAGCGCTCTGATACCTTCGGGTCAAGTTCGCTCTATATAAAACTCTGGAACAAATGAGAATCTTTGAACGAACATCAATCGTCCTTTCCGGTAACTCATTTGTTTTGCTGTCTAGTGAATCAATGACTCGCCGTGAAGAAATAGCAAAAAATGACCGTTTTCTGAATACAATGCCTGAATGAGATAAATGAATGTGATAAGGTATTTGATGAATAAGTGTACTTTTCATTTGTAAAATCCTCCCTTATGCGGTCCAGTTTGATCAAGATAACACAGCAAACATCTAATAGTTTGAGGAGCGAAAAAGTGTATCCCTGTAGGGTGATTTAAGTTTCGATTGTCTGGGGAAATGAGCCAAGTAAACCAATGGCTGAAGAGGCTGACAATAAACCCACTCTATGTACATTGTAAACAACAGGTCCTGCGCTGGCATGCCAGACCTTAAGCACTATTTCAGTTAAGTTCTGAGGTCACAATGCTTTCTGCTAGAGGCACACGTTTTTATACACTGTTTGATTCATCTGCCAGAGGACAAAGCAATTACCATGTAAGTATGTAATAAAATGAAGGACTCTCCGGGTGATTTAGGTTACAGTAAATACTTGATGAGTAAACATTTGAGGGTAGGTCAGGAAGGCAAGAAATAGCATGATTCCCCCAGAGTTTGAAGCAGCCAAACTGCCTTGAAAGTAATTGAAATATACTGTTCTTAGCAGTAATTTCCATCTGCTTAAGAATAGTTTGATTTACTTTTAAAGAGCACTATACACATCTGCTTTAAATATTTGCACCACAATGATAAAAATATAGATAGATAGATTGATAGATATATAGATAGATAGATAGATAGATATATAGATAGATAGATAGCTAGATAGATAGATAGATAGATAGATAGATAGATAGATAGATAGATAGATAGATAGATAGATAGATACTGTTGTTTATTGTTTAAAGGTATTTAAAACATCACAATATAACACAATATTATTATTGAAACAATTAAAGCAGTGTGGAAACATAATATAGCTTGTTCTTTTCATACATTTAGCATCCTATAAAAGCCATAATTGGCCGGTCAATAGTACTAACACACAATGAACTCAATTGGGACCATGGTTCACTAAAGTGCAGGTTCAGTGTTATACCAGAAGTTGTTTAGTGCACACTTCAAGCCCAGGACTAAGAGGGGTTGGGTGCTGTGGTCGGGTCAAATGCTGGGCAAATAGGAAGAGCGCTTCAATGGACAGGGGAAGGATTAATGAAAACATCATCGGACACCCCACCAAGTTCAATGTTATCCCAGAGGTTAACAGATATGTGATTGAAAACATTCAATACAATGAGATGAAAACAGTGACTAGACCTATACACAACAATTTTGTTAAGCATCCAGGGCCCAAGGGAATCACCTTTTTTTTTTTGTCCTCATACATGCCATCAGATCTGATATACTCTAGATGGGATCCCTCTGTGCCTTCCACACAAACAGACTCAATGGCCGCCCTGGATATATCTGTGCCCGGCAAACAGAGTTCCTCCAGAGGTAGGGCTGCCTCCTGGTCCCACTCCCGTTCTCTTGACTAAACGAGAGGCAAGTTACTAGGGAGGACCGGACAACAAACCTCTGGCATAATCCTAGGACTGGTATTATTTTATCCTCCAGGTCTCCAAGGCTGCCCAGACCT
The DNA here is from genome assembly GCF_964263255.1 of Lissotriton vulgaris. Lineage (NCBI taxonomy): Eukaryota > Metazoa > Chordata > Amphibia > Caudata > Salamandridae > Lissotriton > Lissotriton vulgaris. Next base: position 779,039 of record NW_028251431.1, read on the forward strand.
TATTACAACTAGATTCATCGCAGGCCATATCAGACTGACTCGTCATGATAATATTTTTAAGACGGTCTGTAAATGTGGGTGGGGCCTCCGTTTTCCATGCCCTGCAGATTTCCCTCCTGGCGATAACTATTACATAAAACAGCAATTTTGAAGCGGGGTACTTATACAATAATAAGGGAATCGCCTTTGGCCAGCAAACAACTTACATGCTCCATTATTCTATAGAAGAAGCATGTTCTATGAACAGATTGTTATTGGAAAAATGCCAAGTGTAATACAAAGTGACAGGCATCTCTGCAGAGTGTGCGATGGCTGGAATGTAAATTTAAGGTTCTATTTAGGTAGAGTGCAACTGCAACAGGATGGAAAAAGTTCATTAAGGCTGTGCTCTACTGGACGGGCTCTTTCGAGGTAAGGAACAGGCAATCAGAGACCGCCCAAAGCCGATTGAACTGAAGAAAGTGTCAAGTTCAATAAAATTTGGTGGGCATCACGTTGGGTGAGTACGTGTCTGGAGCTGAAATTTATCATTTAAATTATATAAAGTGCTACTGCAGCTTCAGGTGGGAAAATCCATGTTGGCTAAGCTCTAAGAATCTGCTTTTGGAGACAAAGACCCTGAGATGAAAGACAGGCCCAATTGAAGAGGGTCATGTATACACAACGGTTTTTGGTCCAATAAACCGACCAGCCTGGACCTCAACAGTTGCAAAACAGAAAAAAATGGCTAGCCAGAGTGCTTTGATTCAAGATTAGAACCCACACAGCCCATGAGTACTGTGTGACCGAGCCGTTTGTTTGGCAAAACATTTATTTCAGTTCATAATAATTTTTCAAAGTTCATAGAAACATGACATCAAAAAAGAGACAACACTGTCAAAAACAGTCAAGTCAAAGGCAAAAACAAACAATTGTGTGCACCATAAATACAAAATATACAGACGTGAATACTAAATATTCAAGCAGTTATCTGACACCAAAGTGCAACTTGACATACAATATGTACAGTCCAAATCAATTGTAATTCAAAACCATAGAGCATGAAGGAAGAGACAAAAGAGACAACACCAGTCCTTTAGCTGAAATACCAGTGATCTTTAAAAATCAGTGAGCCGTACATGAGCGCTGGCATATATTTGGCATCAATTACTTTACAGATGCCACTGAGATCAGGACTGCTCATCTTAGAAGCCAGTTTCCTAAAAGCTCATTGTCATTGACAAGGCAGACTTCTTTAAACTGGACAGAGCTGTGACATGAGAACAACGAAGATATCTTCCCTAAGTGACCATTACACCAAATTTTGAAGTTTATGGTATTTGTCCTTGATTCTATATGTGATTAACTATATCCGTATAGTGTCCTGTGGGAGTGTATTACAGCATGCATAACACAGGAAACATTGCATTAATTATCTATCCTTAATGCTTTATGTGATTAACAGTATCATTATAGTGTACTGTGGGGGTGTATTACAGCATAAATAACACAGGTGACATTGCATTTGTTGATTATAACAGTGACAGGGAACCTTAATGGGGTCTTTTTCAGATGGTACTCCACCCACCTTGTACACTATCTCACAACCTTAGCTTTCTCTCAGGGATCACCCCATGGCTTAATTTGTGGAGGCAGTTGCAGGTGATTGGCACAGGTACTAGTTTTTTGAGCAACAGGACTTAATTTTACATCTTCAGACTTTGGCTCAGAACAAGACCAAGAAAGCGAGAAAACTGGGAGCGAAGGAAGAAGAAACACATAGAAAAAATGAGCTCTAGAAGACAGCCTGTAAGATGAAAATTAAAAATAAGCATAGGAGAGTAGGAAGAGGCACCAGGTGGTTGTTGGTAACCTTCACATTTTGCATGTCAGACTCATTTGTTGCCCTACATTGTCTTTTGTCTTCAAATTAATCACTAAGTCATGTTTAGTGGACTCAATTGCTTGCTAAAAATGTATGGAACTCCCTCACACCTTTCAACTAAAAAGGAAAAAAGGAGAACCACCTCCCAACACCAATCTAACACCTGGATCCTATTGCATTACTGTTTTGGAGAAGAAATATCCAATCTGACCGTGCCAAATAGTAGACTTATTATCTGATAGATGGTAAATCCTACCTATGTCATGCAAGACCTATCTCAAGCATCTCTGTGCTATATAGCCATCACAAGTTACTTTTACCTGAATGCAGGTATTGGCTCACCTGATGCAGAGTGCAGAAATTCTGTGTTTTAGGGTTAAAGAAACGCGGGGTCCATAAGTCAATGTGGGCAAGAGTCCAATAAAACTGACTCCCAAAGATCTACTCAAGCTCTTTAGGCTCCCCCTCCTCTGAAGAATCTGCCCTAACAAGGAAAACTATAATAGCTCATATCATTGCCATCATACAAACTCCCACTTGCAATGATTCGCAATAACACAGCCTAGACTTCACATATTATTTCCTCTTAAGGTACATATAGTCCTAGCAGAAGCTTCTCCTTAGACAAGAATTGCAGTGTAAAATAGACAGGCGGTAGTGGTGGCACAGAGAGTCGCACATCAGAAGAACAAAGAACTGTAAAGGTGGGCAGCGTGTTGGCAAATTCCAAGTATGAAAAAGGATTTGTTTAGTAGGTGCCAATCAGGGTAACAGAAACACCCCACTACCTTGGGTGTTGATGCAAGGTTCTCCGAAAAGATTACTGTGCTAAACTTAAGACAGACAGATGTACCCTGGTACTCAACAATATTACTACAACATTGATTTAAAAAAATTGAAACACAAGATCTATGTATTCTATCGATTGCTCAAATCACAGCATATGACAATATTTGGATTTGTACAGGGGTTTTCTCAAATTTAATAATCAGTGTGACATTTAGTCAATACATGCTGTACATATATTAATACAAGAAAAAGATTTTTTCAAAAACTTTTCATGTTTATACAGTTATTTTTTCAAGGTCCAGTTCTTGTTGCTGGAAGAACAGAATAGCATGGTGAAATGGAGACATGATAGCCGACACGTGTTTTGTTACATTCGTAACTTCTTCAAGGCTGCAATAATAGTAATAGCATTCATGAATAATTGATTTAAGGGACATTTAGTAAATACATATGAATCAACTCAGTACCGCTTTATACAAAGAAAGTAAAGGCGAAGGCCCAAGTGAAGAAAATCTCAGAGTGATATGAGAGAGTACAAAAAAGCTGTAGCATTAGTGAGACGTGTGCATATCAATGGATGGGCCATTATATCATTCTCAATAGGGATAGTAGGACAGGTAGGAAAATAGTACTTAAGTGTAGTAAAATCTGGTAAGGAAAGGTAGATATACTCAGAAGGCAACATACAGAGCATGCACCACCCGAAAGTGAGTACTATTCATGGTAAACCGCAATTTTTTTAATAGAGCGTGCTGGAACCCAAGCCCAATATCATATGGTAAGGAGGGTTCTAACCTTAGCTACGTAAGGGGGGCGATCCTGAAAGGTTCATATAGAGAATCCACCAATGTCGTGTTGTCTTTATAGCTAAAAAGAGTAGCCGAGAAATAATTCCTAAGACATTAAGGTAAATAGTTATATGTAGCCAGTATGTCCTTAATGACTAGTTAAAAGAAGATAAGGTTTAAATAAGCAACTTATATGTGCTGTTTAATATCTGTTGATGTCTTTCATATGTCGTGGAAGAGCCACAGGAAGAAACTATTTCAGCAGTTCATGTGGTCTGGACTTCTCAACTGAGATTGCAAACACATAAGTAAAATAAAACGGTGAGTAAAAGAAAAAGAGAAGAAGCTGCAGGCATTCTTCTATTTAGTATGGTCCGTTTTAAATAACTGTGAAAAGTCACTCACGAATTAAAGTGCTAGTCAGAGAGAGCATAGGATATTGACATGAACTCGTCACAATTCATGAGTCAATTCTCCAAATAAGTAGTCCTCCATTCCTAATCTGTGCATTGTTGTCCTGGTAATCAAAATATAAGACATATGTGCAAAATGATATATCGAAGTAGGTGCTTGGTGGTTGAAAAGACATTAGTGCTAATGTGTCACTTACTTCAAAATACGTTGTTTGCCTGTAAGTTGCATGATTTAAAAAGTAGAGGTACACGCAATGTGCAACTGAAGGGCAGTGATACCTCCTTTTTGATAAAAGGAATTTTTTTTTTATTTAACAAAGTTTTATTAAGCATATAGTAGTCATACATTATGCGGGCATCCACATTTGTTACAATGCAACAATAGTATGCTCTGCAATGTTCAACCTAAAGGAAAAAAAGAAACCATACAAACATTGCCAAAGATCATGTCACATCGTGTCGTTTGAATATACTCATATACAAAACCAGTAACAGGATGTTCCAATATATCCCTCTCCGGCGAAGCACCAGCTTATGTGATAAATTGCTACAGCACCACCTCCAACCAGAGGAACATAGCGTGCCAGGATTTAATGTGTAGGGCAATATCAGTCCGATTCCAGCTCAGTCTGAGACAGTAGATATTCTCTTAGAGGAGCCCAAATGTCCCTGGGACGCGAGGACCGTGGCAGTTCTTCAGCGTAGGTCTCCAGCTGGTCCCAACAATATACCATGTCCTTGAGCCATTTATCCGCTTTTGGACACATTCTACTGTCCCATGTGAACAAGGTGCGCCTCTTCGCCAGTAACAGCACCACTTGAACAAATTTCCCAACAGCCCCCGCATTTTTGGGCCATGACCCAGTAAGCACAGTGCTGGAGTGTTAGTTAAGGGCATTCCCGTCATTGCTGTAATCAGAGCGAGTACCCTTTCCCAGTATTGAAAGACTCGCTGGCATTGCCACGCTATGTGTATAAAACCTGCATCCCCCATTCCACACCTCTTGCAGTTAGCAGTTGCCCTTAGCCCTATCCTCCACAGCCGTAGGGGAGTATGGTACGTTTGATGCAGGAATTTGAGGTGTATTATGCGCAAATTACTGTTGGACGTTAAGCGTCCCGTTATCGAGCAGACCGTCAACCACTCCTCCTCTGTGATGGGGGGTCAACGTCAGCATTCCATCTTGCCAAGCATGATGTAGAGCTGTGTGGTGTGTCTTTTTGTACAGTTATGTATAATTTAGTGACCAGCTTGCGTTTCGTGGGCATGATGAGGATCAGTTGTAGTGCAGAAAGAGTCTCGGGTTCCTCTGGGAAACTCGCGTAATGGTCTTTTATGGCGCGCCCCAGTCTGTAGCATGTGAACTGGAACAACAGTGTAGGGTTGTGTATGTAGGCTAGGTCGTCCCCAGTAATGTACATGCCTTCTGGGAAAATATCATTCATCAGTGTAATACCCGCTTCCCTGAGCGCTTTGACAGCCCCCTGATAGCTAGCAACTGATAATGCTGCGTGTCCCTCTATTGGCATAGCGGGCGCATATAATGGAAGTTTCTGCGTTCGTCGGCCAATCGCCTGCCATGCTGCTACTGTGGTGTCAAGTGTGTTTATCTCTGCTCTGGGGGTATGTCAGTGGGTGTGTGAGATAATACCGCGCAGAGGGATAGGGTGCGCGTCCCCTTCCTCAACCGCCACGTGAGGTAAGAAGTCGTGGGGCTTGTACCAATAGTACGCGTAATGTGCCTGACAGCACAGGTAATATACATAAAAATCTGGTGCGTTAAATCCCCCTCTGTCGTATGTTAGTGTCAAGGTCTTCCAGCTTATCCTCGCCTGTTTAGTGCCCCAGACCAGCCTCAGTAGTTGAGTCTGTAATGTTTTAAAAAAATGCTGGGTAAGCAGGATCGGAACATTACAAAATAGGTATAGAAATTTAGGCAGCACCACCATTTTTATGATGGAGATGCGGTCAGACAAGGACAGGAGAAGGCACTGCCATCTGTCTATTTGTTCAACTAATGCCCGATACGCAGCACCGTAATTTTCTGTTATTACCACTTGGGGGTCCCTATGTATCCATACTCCTAAATACTGGACAGGGTCTGCAGATATTCAACAGTTGGGGGGGTGGTTATTTCCGTCAGGGGGATGATGACAGATTTATCCCAGTTTATATGTAGGCCCGAGAATAAGCCGAATTTGACGTATTCGCGCAGTACAGGGGACAGGTGTTTATGCGGTTCTCTGACGTATAGGACCATGTCGTCCGCGTATAGCGAAATTCCTACTGGCCTGTTATTAAAGTTTAGAGCCACCTCTCTGTGTATCTGCCTTATTTTACAAGCCAGCGACTCCAGTACTATGGCAAATATGAGCAGAGAGAGGGGGCATCCCTGACGGGTGCCTCCACTCACCTTGAATTGTTCAGACGTGTCTCCCCCAACACGGACGCTCGCAGACGGCTCAGTATATAATATCTGTATCCATTGGAGGAATACCGAGGGAAAACCCAATCTGCGGAATATGTGCATCATGTACCTCCATTCTATAGAATTGAATGCTTTTGCGGCATCCAAGAGGACCGCAACAGCGGGCAGGTCGGGATTCAGGACATGAAGCATGGCAAAGATAGTACGTAGATTTAAAGAGGTAGAGCGGTCAGGAATAAACCCAGCCTGGTCAGGCAGTACAAGCAGTGGCATAAGGGGTTGTAGCTTGGTGGCCAGTATTTTGCTAGGATTTTGGCATCTAAGTTAATAAGAGATAGGGGGCGGTACGATTCACAGCGTTCAGGGGGTTTGTCCTTCTTTAAGAGGGTGATGATCATCGCTTGGCGTAGTGAGGGAGGAAGACGGCCAGATTCGTGCTCTTCAGCGTACATTCCTAAAAGGTGGGGCGCCAAAATATCAGCATGGGCCTTGTAATAATAATAATAATAATAATAATAATAATGCGATTTATTGAGCGCGAACAGCTACCTCACAAGGAGGTGTCCTGGCGCTGTGAAAGCAGCGGAGCCCCGAAGCGCAAGCCACATACAGGAAGTTAGTGTATTTTGTGGAAGAGCCAGGTCTTAAGTCTTTGTTTGAAGACGGCTTCAGAGGGAGCCTGTTGTAGCTCTGGGGGAAGAGAGTTCCATAACACGGCTACGTTAGCCGTGAAGGTTCTTCCCCCGCAGGCGTACTCTTTTTACCCGAGGGACCACAAGCTGCACCCGCCCGTTGGAACGGAGAGTTCTAGATTGGTGGTATCGGGGTAGCCTAGATCTCAAGTAATTAGGGCAAGTACCATATTGGGCTCTATATGCCAGAGTCAAGGTTTTGAACTTTATCCTGCTGGCCACTGGGAGCCAGTGCAGGGCTCGCAGGTGCGGAGAGACTGAGTGTTTGAAGGGAATTTGCCTTAGCAGTCTCGCAGCCGCATTCTGGACCATCTGAAGCCGTTGGATCAGATAGGCAGGAAGGCCCAGGTATAAGCCATTGGCGTAGTCCAGTCTAGAAGTTACAGTTGCATGAACAACCGTCTTGCGACACTCCTCCGGCAGTAGCCGCAATATCTTGTTCAGGTTCCTCAGTTTAGAGAAACAGCAGCCTGCAGTTTGCTGAATATGCGAGGCAAAGGATAGGCTGCTATCCCATCTGATCCCCAAGTTTTTGGCACTATGGCTAGGCGAGGGGGGGGGACCCATTTCCACCGGCCACCACAGCTCTGCAGGAGGAGGCGAGCCTTTGCCGAAGAAGATCACCTCTGTCTTCCCGGCATTCAATTTTAATTAATTTGTGTTCATCCATCTAGCGACATCTTGGAGGCAACCCTTGAAACTCGCAAAGGCACTTTCAGATACCTCCGAGTATGGGAACACCAACTGGGTATCGTCGGCGTAGGAGATCGCTTTGATCCCCCAGTTGGCGATAAGCGTAAAAAGGGGGGCCAGGTAAACATTAAATAGAAGCGGGCTCAAAGCCGAGCCCTGGGGGACGCCGTATTTTATCTTGGTGGATTTAGAAACAAACTCCCCCAGAGCCACCTTCTGTGTTCTCTGCGATAAGTACGAGCGAACCCAGCCCAGTGCCTGATCTTTTAGCCCTATCTCCGCCAGCCATTGTAGCAATTTAAGATGGTCCACCGTATCAAAAGCGGCCGATAGATCCAGGAGAACCAGCATAGCTGACTCCCCTGAATCCAACGACCACCTTACGGAGTCAGCTACCTCAATAAGAGCCGTCTCCGTGCTGAAGCCCGGTCTAAAGCCTGATTGGGTCTCATGTAATATATCATGCATCTCAATATATTTGTTGAGTTGCCTTTGTATAATTTTCTCAAGCATTTTCCCAGGGGCTGCCAGCAATGATATGGGGCGCAGCTTATTGAGGTCCATTGGGTCACCATTAGCTTTTATCTCTAGTGGGAGTAGTGTAGCATGCTTCCAGGCATCAGGGAAGACTCCTTCAACAATGGACCTGTTCCAAATTGCCTGTAAGGTAGGTGCAACAAACTCACTAAAGGATTTCCAGAGCCTGGGTGGGCAAGGGTCCATAGGAGACCCAGATTTACATTTTAGAAGTTCTTTCATGACAGTGAAATGAAATGAAATTGGATTTCTTAAGCGCATGGCTGCCCAAGAGCGTCCCAGCGCTGATACACACAGCTAGCTACCACGATCCTCAGGAAGCGGACTCATATTCCTCGTGGAAAAAGGAATGTCTTTAAAGATTTCCGAAACCTCTGAAAACAGGGTTCCAGACGGAGAGCTGCAGGAAGATCATTCCAGATCTTGGCTACGTTCACGGAGAACCTCCTGCCCCCTGAGCGAGTTCTCTTTACTCTGAGAATAGTCAGTAAATTGCTCCCATCAGAGCGGAGGGGGCGCGAGGACTTGTAGGGACATATAAGGTCCCTGAGGATTGGGGGGCCCATTCCCTGGAGAGACTTAAAGGCGATGGAAAGGGCTTTAAATTTGACTCTCTCCCGGATGGGGAGCCAATGGAGAGCTCTAAGAGCAGGCTTGGCCGAAGTTCTTTTTCCAGTACCTGTCAAAACCCTGGCCGCCGCATTTTGTGCTCGCTGAAGGGTGTTGATGGCTGATTAAGGGGCACCAAGCAGCAAGGCGTTACTGTAGTCCAGCCTTGACAGTATTAGCCCCTGAATCAAGAGTTTCCTTGAACTAAAGGGGAGAAGAGGCAAAACCTTTCGGACCGAGCGTAACAAACCGTAGCAGATCCCTGCCACTTTCTTCGTATGTACTCTGAACGTCAGGTCAGGCTCTAACCACACTCCCAAGCTCTTAATCTCATTTTTAGGTTGGGGCGCCTCACCCAAACAGGGGGGCCACATTGTTTTGGGAAGAGAGGTGGAGAGATTGCCCAGCGATATCATCTACTTGATCAAACTGCTCAAGTATCGCGGTTGGCTTTCTTATTATGTCAGGGGCATCAAGTTTTGTCGTCTCTACCTCCGGGGCAAAAGAGTCATAGACTTTTTGGATCTTGCCTTCGAAGTATTCCGATATCTTATTGCAGAGTGACAATGAAGGAGTAACCTCCCTCTCCAAACAGCCAGGCTTGAAGAAAGATTGAACCACCTTAAAAACTTCCTTACTAGAGCACTCTGCATTTTGTATGGAGGTCGCAAGAAAGGATTTTTTTGCCCTCTGTACTGCCTTCTGAAATGTTTTTAGCGCTGTTCTATACCGATTTCTTTCCGTATCACCGTAACTGACCCTCCAGGCTCTCTCAAGTTTTTTGCACTCCTTCTTGCCCTCTTTAAGGTCACTCGAGAACCAGGGGGCTGAAGGGGACTCTCTTTGGGAGACAGCTCGTTTTGCCGGTGCAACCGAGTCTACCTTGTTCTTAATCCAGGTATTAAGAGCCTGGGCATTCAGGTTGCTGTCATGCGTCAGCACCGGTCTATTTTGGCACAATACTGGCCCCATTGCTTCCGGGACTAGCTTTTTCCAGGGCCTTTGAAGATAGACATGTTTCCTCAGAACTTGTCTAGGGGATTTTATTTCCACCGTGAATGGGATCAAAAAATGATCTGACCAAATTACTGGCATAGCCGTATCTACTGATTTTTTTGAGAAAATGGAGGGAAGAGGAAGAATAGAGTCCATTCATTTCCCCTATCTAAGTAACTAGTAATCAAAGGAGAATGGACACTGGTATCCGCAAAAAAACCAATAGTTTTTTGTATCGTAGACCCTCATAGACTTCCTGGGAAGTGTCAAAGCGGTATATCTTTTCTCCGCCCCATCAGGAGTCTGGGCATAGTCATCGGATCTACGATTAACGTGCAAATGCCTGCCTCACCCGAGGCTACTTCTGGTATTCTGCAGAAGTGTCCAGAGATGAAAAATGTGTCTTTTAAAAAAGGAACTGGCTAGATCAGAAAATGAAAAAATTTTAATAAATACAAAGAAATAGCCACTCTTAGTAAAAATTCAGTGTTGATATGTAAGTAGCTGAGTTATGAGGCTACTATATCTTTCCAGAGATGTCGACATGTTTCAGCTCTACAAGGCCCACAGGGGTCAGGGGAGCTTTCGTCAGGACAAAAAACAAACACGAAACAAAAAAAGGGGGGATCGCTATGTCTAACACACACTCCTTATGTGTGGGTTACATTTACAGAAAAGCTGGAATTTCCAAACTTTCGTAGTCCGAAGTCGGACTTCAGCGGGGAGTCAGGGTCGCGGCAGGAAATTATACCATGCGGCCAGTCTCTGAAGCCTTGTGCTGACTCTGCCCCCGGTTATAGCCGTATCTACATTAACATTCAGATCATTCTCAAAAATAAGGTCGAGCGTGTGGCCCGCACTATGCGTAGGGCCTGCATTGCACAATGTCAAGTTTGCTGACCTAAGAGTCGAAACAAAAGTGTTCGCAAAGGTACAGTTCTCGTTATCCACGTGTAAATTAAAATCCCCAACTAAAATTGTAAAATTCTGCAGTTAACCCGTCGGGGCCGGGGGCTTTTCCATTCGGAGGTGTCTTGATGGCATCTACCACATCCTCCGTGTCTATCGGAAGACTCAGATACTTGCGGTGCACGTCCGACAGCCATGCGCAGGCGATGTCTTGTAGGTATTCATCCATGTCTGTCTCGCCCATCCCTCCCGTGGACGTGCATAACGAGGCATAAAAATGACAGAATTGTTCCACTATGGCGGCAGGTGTATAGTGAGATTTGCCATTTGTGTCTACGATGTGGTCTATGGGCGGGTGATAGGCCCTACTCTGCAGTCGGCCCGCCAGCATTTTGCCCGGTCGTCCCCCCTCCCCACATCGCTGAGCTACGTGGCGTTTGGAGAGATATTTCACCTCTGTGTCTGCGAGCGTATTGTATTCGTCTATGTGCCTGTGTATGTCAGCAAGAACGGCTGTCGAAGGTGCGGTGTCATATCGTGTTACCAGCTCTCGCAGCCTCTTCTCTACGGCAGTTAGCTGTCCCCTAATGTCCCTCAGTATCCCCGCGGATGTGCTTATGCAAGTGCCCCGTATTGTGACTTTAAAGGCCTCCCATAGTGTTTCCTGGATATCCACTGACCCTACATTTAACTCGAAATATTGCATTATGGCCGATTTAATAGTATCGGCGTATATAGGATCAAGGAGTGCTTCTGCCCTGAACCGCCAGGTAAATGGTTTATGTGGGTTATGCAGGATATGTAGAGATAGGAGCACCGGATTATGGTCTGACAGCGTTCTGGGGAGGTTATGCACGTCTGTGACCCAGCTATGCGCTCCAACACTTAGTAGCCAATAGTCTAGTCAGGACCAGCCCCTGGTCGCGGGAGAGATATGCGTCCCTGATAGTACTCTGGCATTTCTGTGTCGCCATGCGTCTACCAGTCCAAACTCTAGCATGCCATCTTTCACACAGTCAGCAACTTTTATCATTCTGGTGCTCTGTAGGTTAGATTTGTCAGTCCAGGGGTCGAGGTATGTGTTAAGGTCACCCCCCAGTATTATTTCCGTTTCTGGCCATTCCCGAAGTGCTCTAAACTTGTTTAGGTATGCCGATGTGTCGTCAACTACCGGGCCATAAATATTTACTATTATTACTAGTACATTGCCTAATTTCCCCATCACCATCGCCCATCGGCCCTCGGAGTCTGTGTTAGTGTGGAGCGCTGTGAAGGCCACCCCCTTTTCCACCAGTATAAGGACTCCTCTAGCGTAAGTGGAATATGACGATGCTAGACGGTATGATGGCCAGTGTTTGGCAATCCTGTCCTCAGATGCCCTGGTTAAGTGCGTTTCCTGCAGTAGCGCGAGGTGTGCCTGGTGTCTGTCAAGCTGCACCAGCACTTGCCTGATTTTTTGCGGTGTGTTTAAGCCATGGACATTCCAAGTTATGCAATTATAGGTAGTCCCAGTCATGTGTAGTGCTCTTGAGTTGTGTATCGTCGTTTGGCTTTGCAACAGGGCAGTGTCCCCGATGGTGAGAACAGTGCAGTGTAGTGAACTGAACAGTGAGTGACTCTGGCTTGTTAAAAACAAAAACTTGCCCCCCCCCTCCCACCTCCCACTTCAGCATACCAAACTTGCTAAAGACATACCCCTCGGTGAACTCCCACAAAAGTCCCAACAGTAAGAAATACAATTCCCATTGGGGATCACCCATCGGGGGTCGTGGCGGCTACAACCTCTCCCAGATGAACAGAGGGAGGGGTGCCACCGATTGCACAACATTTCCCACCAGCCCACATATCAGTGCAGTATGCATAGGAAACAGTCATATCCCCGTGCAGGACTGAAGTGAAGAAATCAGGTGTATCACATTTTGATCATTACTACCCGTCCCCCCGCCTTTGATATCAGTGTCACATGCCCTCTGATAGGTCTCGCCGTGCCCCTCTTACTGTTCACTCATCTACGTCGGATGTCTGGGAGGCCGGAGATTGCTGTTTCTGGTGCCGCAGTGTCCGCGCATGGTCCATTGCATGTTTAGGGCTGTTGAAGATCTTTCCATTTTCCATTGTGCCAACTCGCAGACGCGCTGGGTACAACATTGCATAGGGGATCTGTTCTTTCTGCAGCAGCTTCTTGACGGCCTGAAATTCCTTGCACGCTGCTTGCACGCTCGCCGTAAAATCCGGGTAAAAGGATAGTGCATTGCCTTGATAGGTGATTGAACCTTTGAGTCTGGTTATTCGGAGAACTGTGTCCCTATCTCTAAAGTTCAGTAGGCGAGCGATGATTGGTCTCAGAGGTGTTCCTGGCAGCGGGCGCGCTGCAAGTGATCGGTGCGCCCTTTCTATTGCAAACAGAGGAGAGAGTTCTTCCTTTCCGCAGATTTCCTGTAACATCCCTTCGACATATTCCTCTAGGCGCCCTACATTTGCCGATTCTGGCAGGCATAAGATGCGTACGTTATTTCAGCGCAACCGCGCTTCAATGTCCTTGTTTTTGGCCTGTATGACTGCCAGCAATTTGGTGATGTCGGTGGTCTTCTCTGCCACCTGTTGGAGTCTGTCCTCCGCATCAGGAATTGTTTGTTCAGGCTCACCGATTTGCGTCGCTTGCTTGTCGAGTTTAGTGGAAAATTGATCCATCCTGCCGTTGAGTGCCTCAATCTTGCCATCTATGGCCTGTAGACTTGCCTGGATGGCTGCGAGCGACTTCTCAAGCGCCGTAGAGGAGTGTGCTGGCGCGTCCTGCTCTGAGTCCGAGGCCACGGTGTTACCAGGCTTGGATCCTTTACACAGCTCGAATGTCAGCCGGGGCTGGTTCTTCTCGGTCTTGCCCATTATACTGGAGGATGAGTACCGGCCACAGTATGTTTTCCCTTGTGTCGCTGCCGCGGTAGTTCCCTGGTCGCACGTGAGTTTTCGGCACTTTGTCAGGTGTAGTAGGAGTTAAGCGCGTCTGCACGAGTGGTATGGCGCGTAGGTCGCTTAAAGGCAATGCGGCGTCGCTGCGGAGGGTGAGTTCACAGCGTAGTGTCTACCAGCGACCAGGGCTCCCCAGGTCTGTGCAATGCGCAGTGGCGCGGAATCCGCACCCGGGTAGCAGTTGGCGTCTCGTCGGCCCATGCCCAGTTCCTCGGAAAAAAGACTGTGAAGGTCCCTCTTTGATCCGCAGTTAAGGTGCGCGCAGTCTCTGTCTCTCAGGTGGGCAGGGTTTGGCTAGGTGGCGATGCGATTACAGGTGAAGTCACCTGCAATCAGGCAACCTCACTGTGTGACCTCAGTGTTCTCCGCACCTCAGCTACCGGTCTCGGTGTGTGTCGGGTCTCCCCGGTCGGCCCACCAGGTTCCACAGTCCCTCCGGTCACCTCAGCTCGGTGTTTCTAGCAGGCGTCCCTCAGTTCTCAGACGGTGCAGAATGGCACCTGATTCTCCGGGCGCAGTAGTGGCTCTAGCAATTGGGGGTAGACGGCAGCGCCGAGTTATCTCACAAGGCAGTCCCCCGGCAGTGCGTTCAGCTGGTCTGGGCAGCAGAGGCAGGCCCCGCAGGCGGTGTCCCAGGATGTTGTGGGCCCATGTCAGCAGCGCGCCGCAGGCCTGTGGTGAAACTCACCCCCATGGTGCCCGCAGTTCTTCGCCAGTATTTGCGGGGTCAGTGCCTGTAGCTGCAGTCCCCAAAGGCCATGCTGCCGAGCAGTAGAGGCGGGGGAGCGCAATTTCAAACGGCCGGGCAGCTTCACATTTTGCCCGCGGCCTACTTCCCGCCCCAGGCGCAGGGCGCTGCCGTGATTTCTTTCCCCCGGCACTCACAGCCACCAGCGCAGCCTCGGCCCCCAGCTCACCATCGATGCTGGTCGCGTCATTGTATCCCAGCAGGGGGGGGAGATCTGTCCGCTGCGGGCCTCTGGGGGGTGGGAAGTCACCTGGTCCGCTGTCCCTCTGTGGTGAAGTTCGCGACTTAACAGGGCGGCCGTTAGTCGCGGGCCGCCATTACAGCATGGACTACGGTGGCAGCGCGATCTTCAGCAGCCCGATTTTCAGCCCCGTGCAGGCTTCGCCAGATATCGATGGGTAGCTCTCGGGCTCAAGAACTGAGTCCTGCCCTCGAATCGCTGATTACGCCGAGCTGGTGCAGGATGATTATCGGTGGCTTGCGGAGCTGCACTACCGTGCGGCCATTTTGCTGAGATCAAGCCACGCCCCCGAAATTCCGTAAGTTAGATGCGGAAATTTTAGATTGTATAGATATGGTATTTCCTTGTCTATTTACTGCAGTATAACAAATGCCAATACCAAAGTGTAAGTGCCCCAGTATCTGTAGTGGCATTTAAGAGAATTTACCAAATAAGGTGCAAACGTTATCTGTTTAATACAGTTTGAGAGCCTGTACCAAAATATGAAGCGCCCAAGTATCTATAGTGAACATTAGAAGAGTTTTCCAAGTAAGATACTCTTGATTATACTATGTTAAGCTGAGTCCCAGAGGGCGGTCAACCCATTGAAGAGGTAGAAGAGAAGAAGGTAAAAGGTCTGAAATAAATAAAACTTACTTAAAAGTCTATTGTTTGTCAACTCTGGGCTGAAGTATGCCCATGTAGATGAAATACCTGAATATAGTTAGAAAAACGTCCCCAAAGTCGGACTGTTTGAGCTGAAGTTAAAGAAACATTTCAGGGGAAAGTGTTTCCCCTAATGGCAACACAAACACTTACCCATAACTATTCAGATGAGTCCGTTGTCTCATGGCATACTGGTCCAAGTGAGGAACCGAGTGCAAGTGAAGCCTTCGTATTTAAAGGTAAGCAGCAGTTGTGGAGGGTCATCCGACCCAGGAGTATAAAATGGCAGACAGGCATTGATCTTAAAAATAGAGAAGAGACTAGTGAGTCCATGTTGGGTGCATGGTGGCCATTTTGAAGCAGGGATATTAGTGTAAGTGCCAAAAGTAGCAAAAGTAACTCACAAATGTAATTTACCTTTTTGGATCAGGCCCAAAGTGACTAAACGTCTTGGGAGACTATATAGAATTACTAAACACTGATACTAATCAAAGCTTGAGGCAGTAGTGGATTGTTGACAAACCCAGGCACAAAAATCTCTAAATGTGACTTCAGAGTTGTTTTAGTTATATTAATATTGATTTTCCTTATTTTTACAAGATATCCTCCACATAGATATTTCCACAAAATGCAGGATTGATTCAGTTAGATAAACATAATTTGATCCCTGGAAGATCTGCAACCCTTGCCATAAGACGATCCTTTTGCAAACTTATGGATATGGTACTCTCTCCTTCTTCATTCATGTTATCATTGGATGCAGTGATAACATTTGATTTAGTAGCCTTGAGAAGGATGACTTTTGACCCTTGCAGTGCTGACTTTTTAATATTCATTTCATTAAGATTTTCACAGATTGCCCTTCTGAGTCATACACAATTGCATGAACTGAGAACAATTTGTTCACAGATTGATTACACGGGGTAAGAAACCAAAACATGCCTTGAATGATTTCCTGGTACATTTGCAAAACTGCAGATCAAGTCTTTAGATGATTCTATGTTAGGATATAGTTAGCAAAAATATCATCTGACAGAAATATTGTGCCCTAACTATCGTTTCTAAAAATATTGTCCCATTGCGTGGATATTTTAATTTGTTATCTCTAATAAGGCTATATTTTTTTAAACAATATTTAGGACATGCTATTTCTCTCAGCGCATATTTTCTTATGGTATACTGCTTCATAACCTTCAGGATGTGCAGATTGCAACAAAAAGGTTTTGTGTGTTACATGGCATCTTACTGTATTACAGCTCCTGTGGCAACATCCAAATTACATACCACATTCTTGGTAATACGAATTAAGCTTCTAAACATTGGATAAACTCTGAAATTAAGTTTATATACAAATATCTTCTGTACATTTTTTTCCGAAGATAATCCTTGTTGAGTGCTAACCTGCTATAGAGCACAACAAACACAGGTTCAGTTTTTAGTGCAGGAAAATGAGAAGCAGTTTGTTCCCTGATTCTTCTTTTCCTGGATGTTTGTCATTTGTCCCATCACATTGTATTTTTAAGTTGATGTAGCGATACATGCTGAGCCACATGTATGACCCGGTTCGCATATCTCTTGTACCACACAACTTGGTGAAATAGCAACGCAAACCGTAAGTCAAACTTTGGAAGCTAGACAAAGCCATTTTGCATGGCTCAAAAAATCTGGAGTAACACAACGCTGCGCAAATCACTGCGTTGCGTTACTCTGCCCTGGGTAGGTGTCCCATGCATATTGTGTGGGTGTTTCCATGCAACTCCCATGGTTTATGATACATTTGCAGATTTACAAGACCTTGTCAAACTGGGAATGCGGCAGAAAGATATACCTCCCCAAGAGAGGCGTAACAAGGAAAAATATCTTTATTTATCCTTGTTTTTTTTTTGATAATCAACTTTATTTGGAATTTGAAATAATAGTCAAAGTTCATTGGGTGTAGCTCAAGCAAATCACACAACAGAATATTAGATGGGAATCGTGGGAGGCGGGTCTTGACATGCCGGTCCATATTCAGGGTTACAGGGTTAAGACAAGGGTTAAGAACAGACAACAGAGCTTTAATCATGGTGATAATAAATTAAACCATTTCCCCCAGATCCTGTGAAACAGGTCCGAACCCCCTTTAGCTTCAAACAGGGCCTCCTCCTGGGTGCCGCACCAGTCGACCCCTCTCCTCCATTTCCCCACAGTGGGCGGATCAGGCCGCGACCAGTGGCTTGCTATGTCTCTTTTGGCCACCGCCAGTGCCGCCCCAAGGAGGCACTTGTCCGCCCCGGAGCCATCTAGGCCGTCGAAGACCCCCAGAAGGAGTTGAGTTGGCTCGTGGGGAACCTCCCATCCAGGGCACGCGTTAGCTCCTGTTCCACCCCCCTCCAGAATTGTGCCAGCCTAGGGCAGAGCCATACCACATGATAGAAGTCTGCTGGCGCAAAAACCACACCTCGCGCAGTCCGGGGTAGGACGCAAGCGGGCCCGGCAGAGGCGGTCAGGGGAGAGGTAAGCCGCGTGAAGATAGTAGGTCTGGACCAACCTGAGTTTTGCGGAGGTAGTCAGGGTTCTGGGCACCATAAGGGCATACCTCCAGTCCACCTCCTCCAGGGGGTATACACCTGTTACAACTCAACTTTTACAACTACCTACCATTACAACGCAACTTTTACAACGCATACCATTACAACGCATTGCGCTGGGGGGCGCTCTAGGATAGGGAATAAGTATAATTTACTATCCAACACCTTCCCTAGTGTCCACGGGGACTGGAGTTAGAATAGTAAATTATACTTACCACTATCCAGCACCTCTAAGCGCTATGCGTTGTAATGGTATGCGTTGTAATGGTCACGTTGTAATGGTAGGTAGTTGTAATGGTATGCGTTGTAACATGGTACATCCCCTCCAGGGATCCCATCCATCCCTCCCAGCGAGCGCGCAGCGCTTCTAGGGATGCAGGGCCATTATTAAGTAAGAAGCGATAGATACGGGAGATTCCCCCCCCCCCCTCCCCAGGTCCCCCATCATCACCTGGGCCTACAGCGGACTGAATTCCGGAAGGGAGATTGGGGAAGGGAGATGGGTTTGGAGCGCGTGGCGCAACTGGAGGTATCGAAAGTGCTGGGTGTGGGAAAGGGCATGATTCCGCTGTAGGTCTGCAAAGGCCCGGATGTGATCCCCCACCCAAACATCCCCCAGCACTGATACGCCCACCAAGTCCCACTGGCGGAAGCCAGTCAGCGCCGCCACCTCTCGAAGCCAGGTGCCATGCCACAGGGGCGTTTGCCTGGTGAGTGTCCGGTCCCAGTCCGTGTAGCGCAGAGCGGCGCGCCACGCCATAAAGACCGACCTTGTGATGGGCGCCATGGAATGTGGCACAGGACTGCCATAGAGGAGGGCCTGGATCTGCGGGAAGTCCATCTTCTCGAGCTCCACCTGGTAAGCTGGGTCGGACCAGCCGCCCGCGTACCAGTCATGGATGACAAGGAGTCTAGAGGCAATGTAGTAGAGGAAGAGATGAGTCACCCCTAGGCCTCCGTCGTATGGGGGGACACAGGAGTGTGCCAGCGAGATGCGTGATCGACCGCTTCCCCACAGAAAGCGGGTCAGATACCCATTCAGTTCACGGAACCAGGCGCGTTATTTATCCTTGTTACTTCCTCTTTCTATGTCTGTTGCATTCCGCAGCACACATAGAAAGAGGAAAAAGCTCTTCTTACACAAAAACAATCCTGCCTACAACACAGGCACCCTTGCACCTTGGGGCATGGGTGCCTGTGTTCGTGCTTTGCCGCCAAAATGCCACCATTACGCAGGAAAAGGACAGGAATGTGCCAAATTGGATAAATATGGCACATTCCCACTCTTTCTCTGTGACGCAGGGCAGCATAGCAAGGTGATTTGCTATGCTGCCCTCCACCACAAGTTCATAAATATGGCCCTTAGTATTTTTGCTCATCGAGTGGGTAAATGCATGGTTGTTTGTAAACTTTGTATAAATGAGCAGTTTTTGGCACTGAGCCATTTCTGCACTGTTGCAGCACAAACACATTTGCTAAACCTAGTTTCAGACGTGCTTCCTGGCATGGTTACCCTGTCACTTGGATCACGCGCTGGATATCTTGGAAAGGATTCTTTTACCGACATAGCCTGCTACGGAGACAATTGTTTATTTTGGAACTAAAATGAGCGCCTATTGGTTTATTTGTCTTAATTTTGAGCTCCACTGAAAGAAAATCAATAGAGAAAATCGAGTTTGTTTATACTGGAGAGAGTTTGTAGCAATCTGAGAACAATTTAACATTGATATCATCAAAAGCGCTACAAAAATATCACTGGTCAAAGCAGAACAACTGGTCCTCATCTAGAATTCTAATACATCCTTATAGTAACATTGCTCATAATTAATCATCCGCAAGCCTGTTTTATGACAAGAAGAAACCAGCAACAGTAACATGAATCGGAATTACAAAGAGCCCTTTGCTGGTACGGAAAACAACATGCAAAAAGTAATCTGTTAGTGTAACTACTGACCAGAAAGAGACACTTTCAGCATTACTCTCACAGGCTTTAACAAAATACAGTGCTCGCCATGACTGGAGGTGCGTTCCCTATCTTGAAAGACACCTTCAATTCTCTTTAATTAAATTGTCACTTTAATAACGCCTTGGCGCTAGGCCAAGGTGTTCAAATCCCTAGAAACTAATCTTTTAGAGGCTTATCGTGGATTTAGGCAGCACAAGAAGATTAAGAACCTCGGTTTACCTCCCAAAAAGGAAATGATTTCTCTGCTGTGTCGAGTGGCGGGCACTGTAATTATTCCCATGCAAGGGTATTTCAAGCCTGGTGCTTTCCATCGAAGGCTTTCATTAAATGATTTAGGGTAAGATGCCTGGGTTTGCAGGACTTTAGCCTTCTTCTTTGAAAGCCAGGTGTTGAGCAGGAAGGAACAATTAGGCCTTTGTGTCTGGCCTTTACCTTTACAGTGCAGAATCCTTTCCTGGTGCATACCTTGGGGTGAAAAGGTAATTGTGCAGCTTTCCTCCACACCAAACCACAGGCATCTCCCCTCTTCTACATTTCAATGCATAAATTGCCATTTCTATGCATCTAGTTCTCTGCTTTAACTTTCATTTCTCCCTGCTTTGATGGGGGATGATTTGATTGGCATGAGGGTGGCTGACGGATTGCTATATAAAACATTATTTAATGTCCTGCATAATTTTAAGTGAATTGATATCACTGGTTTGTGGGTGTAGGATATCAGTGTCAGATGAAAAGCCTTAGGGCTATGATAGGTTATCACATTACTATGCTGGTAATCTGGATGTTGCGTTAAAATCTGAGATAGCGCAAGCAGAGTATTGATATATATATATATATATATATATATATATATATATATATATATATATATATATATATATATATATATATATATATATATATATATATATATATATATATATATATATATATATATATCCCAGCGACATTTCTGTCATTTGTGATAGCTAATGTTGCATATCAGAGAAGGTTTGTTTGTATGTGGGCTGTTCTATAGTGTCTTGGGTGTTTTTATCTGATAAGTTTTGAGTGATGCTGTTCAATGTCCTTTGATAACTAATGGTACAAGATGTCTGAGCTGTGTGGGATGTATGAAGAGTGTTCGATTCAATATCTTCTGTTGTATGATACAAGTTCTTTTGGGAGTGATGGAGGTCAAAAGATAAAACATTTTGATGAATAAGTGAAATACATTTGTAGAAGGGCTCTGCACACTGAACCGCCTCAAGGCATTCTTTCTTTTGTGCCAGGCAGTTTCCAGTGAAATCCTGTTATTTGATTGTGGAGGAAAGTGATCTACTGCCCCTAGTGGGAATTACCATCATCTCCAAGCAAGTCAGAAGTCTTTGCAGGGCCCAGGTAAACAACTGTAGGAAGTCCCGTAAGGCAAGCACATGTTACTGAGTTAAAAGTGTAGGTCCTGCATGGAAACAGAAAACATGCATGCACAATACAGCATCTGTAACCATCTAGTGGTATTAGCTGCCTCATCAATAAAACACAGGGCAGGCTTAGCACAGAATCGATAAATATATGTTACAGCATGATTACCAGGCCTTGACAAAATTCAGGTCCTAGGAATAATGGCCCCTTCCTTCTGACAGCCCTGATCAAATCCACACATGTATGCTTTTGTATGTGATGCAGTGGGTCTTGAAGAATACTCACTGGTTGCTGGGAAGCTTGGATGGTGATTTTCACATTTGGTGCACTGGAGTTTCAGGTTGTCAGCCATCAGTAATGGACCAAGAGGATCTAGAACTGCGTCGCTGGGGAGAATTGTTTTCTAAAGATCTCACTGGGGAGAATTGCTTACATTGCTCTAAGTACAATTATGGACAATGTAAGTTAAGAGAAGGAGCAGTTGGAGCTGGGACATTCATTAAAAAAAATATGAGGGTCTGCAGTCATTATTGACATAATCCGAAGGCTCGATACTTCCTAGGAAGAGCCACACTCTCTCCAATTGTAATAATTTCCATATGCAAAGCTATTTAAACACAAAATACTCTTTGGGAGGGACTTCGATGTGCATTTAAGCATTTCAGAAAGGTAATGTTTGTCCGCTAACATGCCTACTACGTCATGAAATGATTTGGTAGTAGCAAATTGGCCAATTAATATTAAGAGGTAGAGAAAATATATAACCAAAGGAAAAGTGCAAAATACTTCTGCTATTTTAAATGAACTGATCTGAGGAAGGGGGGTGTTTGATTGACCTCATACCTTTCCATTTGGTTTTTAATAATTATTATTTGTCACTAACGTGTTTGGCCAAGCTATAAGAAAATTGCTGAAGCCTGTATTTTGTTTTTAGGCGGGCATTATTTAAGACGTTTAATTACATTTAAATCTTATAATTAAGTTTACACTTTTGAGTAAGTTTACTACTTTTTGGTAGTCACAAGCTAGACTTTTGATGTAACTTACACTTTTGATATCAATTACACTTTTCTAGTAAGTCCAACACTTCACATGGCTAATTACAGGTACTCCAACACCCTCCAAGGGAAAAAAATTATTGATGGCACTTAAAATAAAACCCTGTAGGAAATAATGTTAAATTAAATGAAATTGTCTAAAATAGCCAAAAATATAAATAATTATAAATTAATGTAAGAATAAATATATATATGCATATACATAAATAATTTTTCATGCTCTATTTTGATTTTTCTAAAATAATTTAACAATACATTTTATTAAAAAAATATTTCATTAATATTAATTAATTCTATTCATCAATTTTGATAAGCACAGTAGGTGGATGTTTACTCTCCAATGCAGCAACGTTTTATTATGCATGATCAAACAGTTGTTTCATCTAGTATGTTATTTATTTTACAATATGTCAGAATTCATGACTTTGAATACAGGTATTTATAAGGTCCACATGCAAACATGTTCTTTGTGAACAATGCTCCTCATTGGAATGCTCTCTTGCATTGGAGAGTAGCATTACACCTGACAAACACCAATACTCCTGTGTACACCTTTAGCAGGTGCTGCATTTTATCATTATTCCAAGTTCCGTGCCTTGGAGTGGATTCTAACAGAGTGACCCTGAATATTTCTGCCCCCAAAAACTATTAAGAGTATTACATTTGAAGTCTAAAAAGAGTTCTATGTCTTCCAAAATGTTGCTGTTTTAAAACTATGGATGTATTAAACACGAGAAACTACAGTAATTCTGGCGAAACAGGTGCAGAAATCTATTGCTAGACATATGTAGGAATGCCTATCACCAACTATTTTAGCCATTAATACTAATGGCGTGAGTGAACACATCTCTAAAAAATCATAGACCCCCTTACATTTTTCTAAAGGAGGCCTGCACTTACAATAAACATTAAAATGAAACTCCACATTTTTAACATTTACTACAGATTCTAAACAGGAAATTCTTTACATTTAACCATCAATAAGTTGGACCCTCATGCTTAAGGTGCTGCAAATCACTGCAGAGCCAAATGTCAGACAATTGCTGTAGTTGGAAGTATATATTTCACTCAGCATGTCTAACCTTTCTCTCAAATGGACCAGGAGGATATTTATGAATTTACAGACAATGCGTCCTCATTTTTGCTCTCTAGACTGCAAGCTATCAGAAAATAAGGAGATAAAACTACTTTTCTCAAAGATGGTCTTCAAATCCCTGCAGTAAATGAACGGTGAAATCACTCTAAAAACTGGTGAACTTGCTAAAATTAGTGTTGCAATAACTGATTTAAATTGAGAGTAAAATATGCCCCTTTTGTGCCCCTCAAAACCAGGCCTTCATCTCAAATGTGGTCCACGTGGAACAAATAATTTTGATGTAACTTTCCTTCTCTATACGACCATGAAGAAACGTACTATTAACCAAAGACATCAATTAAACTCCAATATTTTAGGGTCTTATTTACAATTGTAACACTACTCGAAGAGGGGTAGCCCTGACTCCTCCCTGGAGGGTGCATACCTCTTCGGATAATATGAATTAATTAGTATTCTGTTTGGAATGCTAAAAGTCTTTTTTTAAACTTTTTATTTATTTATATTGAGCAGAGCATAAGGGGCATGACAATGATAATAATTAACAGGGAGTTTAAAAACCACATTTGATCAGAACATACAAGTCATGAATAAAACCACTACAGTGAAAGTGCAAAGTAAGTGCAAAAAAGCATTTTGCAACAATAATCTGGCAGAATACCCGTTTCTCAAAAGTGCTTAAGTTAATATCCCAACTTTTTACAGATATACAATTTAAGCTTGCTAAAGGGCTAAAGAGCTAAAGTGCTAAGGTCAAAGAGACTTCTATTCCTTCATAGTTTCAAGATTTGCTCGATATTTCTAACTCACAGTGAACTTTTTTGTAGCTCCCACCTGCCTTGCACCTTGCATATGCTTCTATGAAAATCCTGGTACGTTTCATCTTGTTTAGCCACCTCACATTTGAAGGTGCTTCTGCTGATTTCCAATTCTGAAGAATTAGGGAGCAAGCAACAAGGGAGGAAATAGCTAGAAAAGTCTCCTCCGATTTTGTCAAGTTTGCCCTAGATCTGGTAATGCCGAAGAGGGTGACCTCCGCCTCTGGATCCACCCTCTTCTGAATCACCTCGCTTATGGCCAAAGAAATTCTAATCCAGAATAGCCATAACCTTGGACAAGTAAAGAATATATATAGCCAAGCCCCTTCCCCTTCTGCTTGTAAACGGAAACATCTAGTCTCTACTTCTGGATATTTTTTGCTGACAGCTTTAGTTGTATAGTATACAATAAAGCCATTCTTTTGAAATTGGCAGCTCTTAACACCTTGAATGCTACAGCAATTCAGCCCGGATGCTGACCTCCCTTGAATCCAATTGTTCATGAGCACATGAGCAGTGTACTGCATGACGAGCTGAGCTCGTCATGAGCATGGAAGGGGTTAGAGCCTTGCTCCCTTACTGTGAGATGACCTGCCACTTGCAATGCTAAGTCTCTGGCAGCCTTCGTAGGGCAGCACCTACAGCACGTCCTGCACAGGGCCGCCTTAACAGCATTATAGGGCCCGGGCAAAGCAGTGCACTGGGCCATGCCTACACAACCCCTCTCAGTAGTAAAAATGTTTAACTGAAACTAGTGTTAAATTCTTGTCTGCCTGGGGCCCATATGCCTCTGGGGCCCCCGGGCAACTGCCCAGCGTGCCCATGCGTTAAGTCGGCACTAGTCCTGTTCCTGTTCAAAGCATGAAATCCTCACAGCGGTGCTGGAGGCCCTCCACCTAAATCACGCAAACCTAAAGGCTTAAGATGGGCTTAGGAAGGGGGGTACCAATACATTGTTTTTTTATTTTTCAGTGACTCTGAAGACAGCGCAGTTGCTCTCATTGTTGTGGTAAATAATATCTTTTAAGCATACTGGTTTCTTCTTCCCAGGAGTGTTAGCAGTGAAATGTTTGGAACCTGCATTTGAAAGCCTGTTTTTGCCCCCTTATTTCCTGGGCTGTGTACCCTCTGATTGTCCACAAGAAAAAGTCAGAAATTTAGCAACAAATTTTATTTTGGACTTTACAAATCTGCCAAATGATACAAATCGACATTCTTTGCTTGTTGCATTGGAGGCTTGTAAGTTTGGTTTTAACACTGCCAATTTGGGGTCAAAACCCCAGCATACGAAGGGGCATCTTTACAAGCCCCTACAGCCACCAGACCTTCACTTTTTTTTAACACTCCGGTGGCGTAGCACCATTTATACTATCTACATGGTGGCGCAAAGCCACTTAACCTGGCTTAGTGCCACCTTGTAAATATGCCCCTTTCTGCTACAGTCCTCTGCGACAAAGGGGTGTGCAATGGGTGCTGCTGTGGGCGTTTCACCACAACACCCATTGCTTTTTGATGCTGTCCCAGATATAGAAGGAGGTGTAAATCTGAGGCTGTGCCAAAAACGAATGCCATGCAAGAGCAGGCATTAGAATGGAGCAGAAGATGAGATGATTTTATTTCTCCTTGCTTTTTGCATTATGCAGCACACTTAGAAAGAGCAAAAAGCCATTCATTATTGTTTATGAGCAGGAAGGTGTTCCTTCTTGCACATAAACAATCATTAAACAATGACGATTTGCTACTTTTTTTTCTAAATATCTTTATTGGTCTTTTTTTCTCCATATTATTCTATTCTCTCACAATACATGGCAAAGCAAAATGTGAAAAAACAACGTATACATCCGCAGGTTGCGTTGTCATAACAACATAATAAGAGAATAGCTGTTCCTATTGCATCAGCACGACTTCGCATGTGTAATCTCAAATCGGCTCCTCGCTTATATACAGTTTCCCATACATTGTTGAGACCTCCCACCCACCATATATCTCCGCAGCTGCCAAGTGTCTATGTTAGAATAAAAAAAAAGGAAGAAAATGAGAACAGAGGGATATAATGCTGTCTTCACATGTTAATATTACCCACATTGTTTAAGTCCTCTGTGTCAAATGGACACAACGTTATCAGGCACTGGAGATCTATACATGTGGCCAATCTGATACTGCAATTAAGTGAGCTTTGCCAAAGAAGAAATGGACTGAGGAATGATTATATCAACAGACACATCAATAAAGCATATTTTATCTAAAATGTAAATATTAAACAACAAAACTAAAGGGCTGCTATCGGAAAAAGAAAAAAGCTATGTTAACCATGGCCTTACTGGGTGCGATACTGGTTATTGCATGAATCTACAGACGTCCGCTGCCATCTCTCTCTCCGCCGCCCGGAAACTTCAATTAGTATTTCATGCATTCGCTGGCTAGGTGTCCTTGCCCTCCCTGTGTACTTCATTACTGAAGGCCGTGAGTATGGTTTCCCATTGTTGCGCTATGGGGTACTTGCGGAGCCCCGCCGCCTCCTCCCTGTGTAGCGCTGTACTCTCTGCCTGCGCCCTAATCCCAAGGGAGCTTTTCCAGCTGTTTACTTCTGGGGTATCTGCCTGCTTCCACCATTTTGTAATTAAGCGCATGGCAGTTATTAAACCTATGTCCTTGAATCGCGATGTGATGCTATTGTTTTTAGATCTGACGTACACTCCTAAAATGCAGATTTCCCATGTGTGCGGAAAGGGGGTGTTGGTACAGTTCGCCAGGGCTGCAGCAACCTCTCTCCAATAGCCTTGTAGGGAGGTACAAAACCAAAGCATGTGGAGCAGATCCACATTAGGCCGTCAACAGCGTGGGCATTCTGCCATAGGAGTGTGAAAATATCTATTGATTTTGTCTGGGGATAGATACACCCTGTGGATTATATATGTTTGGATTAATTTAAATTTGGATTTTCTTGGTATATATGTAGCACCAGCCAAGATTGTGGACCATTCCTTGTCCGTCCAGGGTCGACCTCAGTCAGTTTCCCAGCGGGTAGGGAGTGTTGTCATTGGTTTCAGCGTGTGCGTGAGAAGGGCTGTCACCAGCCAGTGTTTTATGTGAGAACTCGCCCCCATTACATGTAGATATTGTAACAACGGATGTGTCGGGGGTTTGGATGTTGAATCTCCCAGAAAGCCTGATATCGCACGCATAAGAGAGAGCTGTAAGACGGTAAGAACAGTAGGAGCAGGAATATCACTTTATTCTCCCACACGTAAAGAACAGACACAATTTAGGAAGCTAATATTCGAAAGAGGGAGTGAGAGAGGTTAAAGGGCTGTGGTACACTCTCGTTAGACACACATAAAGATACAAGTACAACATTCCTAGAAGAAAGAGCCAAACCTCTTTTGAAATACCCATACATTCAATTTACTCACATAGAATGATGAACCTTCCCCTACGTAGTGTGTTATGTGTAATCTATGGGTTCCACAACTACCACTGGAGAGTACTACCATTTAATGGATGTACAGTCTCTTCGATATGGGTTCCAAAGGTTCAGTTGATTTAAGCAATATGCCCCTTATGTAGACTTTTATAATCTCACTTTGATAAACTGTCAGACCTATATTAAAATCATGAATGAGTGAAGTAAACATTTTTCACTGTTTTGTAACACTTCAATATTGCACCATTACGGTCAAATACCTTCCTTAGGACTATTGAGAAGAAATAGTGCAAGATTCCTTCCTTCACTGGGTGGACATAGCTAAGTCAGATTTATTCATCACCATCATTCCCCATCACAGGACATATGAAAACTAGGCGGCTGCAGGAGATAAGTTTGTATCCTTACAGAACAAGTACACAATGGCAGTAGCAAAGCAAGCTTCCCTTTCTTTCAGAAGAAAACAAGTGTAAATATCCATTCCACACAGAACACATTCAGCAGGACAGAGTAACTCAAGCTTTAAATGCTCACCGAAAGTGTACTACAGACAAGGCCTGAGTGACATGTTATAGACAGATTTCTGGATTGGGTGCTTAACTCACTGAGAAGAATGAATATGGGAATTAGTAAGTGAACATGCAAGTTTAGCCACCACTCTCACTTAGGTGATATTCCACTAAGGATTCTGAAAATTATCCTGCTTTCACTTGGAAATATGCTGTCACTACTGTAAATCCTTTTGTTAAATCCTGCGATCTTTCTTCTGTTAGTCCCTGTAGATCCAGCTGATGCTATTCACATGCACATTTGTCAAAGTATCAAATTCTGAGCCTTTACTTGACCAATACAGACACCTACCCTACCCATGGTATGAAAGGGTATGGAGGGAGAGGCATGTGGCCAGTAGAGCCATTTAAAGAACAAATGGATGAAACACAAAACAATGCCTCTATGCTGCACTTTTGTGTTCCCCTCCATCGACCTTTTTGTTTCTGTATTCCTGACCTATTCGATTTTATTGCTTTCTATCTTATTCAAACTCTATCCAATTTCAACCTCTATCTAGTCTCTCCCTGGTTCCCTTGTCTCTTTCTCTCTTACCTTCCCTCCCTCTCATCTTAACTTCGTCAACTTATATTTTTCACTTTCTCAGTCTCTTCTTATTTTCCTCCTGCGTCAGCTTCATTTGTATTTTCAGTCTTTTATTTTACCCTCAACTACATCACCACTACACCACCAAAGGCCAGCACAAGGGCTTTTGCCATCCTAGTTCAATATACCTTTTTCTGTACTCCTTGCCTGATTTTTTTTAATTCACATTGAGTTCCGCAGTACTGTGCTACATGCTGAAAAGCAATTCAATGCCTCATCAGGGGTAGAAAGTGTTATATTAAAACAATTAAAATTTGAGCTGGAGGTTAGGCCCACTTGCACTCTTCATCGGCGACTGTAAATGTTTCCATCATTATACTTGGACCGTAAACAAGAGAGGGAGAGAAAGGCAGAAAAGGGGCTAAAGAAACAGGAAGAGAATGATGAAAACAGTAGAAGAGGGAGAAAGCAGGAATGAAAAATAACCTGCAACAGTGAGATAACGAGACAGACAGTTTAGGTTGGTGGATGAAAGAGGCATGAGATGGAATAAAGAAGAGAGAGCCTTAGTACTTGTTATCTACACTATTTGGCAGGCCAGTCAAGGGCTTCTGAGTATAAGTACTAACAATTATTATTTTTACAAATTAAGGGCCAGATGTAGGTAAAATAGATTTACCGATTCTTAATTACAGAAAATTACCGAATTTTACCAATTCGGTAATTAAGAATCGGTAAATCTGAAGGGTGGATATGTAGGTATTCCAGATGTGCTGGAATAACGAATCGGAACCATTCGGTATTTACCGATTCGGTAAATACCGAATCGGTAATGCCCATCCATTCCTATGGGCTTTGAAGCCCGTAGGAATGAATGGGCATTACCGATTCGGTATTTACCGAATCGGTAAATACCGATTTTCACAAGGGTGCAGGGGGTGTCATTTTGACACCCTCTGGCACCCCCAAAACAGGCTCGGTGCCATGTGGCTGGCATACATGCCCTAAGGGCAGGTCTGCCTGTCACATGGCATAGGTGTGCATGCACACCGGAATCGGTATTTTACCATCAAATTGGATTTGATGGTAAAATACCGATTCGGTAAGGCATCTGGGACTCAGAAGAGTCTCACCTACATCTGGGTGCCTCAGATTCGGTAAATTTACCGAATTTTAATTTTACCGATTCGGTAAAATTACCGAATTGTTAAAAAAATGCCCCCTACATACCTGTCACCCATTTACCGATCGGTAACGGCCAAAATCGGCCGTTACGGTCGGTAAATGGCCTGAAACGGCCACCTACATCTGGCCTTAGCGCTCTCTGTACCACCCATTCTAGCGATGGTACCCCATTTGCTGCTTGTACTGGTAATACAAAACCCCTTGCAGAAGAAAGCCTAGGTATCCACCTACTATACGTTTCTCAAAACATGTATCTCCTGTCTCCTTTGTCACACACTGTCCTCTTGTAGTGTAGTTCCGATATCCCTGATAGGCTCTGCACATTGGAATAATATACACTATAGACTTGTCATAGGACTGAGGTAAGTATGTCTCTATTGAGTCCATTAAACTTAATTACTTGTGTGTTCCAGCTAACTCAGAGGTCACTAGAAACTTTCTCGAATGAACAATGATTTGTTTCTGACAACCCCATAAACATGACAACTTTGTTTCCCTTAGAGTCGAGAAAAATATATTCAGAGTAGATAACCATTTCACTCAGCAAATCGTGCATGCTTCGTTTTTACAGAGTTGCATAGAAATAGAGAGACGGGCGTTTCAATAAAAAGGGGTTATTGAACAGTATTATTTCTCATGCAAGAGATATGAACTTTTACAATAGTAAGACAGAATGTGAAGTCTAATGCGTACAGCGTAAACAGTAATATAAACTAATACTGTAATATCATTGTCTGTTTCTATGACATATATAAAAATACATACATAAATAACACAGGCTAAAATATTCAACTGTTGCTTCTAAAATTATCCTACCCCAGCCCAGTGTACCTAACCTAAGTCTAGTACGAGGGAAGAAGTAGGTGCTGTTTTAGCTATAGTTTAGTTTAGTTTAGTTTTGCCAAGATTTGCCAAAGGTTTCTCTAGGTTCTAAAAAGCTCCATACCTTAGAGTGAGAGAGGTTGGTATCTCTTTCCTGGGACTCGATCTCTAACACCCCGCAAGGGGAATCAGAAACACTGGAGCTGGCTTCTCGGCAAGGAGGATGACAGCGTCTGGTCAGTGCATCAGTTGGGGAGATGACTTCCTTCAGGACTTGCTGTGGCGAGCCACGTCGTGTAAGTATGTAGCCGAACCGCACTGTGCCTTGCCATAGCAAGTGAAGGTATCTCTATACCTTGAAGGTGTTTAGGAATGCCAGTATTGACGTAGAAGTCGGGTATAAGAACGTCATGAAGGAACCCCAAAGGAATAGATGTACATGCATAATAAATGAGTTCTTAGAGAAATCAATATTCAAGCAAGGGGAAATCCTAAAGGTTTAAGAGTCTAGTTTTCCAGGAACTCGTTGTGACGTAGATGAACGGATGTAAGTAGCCATGCCTGTATTTGGTTAGCATGGACAACGCCTAAATAAGGACTGGATTTCTATGCCTATATAAGGGATATGAAATGTACCTATATAAGGGCATGAATCGGGAAATTTATACAGAATCTAAATCAATACACAACACTCTCTTCTCATATTTATTCTTTTTAACACTTTTTATCATACATCCTCCTTCCGCTTCTTGAATGTATGATCCTCACATTTTCCATGTTCACTCCCCCAAATCCCTTTCTCTTTCTCTCATACCATTCTCTCTCACACTTTTCACACTTTTCAGATCATGGGGTGTAGATTCAGGAAGGGGTGTTTGGGGTGTTACACCCCCCTAAAAAATATATTCTGTAGTGAATAGTTGGGTGCAGGTGCTTTCAGTCAGGTGTGGTGGGGTGTCCGCCAGATTTTACCATATATTTTTACATGCCAACTCTCTCTCTCTCTCTCTCTCTCTCTCTCTCTCTCTCTCGCTCACTTTCTCTCTCATTTCTGCCTTAAAACTTGGTTAGTTTGAAAAGGATTGTTTTTTAAGTACCCTTAACAATGCACACTCCTCTCCCTTTCCACTGCCTCTTAAGCCTCCCTCCATGTGCTGCTTCTCATAATGTATTTTAATGAGATATGCCAGTGTGATTGTTGGGTAATCTGAAGCTTACACCCCCCAATCTTACTGACCAAGCTACGCCGCTGTTTTATTGCATGCCAAATTTTTGCCAGTCCTCTGGTATTCCTCTCTCTATCCTTCTCACGGCTCCAAGTTCACCACACACACACCCACTACTCTTCCCGACAGTCATCGCAATATTTTATCTCATACATTCCTTTATCACATCCTCTTTTCATATTTGTTCTAGCCTCGCCTTCTCACTCCCTTCCCAAAAGATCCTCTTTCATGTCTCACACACTCCTACGATCCATTCTCTCATACAAATGTCACACACTTATCTCTTAATGAAATGCTCCTCTCACACACACATGCACACATTATCTTCCCTCTTTTAAATCCTCCTTTTCCTCGCAGACTGTACTTACTTCCTTCTCACTCACTTAACTCTCCTTACACTGTGTCTTCTTTTGGTGTTATCACGCTATTTCTCACCTCCTGTCTCTAACAAACACTTTCACTTTATTGCACTCTCCCTTACACCGATGCTCACACACAAAGATGGCTGTGTTCCACAATTAGGCAATATATATTTAGAGGCACTGCTGATGAGGTCACAAGAGAACATCCTACGCAAGTGTGTAGACTTAAATGAAATGAGTGATGATTTCAAGAGGAAACTCATTATGAGTGGTCCGTTAAATTCCAAACCCTGCACAACACTCTGTTTTCCACAGGATTCGGCATTATGAGCAACATAGTTTATTACACTAGGTAATTACCAGGTGAGATAAAGTCCAATCCTCATGGTTATATATCAGTAGGTCAAATAGAACGGAATTTAACTCAGGAAAAGGGCAGGTAATTAATGGAATGTGAATTTCTGGACAGAAAGCACCAAAATCTGAATATCTTTATCAAAATCTGCAGACAGTAAGGGGCAAATGTATCAACAATATGTTTTGCGAGTCCTTAATTGTGAGTTTTTGCGAATCGCAGTTTCGGAATCGCAAAATTGGATGTATGTACATTTGTACGATAAATTAGTGATTTCTAAAAAATCGCAAAATAATTTGCGAATTTTCTGCGATTTCTTAATTAGCGAATTTCGCAAAATAAGAAATCGCTAAAACGGGAATCTGCAATGCAGGAACAGGCTGATGACATCCCAACCAGGAAGTTTCAGTGATTGCTTGCACCTGCTTGCCTGAGCCACACCCAGTGGCAGTTGGAAGACTGTTGTGAGGCAGAGCAGACCTGCTTGGAGAGCAATGGAGTCCCAAAATACACAGGAGGAATTGTCTGCAGAAAAGAGGAAAAGGAAGCAAAAATTCTCTGAAAAGGAACAAGAAATTCTCATTGAAGAAATGGTTTGTAACCATGAGGTGCTTTTTGGCAAGAAAGCACTTAAAGTTCCTGATTCAAGAAAAAAAAAATCTGGTCAGAGATCCAGGAAAAAGTAAATTCAGTTGGATTTACCACTCACTCCATATATGAAATAAAGAATAGATGGTATGACATGCGACTAAGATCCAAAGAGAGGCTTGCAGAAAGGATTAAAGAGGCGAATAAAACTGGTGGTGGTACATCATCTGCAGACCAACCTACACCCCATGAGGAATTAATTGCAACCCTGCTTCCAGAGAGTGTGAGTGGAGTGGCTAACATTGATAGCTCTGACCCTACACCAACTACACAAGGTAAGATGCATGCAAAGAAGTCCATAGAATGTGTGTAATGCATGTGTGTGTGTCCTGTGCTTATACTCAGTTTGAGAAAGGTGGTAGTCTAGTGAGACTGTTAAACCTGTAGCAAGCAATGCATCTTGGGAGTTGTAGTGCAATAATGATTGACACACATTTCATCATAGAAACTCATGAGTTATTTGCAATTGGTTATGAAGGTATAAAAACAGTGTAGCCCAAATAATTGTCATCAACGAAAACATTTTATTTGTCAGAAACACAAACTCATTTATCACACTCTACATCCACAGAACAATCAAGGGAATCCAGGGAAGAAAGTGAGTTAGATAATTCACCTCCACATGTTACAACTGATACAGAAGAAGGAGGCACTGATACCACTGCCCTCAATACAAATATGCACAGAAAGCGCAGACATGTTGCTCTACTACCAGCAATGGAAGATGATGATAATGTAGATGGAGGAACAGTAGCCAGTGAGACTGACACAGTGTTCCATCAAGACTCACAATACCAACCACAAATACCAAGGAGGCCACGGTCATTCAGGTTTGGGACATGTATGAGCAGCAGTGGGCAAATTGAAGGAGGCACTGTTTTTGCTGGCCTTGAACAGGATATGCCTCATGTACAGCGCCTGCACCACAAGGCCCTCAGGTCAATCAATAGGCAGCTTTTGGAATTAAATAACAAACAAGAAGGCATTGCTGCATCAATAGAAAAACTCTGCCTGACCCTTGAACGCACAGAAAGTGCTCGCAACAGGGCTGCACAGACAGCACATGTGAGGATACATGGGTACACAAAGGCAATTAACAGGCTTTGTTCTGTCACTAGCAATTTCACCAGGCGCAGCATTAACATGCAGCGTGAAATGAGCGACTGCACAGGTGACATGGCTGAAAGCTTGGACAAAATTACCTGTGTTAGAAATTATGCAAACATCCAACTCAGGCGCAAGCGCTCTCCTTGGCTCAGCTGATAGTGAGGACACCTCCAGTAGGAGCAGTAGGAACCCCACTCCAACAACTCAATTGACCCAGCGCAGAAGTGGAAGGCGTGGTAGTACAGGACCTGAACAAGAAGGCATGCAATCACAGGAACAACCTGCTTCAAGCCGCCTGCGCAAGAAGTAACATTTTGAATAGCAATTTATTCAGCATTACTGCATTGTGAAAGCTGTCTTTATGTTCCACTTATAGACATTTTCATTTCCTTCATTAAAAAGTTTACAATTTTGCACAATGCACTATGGTTTGTCTGTTGTGGATTAAAACAACCATTGCAAACATGAGTCTGTAGTTTGGCTTTTCTTACCTAAAAATAATGATGTGTAATCTCTGTCCTTCTTTGTCGGGCAGCCATTGCTCCAGCTCCTGCTACTGCCATTCTAGGTGGAGGTATGTCATAATCATCAGATGAGTCCGAATCACTTACTTCAATGTCTGTGCCTTTGCGCATGGCCATGTTGTGCAGCATTGCACATGTAACAATTTTACAACAGGTTTCAGGGCTATATTGCAATGCTCCTCCACTTTTGTGTATGCATCTGAAACGGCTTTTTAAAATTCCAAATGTACATTCAACGACCTCACGTGTAGAATGGTGTGTCCTGTTGTACCGTCTTTCACTTGCATTTGCAGGATTCAAGTATGGTGTTAGGATGAAATCACGCACTGCATAGGCACTATCACCTGCATGTGAAAAAAAAATTGCAACTGTATGTTCCATTTTCAAAGGATGGATGGATGGATGGATGGAGGTTTGCATGAGTGTTACTCACCTAGCAGGTATCCGTCTCCAAACTGACCAGCACTCAGACGCCTATGAATTGCGCTATGAAGATAAAGGAGTCATGTGTGCTCCCTTGATACTTTGCCACAATGTCACTGATAATGTATTTGGCATTGCATATCTGGATGTTGAGAGAGTGGTAGCTTTTTCTATTACAAAATACATATTCAGTGGCTGCAGGTGGAGTGATAGCAATATAAGTTTCGTCAATGCATCCAATCACATGTGGAAAGCGTGCGATTTGATAGTAATCCACCTTTGTTTCCTGTAAGGCTTGTCGCGTATATTTGAGAAATATATATGATGTTGGAGTCTCCTCAGCATTGCATCCAGGAACACATGAAAGAAGCGTGATAGGGCACTTTGTGACACTCCACCGACCTCTGCAATGACACTTTGAAAAGACCCTGAAGCTAAAAGGTGCAGTGAGCACAATACATGCACATGTGTTGGAATTGATTGTGTCCTGGCTGTAGGATGTTCCAAAAAAGGTTCCAATTCATTAATGAGGTCCAAAATGGTGTGTGGCTGAAGTCTGTATTCGTCATATATCTCCTCCTGAGTCTGCTGAAACAGCGTAATGCGTATTCTGAAGATTCTCTCCTGTCTCTGTCTCCTCTAGGCAAGAGCTTGAATGCGCAGCCTCCTGGCAATCAGGTATAGTCCAGCCATTTTGGAATTTAAAATAATGCATACTGGGTGCTTTTTTATATATTTTTTTCTTTTACCACCTGCTTCTATTTGGTGTGAATTGCCATTTCTTATTTTGCGATTTTCGGAAAACCACAAATTGCGATTTTTACATACATCCAGTTGCGATTTCTTAAGCTGCGATTTCTTGTTTGCGAAGTTTGCAAAATAATAACATGCAAAATAAGGAATCGCAAAAAATTCTCAGAAAAACACTTCTCGCACACTAAGAAATCGCAACTATTGAGATTTCTTAAAATGCGATGCGATTTTTTCATACATGCCAGTTACACTTTATTTTGTCGCAAACGCTGCGAAATTACGATTCGCAGCGTTTGCGACATAAAAAAGCTTGATACATCTGCCCCTAACTTTTTACAGACAGTTAATGTGTACCTTGCAGAGTCAATCAATCAATCAATCATGACACTTATAGAGCGCGCTACATACCCGTAGGGTCTCAAGGCGCTGGGGGAGGGGGGGTGCCGCTACTGCTCGAACAGCCTGGTCTTCAGCTTCTTCTTGAAGGAGAGGTGG
Source organism: Lissotriton vulgaris (assembly GCF_964263255.1). Classification (NCBI taxonomy): domain Eukaryota; kingdom Metazoa; phylum Chordata; class Amphibia; order Caudata; family Salamandridae; genus Lissotriton; species Lissotriton vulgaris. The sequence continues at coordinate 815,690 of NW_028251431.1, forward strand.
TCTTGGGTCAGGCGCAGGTCGGTCGGGAGGGAGTTCCAGGTCTTGGCGGCCAGGTAGGAGAAGGACCTTCCTCCTGTAGTCGCTCTTCGGATGCGGGGGACGGCGGCGAGGGCGTGGTTGGCTGATCGGAGGTGGCGTTTGGGAGCGTAGAAGTTGATCCGGCTGTTGAGGTAGCTCGGGCCTTGGTCGTGTAGGGCTTTGTGTGCGTGGGTGAGGAGGCGGAAGGTGATTCTTTTGTTGACGGGGAGCCAGTGAAGGTCTCTCAGATGTCCGGAGATGTGGCTGGTTCGTGGGATGTCGAGGATGAGTCTGGCTGAGGCGTTCTGGATCCGCTGGAGTCTCTTCTGGAGCTTGGGGGTGGTACCGGCGTAGAGGGCGTTGCCGTAGTCCAATCGGCTAGTGACGAGGGCCTGGATGACGGTCTTCCTGGTCTCGGTGGGGATCCACCAGAAGATCTTCCGTAACATGCGTAGGATGTTGAAGCATGCCGAGGAGACGTTGTTGACTTGCCTGGTCATGGAGAGGGAGGAGTCCAGGATGAAGCCCAGGTTGCGTGCATGGTCTGTCGGTTTGGGTGCGGTGCCCAGGGCAGGAGGCCACCAGGAGTCGTCCCAGGTGGAGGGTGAAGAGCCCAGGGTGAGGACCTCCGTCTTGTCAGAGTTCAGTTTCAGGCGGCTGGTCGTCATCCACTCGGCTACCACCTTCATCCCTTCGTGCAGGTTGGCTCTGGCGGTGGCGGGGTCGTTGGTCAGGGAGAGGATCAGCTGGGTGTCGTCGGCGTAGGAGATTATGCTGAGGTTGTGCTGGCGTGCGATGGCCGCGAGGGGGCTCATGTAGACGTTGAAGAGGGTGGGGCTCAGAGAGGATCCTTGAGGGACGCCGCAGATGACTTCGGAGGCCTCTGACTTGTACGGTGGTAGGCGGACTCTCTGTGTTCTTCCGTCGAGGAAGGAGATGATCCATTCCAGCGCCTTGTCCTGGATTCCGACGTTGCTGAGGCGCTGTACTAGGGTGCGGTGGCAGACAGTGTTGAATGCCGCGGAGAGGTCTAGGAGGATGAGGGCCGCTGTTTCTCCGTTGTCCATCAGGGCTCGGATGTCATCGGTGGCGGCGATGAGGGCGGTCTCGGTGCTGTGATTGGCTCGGAAGCCGGACTGTGAGGGGTCGAGGGATCCATTCGTCTCGAGGAAGGCGGCCATCTGCTTGTTGACGGTCTTCTCGATGACTTTGGCTGGAAACGGGAGGAGCGAGATGGGGCGGTAGTTCTTGAGGTCGGTGGGGTCCGCTGTTGGTTTCTTGAGTAGAGCGCTGAGTTCGGCGTGCTTCCAGCTCTCAGGGAAGGTGGCGGTGTCGAAGGATGTGTTGATGATGTCGCGCAGGTGGGGTGCGATGACAGCGTCGGCCTTGTTGAAGACGTGGTGAGGGCATGGGTCGGTCGGTGATCCGGAGTGGATGGAGTTCATCGTGCGGATGGTGTCTACGGTGCTGATCGGGGTCCAGGCGTGGAGGGTGGTGGTGGGGGGTGGTTGTTCGGTCATGGTGTGCGTTGGTTGGTTGTTGAAGCTGTTGTGTATGTCCGCGATCTTGTTGTGGAAGTATGAAGCGAGGGAGTTGCAGAGGTCTTGCGATGGGGTGATGTCGTTGTTTCCTGCGCTGGGGTTGGATAGCTCTTTCACGATGTTGAAGAGTTACTTGCTGTTGTGTGCGTTGTTGTCCAGCCGGTCCTTGAATGCAGTTTTCTTGGCGGCGCGGATCAGCTGGAGTCCAGTTTTACTGGTATGATAATTTTCACCTCTGTTATATTCTGTTCTGGGTTAAATTACAGAGTGCATGGCTACCCACGGGTTACCCAGCACTAAACACTTTGGCCCTCATTTATGAGGTTTTGCCGTAGGGAATTGCAGCAGACCTTCCTGCTGCACTTCCCTACGGCAAAAGAAAAGGGCAGGATTGCGCCGTATCTATAAGATACGGCGCATTCCTGTCCTTTTCTCCTGCGCTGGCGCACAATGGGCTGCCTATGCCAACGAGGCACCTTTGCACCATGGTGCAAGGGTGCCTGCGTTGCGGGGATGATTATTTTTGTACAGGAAGGGAAACCTTTCTGTACAAAAATAATCACAAGAGGCTTTTCCTCTTTCTATGTGTGGTGCACAATGCAGCACACATAGAAAAAGGAAAAACGAGGAGAAATAAAGATATTTCTCCCTGTTGCGCCTCTCTTACGCTTCCCCTGGGGAGGCGTAAGCTTTTGACACTGCCTCAGATTTACGATTTCTCTTAAACCGGGGCAGTGTCAAAAGGCCATGGATGTTGCTGGGAACGCCCCCAGCAGCACCCATTGCATGCCCCTTTAACTCAGAACACTGTGTTAAAGGGACTGATATTTATCAGGCAGAATTATGCCAAAAAAAGTGGCTTAGTGCTGCCTGATAAATATCACGCAGGCTTCTGCGCCACGGAACATCACAAAAAGTGACGTTCAGATGGCACAAGGGGCTCATAAATGAGGTCCCTTGAATAGCAGCAATTGGTCTGTGAACTGTGTGTCCGGCAAGCAGTGTTTGTTTATTTAACAAACAACCATGCTTTTAATGCTTCCTGAAACTAACTTCATCTTGAATATTGTGAGGAAGACGGGAGCAGTCCGCAGCAAAACTAGATCAGCATCACAGAGGTGACAGAACACTACCATCAACTGACCCACAATTAGACATGAATTCAGTCGGAGTGTCGAGGAGGTCAATGGAGGAGGCCAAGAGGCGCTGGAATGATGTGAAAAGCAAAACCAAGCACAAACCTGCTGCCAACAGGAAGGCAGCAACGGCAACAGGAAGTGGGAGCCCTGCGCCACAGGAGGACCTGGAGGAAATGGAGGCCACAGTCATCAGTGTGGAGACGGTGCAAGGAGTTGGGAGTACAGAAACAGCTCAATACGACCTGACACAACCTCAACTTGGTGAGTAATGACCAGGGACTGGGGGGACATGGGGAGATGGGCACAATGGCACACATGCACAACGATGTGTAGAACACTGCACACCCACAATGACCCAAGATCATGTCCCTGATCCCCGTGGCACACTGCAACACACACATACTAATCACAACACATCCCATGACAATGTGGTGCGAAGTGCAACACCAACACTGCAGAACAGAGGACATAACTGAGTCTGTCCATGTGCAGAAACAGGGCAATCACATCTAACAGAGCAGGAAACTGTGAGATTGAAATGTACGTGTACAACCTCACATCTGTGATGTAGTCCAAATGTCCACTGTCCCGCATCAAATTGTCAGCACCTCCCAAACAGTCACAATGTACATTTTCATACAGTCTGCATGTCAACAAGAACAATGCACAAACATACATGTCAACACAATGTCAACATGCATCTCCCCTTCACATTGCAGAGGGTCAAATGACACCTCCAGCAGAGCAGACCAGACAACTCATCAGTGATGCTGGAGACGACCACCACACCTTCAACACTGATGCCCAACAACAGCTCGTGGACATCTTAGGCAACCCACCCCCAGGAGCAGGGCAGCCAATCTACATAGAGGAGACCCCACCCCCTGCACACATCACACAGCAGGAAGCACCCGCCACCATGGCTGGCTCCCAACACTCCATCGAGGCACACATTGCATTCAGGAGCCAGGTGTCAGAAAGCAAAAAGGAGGTGTCCGAACAAGTGCAGGTGGGGTCAGAGCTCATGGAAGCCGAACTACATCACATACGGGGTGTCTAAGTCCCATCAGGGACCACCTACACCCCACAAAGGGGACCCGCACTGCGAGAGAGACACACGTATTTGCACATTTTTTTATCTGAACCACGCCCAGAGCCCCGGAATTGCCATTCCCACACCCACGCTGGACCTCCGTACGATGGCCCAATCCACTCCTCTTACGTGTTGAGTGGCTGACGACAAAGCTACATGTTCAAGGTCATACCAGCTGCCAGCGGGGGCATGGTTGCATCCGCTGTACACAGCACAATGTAATGTTGTAGGGCCCGGGGCCTGAATGCATACATTATGACCACACAGACACACTTATATAGTTGGTGGGACTGGCTAAGGGCATGTGCGCCCGGCCCCTTTATTGGCAGGGTCACATGTAGTGTGACGCCTGTGCTGGATGAGTGTGGGGTGAGTGTAAGCCAGCACGGGGTGGTTAGTGCTGGCAACAACTACAACAGTGAACACTATTAAAACGGAAAACACCAGCATTACAGAGACAACAGCGGAGCATCATGGTGGTAGCCAGAGCAAGTACAGATGTCACCCAAAATGTAAACAGAAGCGTCTGTGAGTTGCATTGCACTGAGGTTGGGACACTAGAGCTGAGTGCGCTCATGTGAAGAAAATGTCTAGGATTGTGTCCCTTCGGGATATTCCTGATGCAGCCGCAGTGGTGGGTGTCACACCTGCAGCATCATCCTCATCATCGTCCCAGGTCTCCCACACTCCCTGAGGTGACATTGCTGCGTGAGCTCTTCACAGCACATAACCAAAACAGAAATGGACGAAGACTCGTGGTGCACTGAGTTAGTGGCACCTGGAGTGCTGAGCAGGGTATCAAACAGATGATGGCATCCACGACAGGTGTGAGCAACTCCTTTAGTCTGTCAGTACGGCTGTTTCGACCGAGGCAGTTGTCATTTGGAGGTGGTTCTGGTGGTGGTGGCGTGTGCCTCCTGCAGTGATGCGACGTTCAGGCCGGTCAGGGCTTGATTTGATGTGTGAGCCCTGGTGGACCCCAGTGTAGGCCGGAGGCAGCAGACAGCACAGGGCCACAGACACATGGCATTGATGACCCAAGGCCATTGTCTCAGAGGCCATCCAATGTCTCAGAAGACATGGTCCTGGACTTGAGCTGTACAGAGTTTGTGGCCCTGGGTGCACTTCAGCTGGTACAGGCACATAGCCACGGGACGGTGACTTGTGTCGATGTCCAATGGGAATGTGGTGGTGGATTGCAGGGGACAGTGAAAGGTGTCCTCCAGGGCATGATGCAGAGGGCAGAAGCCATCCGGAAGTTGCAATTTGAGTAGTGGAATGCTACTGCCTTGTTACTACCTCCAAGTCTGTATCAGCTACATGAGGATGAAGACAACCCCCAGTCCATAGACCCAGACGCCACCAAAGTTCAACTAGAGAGTGTCCACGAATGTCGGGAAACAGACTCAGTGGCACCGGGGCTGAGAGGGGATGCAGACTGCGATGAGGCTGGCACAAATATGTGGACTCTGCCATTGCCAAATCAAGAATCAGTCTCAAATGTGTGACCAACTCGACCACAGTGTAGGCAGAAGGCATTTTAAGCGAGGGGCCACAGAGACGTGTGGCTGTGATGCTATACAAAGACTTGCTGGCACCACATTGAAGGGAGTATAGTGATTTAAAGTCTGCATTGCCATGTGTACTTGTCCATTGCATAATCAAGACTCAGTTCCAAATATGTGACCTACTCGAGCTTAGTGTGGCCCGAGAGCAGTAGTCTGCGTGGGCCCACAGACGCGTGTGGTTGTAATGCTATGGACAGACTTGGTGGCACCACATCGAAGGGAGAATAGTGACATAAAATCATCCATAACTAATGTTCTCTACCATAGTGTAATCAAGACTCAGTTCCAAATGTGTGACCTACTAGTCCGCTGTGTATGCCGGTAGAGTACATAAACGAGAAAGGAGTACTGCGGAACTTGCTCGCAGAGGCCATGATGATCGTAGCTGGTTGCCAGGGTCGCGGGCCTCAGGCTTGGAGCTTGCACTGGCATGTGATGGGCCCTGTTCGACACACGCTGTTGATGGCAGTTGAGCAGTGAGGCCTGGGTGCGCAGGGGAGGCCAAGACAGGTTCGGAACCAGAGGCCTGGGGTACAGCAGGCGCACAGGATCACAGGCAACACCGCTCACGGCGTTTGCCTTGGTGGGGGGTGAGAGACACCGCCCTGGCAGAAATGTTGGGAATTCCAGAAGAGAATCATGCCCAGAGATACGTGCTTTTTATTCACACCCCTACGCTAGGCTGGCATTCGCCGGGACAGCTCACACCACTCATGCTTACAGGGGGAGGCGTAATAAGCTACATTTCCGCGAGCCTCCCCACTGGCTGGGGTGACATGGTTGCGCCCACTGTCCACTACATTCAAAACATCAGCGGTGTATGTTAACATGGATATGTGTGTGGTCTGCATACTGCAGTTGGTCCAGCACATCCACGGTACACTTGGCATGGTGTACATTCTCATTCATCGATCACTTGCCTCCTTCGCACGTACCTGGGCCTCACCTCTTCCCACAATCTGCTATTGTGTGGCTGAGGTGCTATGCCGTTAATGGCTTATGTGCATGGCTGACCCAGGTTGCCACAGTAAGTTGTGCTGTTGTGTCTGGTGGGTGGGCATGTTGTTTGGCATGTTGTATGTGAGTTTGTAACATGTGTATTCCCAGTGTTGTGTGTTGTATGATTGTGGAGTTAAGGTGTGTGGTGTGTTCATTTGGTACTTGCCAACGATTAGTGCATTTCCTTAGGTGCCATCCTGGAAGCGCCGGTTGACGATGGACTGTCAGAAGATGTAGGAATCATGCACACTGCCTGGGTGGTTGGAGTCCACGTTGGTGAAGAGTCCCTGGTGGTCCACTATTGCCTGCACATTGTTGGAATACCTGTGCCTTCTGTTGTGGTTATTGTGTGCAGTTTGCCAGGGGGCACAAGTAGGACACGTGTGCAGCAATTGCCCCCAACACGTGCGGGAAGCCAGCTTTGGGGTAGACTCCTTAATTGGATTCCAGCTGTTCCTGTGCATTGTAGGGGAAGTATAGATAGTGGGGTACGAAGGTGATGATGTCATCCACGACCGTTGTGAGGAACTTGGATTGGGCTGGCTGTGAGACTCCTTTGACTCTGGCAGTTATTGGTTGGAAGGTACCATGAGGCCAACACGTGCAGCACGGCCAGCAGCTTTGTCTGAGGTGGGACGTTGGTTTTCCGCTGTGTTGGTACTGTCAGCTGTGGGCAATGGTGGTCAGGATGATGAGGATGGTTGTCCCTTTGAGCCTGCAGTAGGCAATGACATTCTCAGGTGTTGGGTCTGTGAGGTTTGTTCGTTTTCAGGGGGTCTCTGTCTTTGTCTGCGCTGCCTCAGTGTTGGTCCGGGTGGAGCGGTGGGGGTTCGGGGGAGTGGGCGTGTGCCTGGGGGTGGTGGCGGTGGGTGTTGTGGCCCTCTTGAGTGTCCGGGCTGCATGATCAGTGGCTCCATGGCATCTGTTGTTCTTCAGGTGTGTCTCTGGCCTAGGCTCCCTTTTCTGGTGCAGTCTGTCATCCGACTTCACACCAGGTCAGAGCAGGTGTTAATTTCCTGCTGCTAAGGCGCCTTATCACCTGTTTTGTAATCTTATCGCCTAGCTGGCTGGTCATTGAGAATGTTACGGAATGGTGTTGTTGCGGCTTTTGGCACGGGAACGCCTACTCTGCATCTCATGAGCGATAGTTGCCAGGGTCATCTATGGCGATGTTTTTTGCGGCTACTATCACAGGTAAACTGGTGATATGGGCTGTTATCATCAGCTTGTGATTGGGGTGTTAGTTTTACCACAACTTTCGCTGCAATAAAGTTCCGATAACACGGCGATAGTGCCTTGAGAATATGCTCCTAAGGGTGGTAGTCTTGAACCCATCTCATGATTTTCTAATCCACTGCCAGACACTGCCTGCCCTTTATCTCATGCTGGAAAATTCCTGCTTTCCCTGTTCTGTTTGTGAAGGTTTTTCCATCTATCTGTTGATATGACACATCCATTTGCTTCGGAATTAACGCAGCGCGGCACCGACAAATGGGTTGCGGCACTGCGCTGCATTAATTCCTTGTAAATAAGGCCCAACGTTTTCAAGTTCGCCATAATTTCATTTAAAACTCAGAGTAAAAGTATTTCCCTAGCTTTGTCATATATAGCAAATTGTCAACGACGTTTGATATCACTTCCTGAGATGATGAACAAACCAATGTCTATATCATGAGGGTCTGGTTCAGAAATATAACACTGATAAAAGACAACTACCCGTATATGGCAGACTTACCATCGGCGTATCTGGTATACCCTCATGCCAACGTAAGCTTCACATGAAAGAGTGCAGTGAGGGTTGTTTCATTTAAAGTAAAGGAAGCATCTATGGCCTAAGAAATATACGGTGTAGTGCATTAGTGTGGTGGAAATATGTTAGTGTGATGATGTGGTAGGAAGGTTACTGCTATGTGCATGAAAACCAGTGCAAGGCAACCAGTGCAAGGCATCCATGCCAAAAAAGGAAACATAAAAAGTGAGAAATATTGTTATTGGTTTGAACAGCTAGGATAAATTGGTGTTTTCCAAGAGGATGTGCCTTTTTCCACTTGTCATGGCTGACTACTAACAACATCATTTGTATAGGTGTTTACTTTTACTTGCTGTCATGCATTTGCATTAATTAAAAAAAACATTTTGCAGCAATGAGCACAACAGATTATTGCACTTTCAGCACCTTTAGAGAAGACACCTCTTTGTTTTCTGTTTCCTGCTTCTGCTTAAGCTCAGCAACATTGATCTGGGACTGGTGCAAGTTTTGAAATCATTGCTCTTGCCATGAGACATAATGAACCCTGCGTTATGATAAGAATTCCCATGTGGAGGACCGGGTATTCCTAAAATGTATCTGCCTTTCCTCAAGTTTTTTGTGAACTTCCGTATGTTGACAAAATTGACTTGTACTCACGAACGGAAAAACATATTTTTGGTGTACCAGTCTTATTTCAAAAGACTCAGCGGCATATTTAAGAAATAATCATGCAGCAAGTCACCTTGGTGCGCTGCGTGATAGGGAAAGGGTAGGAATGCGCTTTACTTAACAATAAGCGTTGGCTCACAATGTGCAGCCTAGTGCCAATGCGGGCATCGTAGCACCATGGTGCATGGGTGCCTGTGTTGTAAGCAGGATTGTTCCTGGGCAAGAAGGGACGCCTTCCTGCGCAAAAACAAGCCCCTGAGGTATATTCCTCTTTCTATGTGTGCTGCAGAATGTACCATACATAGAAAGAAAAAGTAACTAGGAGAAATAAAGATATGTGTCCTCGTTACGTCTCACCTAGGGCGGCGTAGCAGTTTGACGCTTTCCCAGGTTTACCAGTAAAATCCATGAGTGAATTTGCAGGAACACCCACGCTCCACACATGGAACACCTTACTTGGGCCAGAATAATGAAACACAGTGATTTGTGCTGCGTGGTGTTACTCTAGCTTCATCAAGCCAAGCAAGGTGGCCTTGCATGGCTTAACACCATGCACGCGTCGGCTTTTCCCGCTGCGCGCTGACTTTTTAAAAAATCTGCGTTACATGACGAGCTCAGCTCGTCATGAGCGTACGAGAACCGTAACTCATGACGAGCTGAGCTCGTCATGAGCGTCGAAGGGTTAATAATTCAAACTGAAGAGTTGCATTGTTCTTGCACCCCATTGAATGGCACAAGGGCGACGCAACTCCTACATAAATATGCCCGCCTTTCTTTAGCTATCATTAGTGTTGTTTGCAATCACCTCATCTATAGTACTGACGGGACTGCACAAGTGTCTTTGTTTACTTCTGTAATGCCACATTGCCTTGGGGCGAGTCCTCAGGAAGGGGGTGCAAATGCCCATTGCTTCCCTGGGGCATGGTGTATGATGAAGTCCCTAGAGATCAGATTCACAATTAAAAAAGACCATTGATTTTAATGTCTTGTTCAACCCAATTCCTAAGTCTTCAGAAGCAAGAGTTACAGATGTGTGCATCAATATGGCAGACATATACATAAAACCTCGACCACTTAAGAAAGAGTCACCTTTGAACCTGTTGTGGCCTACAATAAAATGGAGAATGGAGAATTGATGCAACCTATTTTTCATTGTTCAGCCCTCAGAACTTAATAGGCTTATGACTTCCCTCAAATACAGAATCTTCACTAAGGCAGGAATGACTGCACATTAGATAACTTGGGGCAGTATTACAGAAACTCTGCTCTGGTGATAGAACGATGCAATCAGTTGTGATGCTTGTGTAATAGAACATGGAGCAAATACATTGTGCTTCAGTCCGTATTAAATAAAGATTTTTGAACTGTGAAAAAAGGACCAAACGGATTGTGGAAGCATTGCTAAACAAATATAACAAATTAATTACTGATATAAAGGAAATGCTTGTTTTTAAATTGAGCAAAAAGGTTTTTCTCCTTTGAAAAGTCTACGTTGTATTATTCCTTAACCTTAGTTTGACATAAATGCCGTTTATTCCATTCCCTGGCACACAAGTTGCAAAAAATGTAGCATATAAATGAATCTTGTTTTTGCACAAGTGCAAAAAATGATACGCTGCCCCACTATCTAGTGATACTGATAACTAGGAATGCCATTCACAAAATCAAAAAAACTTTTTCACACCTAAGTATCACGTAGGGGCACAAAAACTGCAAATTTAGGTTTCGAAATTGGACATTCTCAGGAGAAAATCAGGATTTGTGGAATTTAACAAGCTGAATTCCACTCCCTTAGGCAGAAAAATCCACGTACTTGCTGAACACGTGCTCACGCATTTATCAGAGTTATGGGAGGAAAGAGTACTATGTGTAAGTCACCACGTAAACTGCTGTGCCCACCCAAAAAAAACCTAACTTTGGGCGGAATTCGTAAAACGTTTCAATGGTGTTTACTCAGAGAGATTTTTCTGCAGTTGAATTTTCTGCGAGTATGGGGCATAATTATAGAATGGCAGAGTGTGGCGTTCAGCACAAAATGCTAACGCCATGCTCCGCAAATCCGAAAACGCAGGGATGAGCCATATTTACAGATATACAGCACATCCCTGCGTTTTCCCTAGCACTGGTGCTTAATTAAACTGCCTAGCACCAATGCAGGCACCCTTGCACCATAGTGCAAATAATCATTTTTTTTAATGAATATTTATGTGCAGGAAGGTACACCTTCCTGCACATAAACAATTATTTGTGGCGTTTTGCTGTTTCTGTGTGTGCTGCACAATGCAGCACACGTAGAAACAGCAAAAACGAGGAGAAATAAAGCATTTCTCCTCATTTTGCCATGCTAAGACCAGGTTTTCCCTCGTCTAAATTTTGGCGCTGCCTCCTACTTACACCATCCTTGTAAATCGGAGCAGCGTCAAAATCAATGGGTGTTGTGGCGGAACGCCCACCGCAACACCTATTGCCCACCACTTTCTAAGTATAGCACGAAAGGGTGCATTATTTACCAGGCGGCTTTAAGCCAGGTTAAATATTGCGAAGCTCCTATCGCCACAGGAACGTCGTTAAAAGTGACGTTCTTGGGGCAGTAGGGGCTACTTTCCTTTCAGCCGTTTTAGAAATGGATGGCAAAACAGGTGTCAATATTGCACATGACAAAGAATGTATATATTAGTAAAAGATCACAGTTGTTGCACTTGTGCAAAAGTGTGCCAGAATAAAGGACGGGTGGCAGGTGTGCAGGGTAAAGCCAGCGATTTGACAAGAAACCTTTTTGTAGTTACGGTTCATAACTCAGTTCAAGATCCTTAAACAGTGTAGGCCAGGTTCATACAGGTAAACTTACACCTGTAGTCTAAGTTTAGACCTGAAGGCTAATATTAGACCTTAAGTTTAAGGCCCCAGTGCACAAAGGCAAACCTAGAAGTCTAAGTTTATCTTTGTGAACTGAGCCCTTAGACTTCAAGTCTACGTTTACCTTTGTAGAAATGGGCCCTGTGTCTGCAGTGAGCCTATCAGAATATCCACACTAAATCTAAAGGCACACTCTTGTGTTAACAGTTTTTGGTTTGGGATGGGAACTAAGGGGCATATTACCAAGCAATAGCGATAATTATCGCTATTGCTTGGTTAGAGACAAAAATTTACCGCTGAGCTGCGGCGATTTTTATCGCAGGTAAACCTTGGTATTACCAAGGTTTATCGCAAATGCGATAAAAAACGGCCGCAATGCATGAATATCGCTGAAAAGTCTGCGATATTCATGCATTACCGAGCTAATGCTCTTAGCCATGTTATCCTCCTCCCATTGGATAACATGGCTAAGAACTGCTCAGGGCAGGTGTTAGCTTTTGGAGATATTCGCGCTTAGAGCGAATATATCCAAAAGTTGGTAATAGGAGATAGCGATGTTAGCGACTGTTTCCAGTCACTAACATCTTGGCACGCCCACTTTGCATGCCATTAGTGATAAATATCACTAACATGCAAAGTGGGGCCCAAGATGGTAGCTATCTCCTACTAGCTGTCGCTAACTGGTTTTAGCGAGAGCTAGGTAATAGGGAGATAATTTTATCTCCGCTTTCTTGGCTTTTAAAGCCAAAAAAGCGGAGATAAACCCCCTTGATAATATGCCCCTGAGTTATTATGTTGTCATGGAAACGCAGTGGCCGAATCATACAATTGTATGTTTCCTTTTATCTAGCCAAAGGTATTTAGCTTGGAAATGTTGAAAGATCAGTGACACAGAAAGAATGATGAGGACGTTGATATACATAATCCCTTGAAGGCCCGCCATCATGTTTGAAGTCTTGTGTGTCATAGGCAATATCTTCACGAGACAAAAAAGTCCCAAAAGGAACAAGCAGGGTGTTCACATCATGGCGTTTTATGCGTACATTGGTTTCCTCAAGGGCCGGAAATGATGACAGGTCCGAGCCTTTATTGTCAGGGCACTGATACGGTCTGCTGACCTCTGCCGCGTGACGCAGGCGTCCCGGAAGCAGTCTCCTCATGTCTGTCACGGTGAGGTCTGCCTTGGCTTGCCCGTTCCCCTATGCGCCGAACGCAAAATGAAGCCCTTCAAACGGAACGTGCTAATGGGGTTTTATGCTTTCGAAACATTTATGTTTCCTTGATGTTCAAAGAGGTTGCCCGCATGGGATTCAAACCCAGGCAGATAAAGATCTTTTTAAAAGAAACACCCAGTACAGTTGTTTGACAAACGTGGTACTGATATAAAACATACTGAAGTCCTGAAATCACACACAAGCAGCAACAAACATGTACATGGTTAGTAGAGTAGTTCCTAGCCCAGCTTTCAAATAAATGTTATATTTACAAAAAATATATTTAAACATCTTTCAAAACGTTATCGTTAACATTGCTAATTTCAGCTTTGCTTAGGAGGTAGAAAACTATTAATAAATTCCACAAAATACAAATTTGGTTCCCTCTATGTCCAGCCTCTTCAATGAGAACTTGCTGTTTCGTAACAGTTGTCATGTAATGATGTTCTGTTTGGTGGTGTTATTTATTTATTTATAAAGTTTTATATAGTGCGAACAAGATCCCAAAGGATATCAGAGCGCTTTACAAAGAAAGAAAGGAAGGACAAGAATCCAATATAACCAACAGGAAAAGATTACACAACAGGAATACATGCATAAATACAAACAAATAATCGCAAAAATCCCAAACAAATGAATTAAGGAGAGTAGTGCCATAAACAGGTATGTAGCAGACTAAGAAGGGGGTACACAATGCGGAAAAGACAAGCATAATTCCAATATCGACATTAAGTAGGAATACACAATATGAATATTCGCTTGTTTTCCAAACAACAGAGTCAAGGAGAGTAATACGATAAGTTTTTGTGATAAATATTTATTTATTTATTTATTTATACTGAGTTTATAGAGCGCCTGGTTACACTGGCCAGTGTGTCCCCGCGCTATTCAGTGGCCTAAATGATCCCTAGTACAGCTCACGAAAAAAACGAATGAATACTTGGGGAACAAGTGTGTTTTGAGTTCTTTACGGAAAACTTTTTCGGACGGCTCCATCCGTAGTCTGAGCGGGAGAGTGTTCCAACTCCGGGCCGCCAGGAGGCGGAAGGATCTGCCGCCCATCCTGGCCCTGCTGGTCTTCGGGACGCACATTAACCCAGTGCCCTCCGAACGGAGGAGCCTAGTGGGTTTATACAATGTGAGCAGATTCCGCAGGAAGCTAGGGCCCTTGCCATGACCGATCCGATGACCTATACACAGGATCTTAAACTGGACACGCTCTTTAATTGGTAACCAATGAAGCGTCCTCAAGGCCTTTTTGGAAGAAGATCTTTTTGGCAGCGTCAGTACTAGGCGTGCAGCAGCATTTTGGATACCTTGCAATGGTTGGAGGCATCTCACGTTAGCTCCCAAATATAAGGCATTCCCATAGTGAGGTCGGAAGCATTGCATTTAGTGCGCAAGTTACAGATTATACAACTAAACATAACTGTTGAATTTCCGTGGTGTTTAAGCTTTGTTTTTGTAATTATAACTGCAGATATCTATGTGAAAGAGTTATTTTGTTTAATTATACATTAAGGTTAATAACCAGTCCTAACCGTAACATCGATTTAATTTAATTTCAGGTATTTTCTCTTTTTTTTTTTACTCATATAATACATCCAACTTCTTTAATATTATTCACTGCACTGTTAACTCAGACCCTGTTCCCAACCCATCACATACACCTTGCTTTTAGATGCCTTCACATTGTGGAGATTCCAAATTAATATAATCATCATGTAATGCCGTCATCTTTCCCCTACTATGGCAACTGGCTGCTTAGTAATCTCAAGTTCCCTGTTATATTTTCTAAACTCCCTATATCCCTAGGTCTGCTTGAGATGCCTGTTTTACAAGAGTACTTTCCTTCAGGGGGTTGAGGAAAACTATTGCCAGATCTATCTGCTAGCACCTCTCCCACAGCTCTCCTTGAACCTACTTGGACTTAGAGGACACATTGTGCACAATCCAGATTGCCCCTTCGTCCTAGTCAGGCTGGGGGGTCCAAGGGACCAACCTCATCTCAGTGCCGCAATGGCCAGGATGAGGTGCCACAGAACAGCCCATAAGCGGCAGAAAGAAAGACTTTATTGCTGTGCACTTCCAGTTGACAACCATGGAGGATGACACGCGGCCACTCCAGGGTTGTTGATTGAATCGGTAGGATTACTATCTGAGGTTATGGCCTGAGTGTGGCACAGAAGCAATGAAGGCCTCACTGTAATGAAATCTTGAACAGGGATATAAGACAGACCTTGATTTACTCTACATGTCTGGTGACCCATGGCATCACCAAATGACACAGAACACACCACACGGGGAAAGTGAGCACTTTGGGGTACATAGCAATCTCATTGAAGGGAAACATCTGTCTTCCGTGGGGCTGACTCTCACTGTTGGTACTCACCCATGGGAGAGAAAGGTATATTGAGCTCTGAATCCAGGGTATTTCTTTGTTACTTAGACATGCGGGAAGGGGGAGGTCTGATGCAGAGCTGCTCCCTCACAAGCCTACGTATTTTTGTAGATCCAGAATTCTAGACAATGCTATGGAATAAACATTGGCAGCTCCTCTGCTAAGGCGGAGGAGTGTCGCCCTGCTGCTTCAGCAGCAAGCTGAATGCAAAAACAAAATGATATCATTTTGCTTTTTGTATTCATCTTGCAGTTGAAGGGGCGGACGGGGCTGGGCTTCCGGCGCCTCACGGGGGGGAGGAGTGATGGCAGCACCAAAAGTGCGCATCACGCTTTGACCGACCGACTCGGGCAGACCAAAGCGCCATGTGCCCGTGCATGTTCTCCACCCAGGCTGTACTACCACCTCGGTGGAGAACATGCCCAGCCTGTCAGCCCCTGTTTGAGTGTCAAACCACAGTGCTCAGACCAATCACAAACCTGCTAAGGCAGTGTGCTTCGCTTCCTGGTTCCAAGCTGCTCCAGAGAGAAGAGGCGGCAGTCAGCAGTATGAAGGTAAGTGGCAATAAACAGCCAGGTGTTCAATTCTTTCCTGAAACCTAGCAGAGAGGTGGCTGCTTTTAGCTCCGGAGGGAGATTATTCCAATTATGAGCTGTACGGATGACAAAGCTCATACCTCCCTAGGACAACATTTTACATGAGGGAACTATCAGGTTTTTGGCAGAGCTGGAGAGAATGGCCCTTCCAGGGTGATACCTCAGATAAGCAGGACCTAGACCATGAAGTGCCTTAAAGACAATACAAAGGCCCTTAAAGACTCTGCGCTTCTTTACATGTAACCAGTGTAGACTACTAATAGCTTGTGAGGCCGAACCAAATCCAGGGACCTTTAGAAGCATCTGGGCTGCAGAGTTTTTCATGATTTGCAATGTTGTCAGAGTTTTTTTAGGAGGTTTTGATGCATCTCAATATAATAGTCTACTCTAGATAAGACTAATTCAATGATAACAGTCTTTAGTGGATCAAATGGCAGAATTTGAGCAATTATCTTCTCAATGAGTAGGGAGAAAAAGGATGTAGAGATAACTTTGTTGATATGCTCTTTAAACATTAGTTTGTCGCATCATTAGAAAGCAAAACTATAATCTGGGTGTCGTCAACATAGGAGACTAACGGCAACCCAAAAGACGTGATTACAGCTGCCAGGGGTTGATGCAAAGATTAAACAATGCCTGTGGTACCCCGCATGGTAGCGAAACGGGCTCAGATTTAAAGTTTGCAAAGGAGACAGATTGGATCCGGTCTGTAAGAAAGGAGCGCACTCAGGCCAGAGCTATACCCTTGATTCCTCAACTCTGTAGCCAGTCAATCAACAGGTCATGATTGACTGTGTGAAATGCTGCGGATAGGTCGAGCAGGATAAGGGCAGTGTTACCACCCTTATCCACTGAGGCCCTAATTTCCCCTGTGGCCACAATTAGCGCAGACTTGGTGCAGTGACCACCTCAGAAGCCAACTGAGTATCATCAAGCAAACAGTTATTTTCCAGAAACATGGTCAGTTGTATGTTCGTGGCCTTCTCCACCAGCTTCGCTGGGAAGGGAGGCATTGAGCTAGACCGATAGATGTTTGATACTTGCTCTTTTAGGTTGGATTTCTTCAGCAGTGGAAGGTCAGTAGTTACCTTCCACTTTTTTGGAAACACACCTGAACTAAACATGGCAATTGAAGATCTAAGCCAGTAAAGGAGCTTCTGATTCGGGAACTAAGCGAAAGATCTTTGTTTATAATAAGACCACATCTTATAGGACTGGGGAACTTAAGGGCAATTAGGCAATCATTGTATCAATTATTGCTATTGTTCTTGGATCCTAAAAAGCAAGATACTACTTCAAGCTTATTGAATTGTAAAGTATTAGGCCTCAGTGAAATGGTAAGTAATTTCCTTTGGGAAAACTGCATACACTGTTTTGTAAGTGCATAATATTTCATCATGTCTATTTTGGCAAGATGATGCATTTCGAGGTAAAAACAAAAGGGACAAATCTCATGTTACCCGAACAAGAGCCGCTCACAATTAATTTGCTCACGTTCTTACCTTACTCCTGTGATAGGAGATTTATTGAGAAAAGTCTAATTTATAGAAAGTGGAGGAATGGCGTAAACTCATGCACTTCGTACAAAAATTGCAGAAGTAAATTACACAAGATTATGCAGAAATTTCACCAGGCCTATGAAGAATATCCGCTGTAGGCTTTTGACTTTAATAAGGTCATATCATCAAAGCTTACTGTTGAACTTTGGATGTAGGGAGAACATGAAACTCAAACAGCACATGCATCACTTTATAACAATAAATCGATTTTGTTCAGGCAGTTTTATCTTTTTAAAGAAGCGATAAGACTTTATATTCTAGTAAATATAATGTGTCTATAGAATAAGTTACAGGCCAAATTTAGCAGGTTCTGAATAAGTGTTAACAGACATTTTGGAACAACTACTGTGCTACCTGACTATGTGCAATATCTAAGTGCCTCAAGTCAGGTTGTTCTGCCAAAACCAGCCAAAGTAAAGTTAAAAGTAGATATCAAAGCATCAGCAACATCAAAGTTAGTTTTATACAGTTCCTGGTGGGAGCACTCTGTGTGATGGGGTTCTTCTGGTTGGGTGACTGCAGCACTTCTGCACACTTCTATCACTGATTGGCAATTTATGGGGACACGTCTGGTACATTCGCAAGGCAGTTGCCTTTTCGGTCAGTTCTTCTTTGCCGGTGGCAGTCTGGCTATGTGCCTATGTTACCAGGAGTTAGTTGGGCTGCAACTGAGGAGACATACAGACACTCAGATCATGTAGGCACTTGGTGGTCTTGATCATAGAGAGTCTGATGTAAGCAGGGTAAACTTAGAGGCTTAATGGATATGCTAGCACTTTAGTATTAAATCTTTTTATTGAGCAGTACAGCAGTACAGGAAAACATAGCATCTCAAACCGCCACTGCACCTGTCTGAGCACATGGCGGTCATGAACAGTTCAATAGCGTAAACACGGCTAATAGGTGCTCCTACTGCAAGTGTTAACACAGCAAGCCGCCTACAACCCATCTGGGCCGGCCGCGTCATAAAGGCTGAAATGCAGGTGCAGGTGGCGCCGATAATGAAACTTGAGTATGCAAGGAAAACAGAAGGAAGGAAAAACAAACCCCTACCCACCACCCACCTCCCACAACCACCCCTCTCCTTGTCCACAGAGCAGAGACTGATACCATAGGGGATCACGTCTCTAATGGGTGCCATCAGGTGCAGAACTCTCCGGTGCCTTGTGCTTGTGCGGCTGCGCCTTGGGCTCTGGAAGCGGGGTGTCTGCAAGGCGCAGCAGTCGTAGATAGCGGGGGCAGCTCAGCTCTCGGAATTCTCCTGTCAGCAGGGACAGAAACGGTCGCCAAAGTGCTGCAAATTCTTCCCCCTTCCCTGCCTTAGCCAATGACAATTTTTCCATTCCCAGGATTGCCCACAGCCTATGTAGCCAGCCTATTTGTAATGGAGGTTGGACGGCTCTCCAGTGTGCTACAACATTTTGCACAGCTGCCCCTAGCCCAATCGCAATAAGCCTCCCTCTCCAGGATTTTAGGGGGTACATCAAAGTGTTAGGAATGCCCAATAGGACATAGGCCGGAAACCTTGGCAGCTGGGTATCTAGGTGGGAGTCTATCAAATCTAGGATTGAGTTCCAATATGGCTGAAGGTGGTCGCAGCTCCAAAGTAAGTGCTCCAGCGTTCCAAGTCCCCCACACCATCTCCAGCAGCGGTCACTGACCTGGGGATCCCATTGATGTAGTCGTTCGGGTGTATGATACCAGTAGGTGGCGATTTTGGTCATAGTTTCGGTGAGGCCCGTGTGATGGGCAGAGTGCCTGGCTCTGTAATAGACTCCCTCCCACTCTTTGCGTGTGAGTTGTCTCCCCAAGTCCCTCTCCCATCTGACCCTCCCTGCACTGTAGGTATATATGTTGGTGAGGAGTAAGTGCTGGTACAGATCTGATAACTTTTTGTCGGATGTGCGTGTCAACAGCCACTTCTCGTATGGGGTGAGGTGTCGCTGTACACCGGGTCGAACCGATGGCTGTAGAACCCAGTGACGGACCTGCAGGTAGGGCAGATGGTCCGTTTCGGGTATACCATAATCCTCCTTCACCTTCTGGAATGGGAGAATGCCCTTAAGGTCGAACATATGTCCCGCATCCCTACAAGGTGTCGTCCGCCATGTCGCGTAGGCCCGAGGATCGAGGCCAGGCGAGAAGTCAGGGTTGTTGAAGATCGGCGTCATTGGGGAGGGGAAGGAGGTGAGCTCTCGCTTGACTGCCACTCTGTCCCAGATATCCAGGACTGCGCTGGTGATCCGTGAGGCGTAGAGGTTGGGAGGTCTATGTCAGCACGGTAAGAACGGGATGCCCTGGAGTGGACGACCAGCCACCGCCTGGTCCTGAAAGAGCCAATGTTTGGCAGATTCCAGTTGGTGCCACTTCACCAGAGTGCGTAGCGGAGTCACCTGGAAGTATAAAGTGAGGTCGGGCACGCCCACACCGCCATGTTCAGGGGGGAGTGTGGCAATTGTCTGCTTAAACCGCGGACGGCGGCGTTCCAGATAAAGCGTGTTAGATCTGATTGGGTCCTCTGAAGCCATCCCGCCGGTGGGCGCAGAGGTAGGGTCTGGAATACCTAAAGAATCTGGAGCAGCAGGGTCATCTTTACGCCAGCGATACGACCCAACCAAGACAGGGTCAGGTGCTTCCACCGTCTAAGGCTGTCCCGAAGTCGGGAGCTGAGCCTGGCATAGTTGTCGTCCGCGGTGGCCTGCACTGTTGGGGCCAATAAGACCCCCAAGTAAGGGATGGTAGACTCTGACCACTGTAGGTCAAATTCAGCCTTGGCATCCTCTAGCACCTCTGGTGACAGTGATATATTCAGGGCTTCTGACTTCACCACGTTGATCTTAAAGCTTGACGCCAGTGCAAAGGTGTGAAGCTCGATAAAGAGCGCTCGTAGGGATTGCATCGGGTTGGTCAGGGATAGTAAGATGTTGTCAGCGTATAAACTGATCGTGTGCGTGTCCCCGCTAAACGGTATGCCCGTAATGAGGTTGTGTTCTCTCACCCGTTGCGCCAGTGGCTCCATATAGAGCGCGAACAGAAGGGGAGAGAGTGGGCACCCCTGTCTAGTCCCTCTGCCAATTGCAAACCGTGGGGAAGTGTGGCCATTGACCCGGACTGCAGCGTTTGGTTGGCGATAACAATTAAATATACGGTTGCGGAGGGTTTCTCCTTTTCCGAACCGCTGTAGCACTAACTCTAGATAGGGCCAATGCACCCTATCGAATGCCTTCTCTGCATCAATCGTGAGGAGCATGCAGTCCGGTCTCGTCCGCGACCCAGCCTCGATGAGGTGGAGGACTCGCCTAGTTTTGTCGCTCGTCTGTCGCTGTGGGATGAAGCCCGCTTGAGCAGGCTCCACCAGGTGTTGCATATAGGGTGCTAGTCGACTTGCCAGGATGCCGGTGTAGAGCTTCAGGTCGATATTCAACAGGGAGATCGGCAGATATGAGCCACATCGGGTGGGGTCCCGTCCCGCCTTGGGAATCACCGAGATGGCGGCCTCCAGTAGGTCCGGGGGAATGGCGCCAGGCGTATCGAAGGTGTTGAAAAGGTCCTTTAGCAGCCGGCCACTTGTGGACAAAAGGTCTTATAGAAGGCCGCCGTGTAGCCGTACGGGCCTGGGGATTTCCCCAGTTTCAGGCGAGAAATCGCTGATATGACCTCCTCTAGGCCTATGGGCCGGTCGAGGAATGCCGTCTGCGCCTCATTTAGAGACGGGAAGGCTGCACCCTGCAGGTAATTATGTCCGTCTCGCAGGTCGAGGCGGTCCGCTGTGTAAAGATCAGCGTAGTAGTCGCCGAAGGCCGCGGCGATGGCCGTGTCTTCAGTGATGGGGGCGCCGTAGCTAGGCTGGAGGGTGCGGATCTGTTGTCTCTGGCGCTGCTCCCGTAATCTGCTCGCCAACAATTTCCTGCAGCGGTCCCCTCCAGTATAGTACGCGTGCCGGAGGCGCATGGCGGCATATTCCGCAATGTCCTGGTCTAAAGCCGCTATCATCTTCCGTTCCGTGCATAGTTGATGCCACGCCCGTGCTGCCCCAGTGCGTTGGTGCATCTGTTCCAGTTCCGCCACTCGCTGAGTGAGTTCGGCTCTTTTCTGCGCGCATTCCCTATTGTTAGCTGTGGCTATAGAAATGAATTCACCACGGAGAACCGCCTTAAGGGCCGCCCATTGCGTAGCTTTAGAGGTATCTCCGTTGGCGTTATGTGAGAGGAACTGAGCAAGCGCCGTTTTAATCCGTTCCAACGTGGTCGGAAGCTGTAGAAAGCTATCACGCAGCTGCCAATGCCGCTGTGGGCTGGGTGCTGCCGAGACCAGGAAGGACGCCACCACCGGCGAGTGATCAGACAGGGAGACCGGGAGTATCTCCACGTCTCCCGCTTGACGCGCCAGTTGGGAGGAACACAAAAAGTGGTCAAGTCGCGCGTATGTTTTGTGGGATGCGGAGTAATAAGTGTATGCTGTTGCCCGTGGGTGTGCATGCCTCCACAGATCAACGAGGTCTAGGTCTGTGATATGAGCATGTCCCGCTGTTGACAGTGCCCCCACTTGACCGGACCGTGTTGTGAGACACAAGGTTAAGGTCACCCCCGAGCAGTAAATGTGGATGCGTGTTAGCTGTGGCTGCCTCCAGGGCAGTGTGTAGAAATTTCTCTTGGCTTTCGTTGGGTGCATAGATAGTACTAGGCGTGGGCGGAAAATCCGTTCCGCTCGCGGATTTTGCGGATTTTCGGGAAATCCGCAATCCGCGAGATTTGCGAATTTCCCGCAAAATCCGCAAATCCGCGAGCAGCGGATTTTGCTCGCACTGCTCGCACTGTTCGCGTGAGTTCGCGCCCCGCGAATAAGTGCAAAATTGCAGAAATACGATCTTAGCAAAACTGAAAGTAACTACTTACCAGGTTCAAAAGTTCAGGCTCATCATTAGTAGCCATTTCCTGGAGTGCTTCCTGAGGGGCCCCTCCAGAGTTCAGTTGCCAGTTGAAACTAGTATGTGACCCTGCTCTGAACCTCAGAATAGTTACACATATGCCACAAAGGTCCTGAATTACAGCTAAGGGAGACAAGCAGGAGCCAGGCTGGAAGTTAAAATCCATTAATCAGCCCCTAATTCATTATTGTCAGTTGGGGCAGGGCAGGTGTTGTAACTAATTTTGCAACAATGAAAGCACTTAGCAAGTGCAAAAGATCACTAATCAGGGCGCACTAAGGAAGCAGGTGCCAGCTAAAAAAATATTCTGTGACACATGAATCAGCCCCAAATTAATTCAGGTCACTTGAGGCAGGGAAGGTGTGCTTTGCTTTGCCGAAAATAATGTACACTGGACAACCAGAGGGTGTGGTGATGAAACAGAGGGTGGCATGGGTGGGCCAGAGGGTGGCATGAGTAGTCAGAGAGTGGCAGTGGTGACAGAGAGTGGCAGTGATGAAGAAGAGTGTCCCAAACAGGCTGGACACGTAGAAACAACAAGTTCGCGAAACTTGCGACCCGACAGGTAAGTTCGCAATTTGCGAAAGTGTACAAAACCCTCGCGAACTGGCAGAAACACGGGCGAACACAAAAAAAAAAAAATCCGCAAATTCGCGGGAATTCGCGGATTTTGCGGATTGCGAATCCGCAAATCCGCAAAATTCGCGAACGCGAGATCCGCAAAATTCGCTCATGCTTAGATAGTACCCACCAACAGTGTCTGACCTGCTACTTGGAAGCAATGGAGTAGCAGCCTACCCCAGATCTCAGCCTCTTTTTGCAGGACCCTACCCCCAAAGGACTTGGCCACTAATATCACTACTCCGGCTACCTTTTTGTTGGCGGACGAGAAGAACTGCCAGGGAAAGGATCGGGACTTGAGCCTGTGTTGGTCTTTGGGCATCAGATGGGTTTCCTGCAGGAGGCAGATGTCCGCCTTCGAGTGCTCCAGGAGAGACAGGACCTCCCTGCGCTTAATAGGGTTGTTGAGCCCTCTCACATTAATTGAGAGAACCGTTAAGTGGTGTGTCATCCTAAGTCGCTACGCGCGGCACCGGGCCTGCACTAGTCTGTGGCAGAGCTGTTCCGTGTCTTGCACATGATGGCCTAGGAAACCCCGGTTGAAACTCAGAATTTCGTGGACAAGGAGAACCCCCCTCCCCCCCAACTCCCACTGTCCCCTCCCCGCACCCCCCCAACCTTGCCCCAACTTTGAGTAACCCATTTTTGAACATTGTCCCAGGTGCAGCCATCAGTCCGGCAGGGCCTGTGGTAACGTGTAACATTGACAGGGAAGTAGTGGCAGCAGCGACCCATCGGCTCCCCGCCCTGGTCCTCCCGCTTCCTGGCGGTAATGCTTATCAGAATCTCCGGCCGCTATGTCTCATGGCGCGCTAGCCGTGTCTTTGGTCACTTCTTGGATAGCGGCCTCGTGCTCCTGCGCCATGGTCTCTGGGTCCGGCTTGCTGATTTTTTTCTTAGGACGCCTGTGTCTCACTTTCTGCCAGCCATCCCTAGTGCCCGGTGGGGGCGTCAAATGAGAGAGCGGAGCGTTAGTCTCATCTCCCGAGCCCTCCTCCTCATTGGGGATGCCCAGCAGGTTGCAGGTGTTGCTTAGGGATCTGAGTTGATGCAGTGACCCGTTCCGCTTGAAAATGATGCGGAATGGGTGTCCCCAAGAGTATGGGACCTCTTTGTCTCTTAGGAAAGCGGTGACCTTCTTGAACGCCCGTCGCTTCTGTAAGGTGATTGCGGACAGATCCTGGAAAAGTTCCACCGTGTGGCCTTGATATATGAGGGGCCGGTTTTGCCGAGCCATTTTCAAGATGCGTTCCTTAAGGGAAAAGTCAGCGAGGAAGGCGAGGATGTCCGGCGGGGGAGCGGCAGCACGGCGCGGAAGGCCCACTCTATGCGCCCTGTTGATTCTAATCTCGAAGTCTTCAGGCTCCCCCAGTATGTCTCGGAACAGGTAGTGTTTCCCGTATCCGGCAATACCATCCGCGTTACACTATGGCACTACGCTGTTCGCTGCATCGACAACAGGCACTACCCGCCTATGTCCTTTCACATGTCACCGTTCGGATAACCCTCGAGAGTGTGCTTACCCTTGCACCTCCAAGCTCAGACACCCGATTCGGACCGGGTTGGAATTATCACTGGTCCCCCGATAACACGATATCCCATAACTAAGCAGCCCTGAAGAGTCATGGGTTAACGCCCTCACTGACGAAACACGTGTCGGCTGGTTTCTTTTCTGTATGGATCCCCTTGAATAAGAGGTCCATTCACATACCTATTAAAACAGAAATAGAAAGAACATTCGTGCGTGATCTTATCCTTGAATCACTTTACCTGGATTACCCAATCAGTACATCTGTTGTGTGCGCTTGACCTGTCGGTTCATTCAAACACAAGGGTTAGCCTCCTCACCCTTTGGTTTCAGAGTTCTCAGGGTTTTCTCTGAACAAGCTGCACCAAACAACTTTATCCTTTGCGTGACTACTCAACCATTACATGTTGTGCGCCATTTATTTCTGAACACTAATAACCCTTCGCAGGACAGTAAAATGTCTCGGAACAGGCCCTGTAGATAGGCTGCCACGTCCCTTCCTTCCGCCTTCGAGGGCACATTCCGGACGCGGATGTTATTGCGCCGCAAGCGATTCTCCAGGTCTTCGGAGTGCGCTTGTAAGTTCATCTGCTGTTCCTGAAGTCTGAGTATTTCTTGTTGTAGTGTGTGCACTTCCTCGCTTCTGGCAATGTCTGCGTTCACAACTCCCGCCACTCTTTCTGCAATCTCATCCATATCTCGTCTTAGCTCTTTGTACCCTCCGGCCATCTCCTGTTTAAGGGTCTGAATGTCCTCCTTGATGGAGGAGAACAGCGCTTCCATGAAGGATTTCGTAGCCGGTGCTTCCCCATCTGCTCGGCCTTCATCTTTGGGTTGGGGCGTCGGGTTCTGTTTGTCGGGGCTTTTCTCACCTTTAGCCGCCCCCTTTATTAGCATGTCCGTGATGGTGCGTCCTGTTCTGCGGTTGGTGGAGGACATGGCTGGACCGCGGTTCGTGTTATCGGTACCCATGTCTCCCAGGGCGCCCCTCGCCTCCGTGTCGTTCGTGGTCCCCAATGGGGTAGGCCCGTGGTTTGCTTTGCGGGAGAAATGGCCCCCGTGGAGGGAAAGTGTCGAGAGGGGTCGGGAGTGGTCGGTCGGTGCGTACACGATCCTCTGCTCCTGGCAGTCGCAGGTCGGGTCTTCAACGAGGCCCCGGGCGGGGACCCTTCCTCTGTGTCATCTCGGGGGCCCAGCCGCACCCAAAGCGATTGTTCCGGAGCGTAGGCAATGGCACTGAGTATGCGGTCCCTTGGTCTGTCGGTAGCGGCGGCTGTCGGCTAGGGGTAGGCCGCTCGTGCCAGCTCTCCTTCCGGGGCGCCTAGGTGGTGGCAGCCGGCAAAGCCAGCATCTGGGCCTTTGGGCAGGCGGCCGAGGCCCCTCGGCTGCACCGGCGTAGGTCTCTTATGTGCGGGTGATGGCTGTGAGGTCGGTAGCTGTGCTGGGGTCGGTGGGCTGAGCGCGGGCTGCAGGCAAGGACCACCTCAGGGGCGGTAAGTTAGGTATGTACGTGGGGGCCGGAACCGCTGCCAGAACCGCGGTTAGGGTCTCTCTGATGAAGGCCTTCACGCACGATGCAGGCCTTTGCCTCCTTCTTTCGCGCCAATCTGCCTCCCGGCCCGCCAGGCCTGACGCCAGGGGCTCGAGCATGCCCCCGAGTCTCCCTTTCCTACCCCTCCACAACACTCCTCACCTCCGGTCTTCGGCCGCTTCAGTCCCGGTCCCCAAGGCGGGCGCCGCCCGACGTGTCACTGCTCGATGCCAGGCACGGCTCCACTGCTCCCGACTGCCGCCCTGCTTTTCCCCGCGGTGGTCCATGCTGTCACCCACGTCTCTGCCTCTCGATCAGCGGGCCCTGGATCTAGTAGCGCGGGCACCAACTGTGGTCGTGGAGGTCCGCCGGGTCGGCGTCCTGGTAGGCCCGGAAGCCGGGACCTCGAGTTTCGCGATCTCCGGCCGGTTCACCCTCTGTCCACCGGCCGGGTCGCGGCAGCAGCAGCCAGGGCCTCTACTTCACTCCTGGACAGGGATCACGGGCCACCGGGCCCCGTCGTGGGCTCTGCAGTGCGCGGGACGGCTGTCGCTTCTCCCAAGTGGCAGCTACCGGTCCCGTCAGAGCCGGCGATCATGACCGGGCGGCTGCCATTTCAGGGCTCGCGGTCTCGGGATTTCACCTCCGCTGGGTCCCCCACTCGGTCAGGCAGGCCCGGCAGCAGCGCCGGCAGTGCAGCCCCTTTCTACGGTCAAGTAGGGACCGATAGAGCGGTGTTTGGGGAGTGCGGGGAATGAGATTTTGATATCTTTTCTGATTATCTAGATACCTATCTCATTCATCCAATTTTGGATCGATTATTGACTGTCATTGAGTAAAAGGCAAACCCACATAAGTTAAATCAACCCCATAGACTGACGTAACTCTGAAAAACCACTTACGACTGGTAAAGTTTAAAAGTTTAATATAAAACTAAAGTCAATTGTAAATACAATCCTCTCAAGATAAGATTCAACAAGTATACAGGAACTAAAAGGAACATAAATTCCCTAAAGAATCTCAGTCTACAAAAGAAAACGATTAAAACCAATTCTAGAATCAACAAATTGAATAGCATAGACACAAAATGAATATGATGCGTCATTTACAGAAAGTGAATAAACAAGTTAAATCTGTCCCTACTCTATGCTAGATGACATCCCTACTCAGAAAGTCCTTTACCTAAAAAGGTGTCAGCAGTTTGACTTCCAAAGAAGTTCAAACTCTCTCAATCTCTGATGGAAACCTATGTCGAGAAGCAGTACCCTTTCTGCCTACCCATCCGCTCTCTAAGGGTCCTCGGCCTACTGCTCTCTTCTCTCTCTTCTCTGTTCCTTCTGTTGCGTTCTATCTTCTCTCCGGGGTGCTGTCCCTAAATACAAAATCACAGTATGGGTGGAACGCCCCTTTGAGACGCCCACCACGTACACATTTCACGTAGTCCCGCTTCTGGGTTTTTCCATAGCTTCATCTCTTCGCGTCGTCTGTTAAGTTGACCTTGCTTCTTAGGCGCCATCTTCGTCATCGTGCTGGTAACCTCATGACATTCCAGTTGACACTTTCAGAGCAAAGTCTATCACCTCAACAGAGCTCTATTCATTACAGATGTGATTGTAACCTCTTTTGGTCCTGTGAACAGTCACTTCTAAACAAGACCCCAAATTCCAAGCGTCCCTTATCTCACTTAAGCCATAAACTTCGTCCAGCATTGTCACTTTAATTTAACAAGACCTTTGACTCTTGGCTCGCACGTACAGATCAAAGCTATCCCCCTCTTCCTGAGAGGCCACTAAATTATATGCAGTGGACTACACTCTTGCGAACCCTTGGTCCGTTAGGTTAAAATCACATATGAACACACTATTCTAAAATTCCTACAAACTCTTCTACACGGTATGACCTTTAACACACATATATATAATCGAATTAGTAACTTATTCATTATAATCGAATCCTTGTTACATAAAATACAATGTTATACTCCCGTTCCTACACAGTGCTATATAGTCTGCACATTTTCTTCACTTTACATTGCACCGCTTTCTCCGTTTAATAATTACATACGTACATGAACTCTGTTTAGCACGTTCTACTGTTCTTAAGCATTTTCACATTTCTATATTAGCCCAACATATGTATACAGACCTTTCTAATTCTAATGCACATTCTAGAATAAATACAGATACATTTCTTATTACTAAGTTACATGTGCTAACTTCATGCTATAAGCTTCTAATTTCACGTTACAAGTTCTAAATATGCTACAGGCTTGTAAATATGGTACGGACATAAGTTTCATTCAAATTGCGCTCTCTCAGTTCCCCCCTTTGATGACCTCTAGGGGTCATCACAAACACCTCAATTTGAATGTCACTTTACACAGAACTAGTTACAAGGTTCCCTTTTTTATCGTCTCGAGAGCTCTTAAACTTCTATACTGCTGATCTTGCAAAGCAGCTAATCTCCTTTCTTGCTCTCTCATGGACCTTTGTAACCGGTTTGACCTATACCATTTGTACAGTCTCACTAAACCCAACAATGTGATTATGCAAATCAATATTATTAAGACAGGTTTCAAGATGTACCAAACAATACCTTTACCAAGGTTGGCAAACCAACTTCCAACCTTTCCCATTCCATGACCTACTTTCTCCCAAACATTTACTTTTGTTAAATCTTCGATTTCTTGATGTATCTCTGTAATGTTCCGTATAACCTTCTCAAGTGGTTTTGAATTGTCTGGAATATAAGTACAACATTCCTGGACCTTCAAAGCCTTTCAAACTCCGCCCTCTTTCGCTAGCAGAACATCTAAAGCAAGACGGTTTTGAAGAACCATTGCCCTAATCGACTGCATCTCTCCTTCTACTAGCATCAATGACCTTGCAGTACTTGCAGACAATCTATCCACAACTGTAGCTAGTCTCCTGATCTTAACATCATTAAGTATTAAACCTAAAAGAGGAAACATTGCTCCAAATATGTCTCCAACTACTTCAGCATCTCCTACTTCCCTTTTCGCTTTTGTCGAAGCCTTTCCTTCTATGATCTCTAAATCCTTTGCATGATATATTTTGGGGAAGACAATTGCCAAATAACACGAACCATACCAATTGTCAGGCAATTTTACATAGGCATTTCTTCCACATACAAAATATACATTAGGAATCGCTTGCATCCCTTTCATGAAATCTTTCGTATAATACTCTAACCGAAAAGCATGTTCGCAATTAACTTCACCTACAAATACACTCTCATAATATGTCTTGCTTCGAGTTAAGCATAACTTTCCTTTCTGCGTTCTATCCAAAGCTATTGGACCATTGCTACCCTTCCTTTTGTGTGCTTTTTCCTCTTCGGTCCAATCAGTTTTCCAGTGTCCTGACATTTTTAGAATCTTCTGCCTCCTGTACCGGTCATCTACTTGTCCAATAAACTAAGCCTGGGCGTAGTTCGCGCAGTCGCACTCCGCGAGCATGCGTAGTAGCTTGCTTGACCAGTTCGCAAGCCATTTTTAGTCTTCGGGAGCGCCGTGGAACTCTGGAACCTGCTCAACACCACATCCTCAGCGCCCGACATCGCCGTCACCATCCCGGACGGATACAAGATCACCCGGAGAGACCGCGTCAACGAGACAGGAGGAGGCATCGCCATCGTCCACAAGAACACCATCCGCATCACGACCAACTCAGACGACACCCTCACAGCCGCTTAACATCTTCACTTCCAGATACACACCGACCCCAAGACCACACTCAGAGGCACCCTCATCTACAGACCCCCAGGACCTCGCACACAATTCAGCGAAGACATCGCAGACTTCATCAGCCCGCACGCCCTCGCCTCCGCTGACTACATCCTCCTAGGGGACCTCAACTTCCACCTGGAGAACAACAACGACAACCAACACCACCACCACCACCCTGCTGGACAACCTCGCCAACCTCGGACTCATGCAACTGGTGAACACCCCCACCCACTACGCCGGACGCACGCTTCACCCAGTCTTCTCCTCCAGCAAGTACATCTCCTTCAGCCACTCCACCGGGCTCCACTGGACAGACCACAGCTGCGTCCACTTCAGCTTCAAAAAGACCACGACTCACCACCACCCGCAACAGGTTCCCCGCAGGAACTGTAACAAGATCACCACCGACCAGCTCACCACTTCACTGAGCCAGAACCCACCCGCCAGCTCAACGGACCCCAACCAAGCAGCCAACAACCTCACACAGTGGATCACCAATTGCGCTCGCCCAACCAGCCTCGACCACTCGCAGTCCGGCTTCCGCACCAACCACAGCACCGAGACCGCCCTCATCGCAGCCACTGACGACGTCCGAGCCCTGCTCGACAACTGGGAAACAGCGGCCCTCATCCTCCTGGACCTCTCTGCAGCATTCGATACGGTCTGCCACCGCACCCTAGTGCAGCGCCTCAGCAACATCGGAATCCAAGAGAAGGCACTGGAGTGGATCATCTCGTTCCTCACCGGAAGAACCCAGAGAGTCCGCCTCCCCCGTACAGATCCAAGGCCACCGAAGTCATATGCGGCGTACCACAAGGATCATCACTCAGCCCCACCCTCTTCAACGTCTACATGAGCCCCCTCACAGCCATCGTACGCCAACACAACCTCAACATCATCTCCTACGCCGACGACACCCAGCTGATCCTCTCCCTCACCAACGACCCAGGAACTGCCAGAACCAACCTACACGAAGGGATGAAAGACGTAGTCGAGTGGATGAGGAACAGTCGCCTGAAACTGAACTCAGACAAGACGGAAGTCCTCATCCTTGGATCATCACCCTCCGCCTGGGACGACTCCTGGTGGCCCCCTGCCCTGGGCAGCGCACCCAAACCAGCGGACCACGCACGCAACCTGGGCTTCATCCTGGACTCCTCCCTCTCGATGACCAGACAAGTCAACGCCGTCTCATCATCATGCTTCAACATCCTACGCATGCTCCGAAAGATCTTCCCATGGCTCACCACCGAAACCAGGAAGACGGTCACACCGGCACTCTTCATCAGCCGAATGGACTACGGAAACACCCTCTATACCGGAACCACAGCCAAACTCCAGAAAAGACTCTAACACATCCAGAACGCCTCCGCACGACTCATCTTGGACATCCCCCGACACAGCCACATCTCCGGACACCTGAGAGACCTTCACTGGCTCCTTGTCAGCAAGAGAATCACGTTCCAACTCCTCACCCATGCACACAAGACCCTCCACGACCTGGGCCCCAGGTACCTCAACAACCGCCTGACCTTCTACACTCCCACCCGCCAGCTACGATCGACCAGCCACGCCCTCGCCGCCGTGCCACGCATCCGAAGATCCACCATGGGAGGAAGATCCTTTTCCTACCTGGCAGCCAAGACTTGGAACTCCCTCCCCATCCACCTCCGCCTGACCCAAGACCACCTCTGCTTCAGGAAGCAACTCAAGACATGGCTGTTCGAGCAGTAGCGGACCCCCCTCCCCCAAGTGCCTTGAGACCCTCTGGTTGAGTAGCGCGCTATACAAATATCCTGATTGATTGATTGATTGATTGCCTGCATGCTCGGGATGTGTAGCGCGCGAAGTTACCCATGAGGTTTGCCCCGCCCGCTCGCGTTCCCTTATTTCCGGTCACTACTAACGTGTTCGCGAGTTATTCTGTGCCAGATTGCAGTTTCTGCGTGTTCGGCAACTCGATCTTACCGACAAGCATCCTCGCGCACGCGAAAATGCTATTGAGTGCGCGAGAACTACGCTACGCAGCAGTTTGCGGAGTATTCAACAACTTCGCGTTCTCCGCGGAGCGCGGAGTTGCCGAAACTCCGCAAACTCCGCGAACGGAGCGTAGTTCTTCGCCCAGGGTTACAATAAACTTCTTCTCAACCTCTGACACCTTGCAAGTCAGATTATTTCTGCGTGCATATGAAGTATCTAATGTATCCCAAGGAAGAAAGAATTTTGCTAATCTATCTTCCTTTTTGTGATAGTCCCACTTATTCATTTGTTTATAATTCGGGACTTCAGGCAGTACCGAATCATAATTTGAAAGGTAGTACTCAAACCCTTCTCTACCATAAAATATACTGAGCAATAAACTACATGTTATCCCATATGTCAGTGGGAGGTGATGATATCTGATGCCTTCATCTACAGAAGCTGGCAATTGCATGAAAACATAACAATCTTTGGCCTCCATGGCATCAATATACTCGTATAATAGCTTGGCATATGCATTTGATCTAAAATTTCCCTGCGACTCGTCTACGTGTAACCTACGAGCTTCATCTGCCAGTAACGCCTTTTCACGAATTACATTGCTCTCCTCCTTCTTCCCAACAAGAGCAGGTTTCAAAGTCGTTACAGGCTTTACATCTGTTGTCTCCTTTACGCTTGTATGTCCTACTATGTATGATATGGTAACTACTGTAATAATGAGAAAAATTACTACTGCTATTAGTGTACCTATTATGCATTTGGCTTTTCGGTTTGGGTTGCCATTCTCCATGTTATCAAACAATGTAGCTCTTTCTTTTCGAGGAAAAGTTTTCTCTTTCAGATCTTTGTTTGCTTTATTTGCTTTCTCAGTCTGTGAAGCGCTCTTAATCAATAAAAGTCTCTCTTTCACAACAATGTCCTTTATCTTTAGCAACAGACAACCCTAACCCTTCTCCGTCCTCTAAATGTAGTCCCTAATTTGATTCTTCTTTCCACTCGGGGCTAGGTTATCTTCTTCTTTATATCTTAATTATAAAAAGTCTTTATGCATCTACAACAATTCTTGTAAAGATCAGTAAATCCTCAGACTCGATTCCAGGAGTCAACATCCATATTTCCACTGTCACAATTTGATCGAGATTGGTCACCTGCACTTCTCTCACTCTCCCAGATCTCTGTCTCCAGGACATCTGCTAGATAAGTCCATTCTGGGGTGGCGTATCTTCTGCAGGGCACACGTACCCTTCTTGATCTTCTCGGACTCTCAGAGCCTGAGTCCGTAGCTCCTTCGTCTAGATCTGAATCTTTAGAGATCGGGACAAGGGTTCTCTCTGAATTTGCTCTCAAGGTTGACCTTCTCCTTCTTTCCGGCCAATTAGCTTCTCCATTCCTTGTCCTCCTGCTCCTTGTTCTTGGACTCGTCTCTTGATCACTTACAGCTTGTTCGGTATCTGACTCGAACTCCCAGCTGTTTTCTTCTTCTGAGGCAACTTCGGTCTCACTGGTGTCCTGACCGTCATCAGCCTGTTCCGACACAGGCTCAGCCTCTTCGATCACCTCTACAGCTCGACTTTCCCTCTCTGTGGCTTCTCCGCTTTCCGCTGGATTTTCATCCGAGAGAGGAGCTGTTTCTTCCAGAGGTGCTGGAACTCTTCGGGTGTGTGAGGCGTGTATCCAGTTGGGCAAGCCTCCACACTTTACTGCAGTGTTCGTAACTAGTATGACTTGGAATGGTCCACGCCAACGCACATCTAGACAGTTCTTCCTGACATGCTTCTTCACCAGGACCCAGTCCCCCGGACACAGGTCATGGCACAAGTCTTGTGCTGATGGAACCTCTGCAGCCTGGACCTGGAGGGACACAGAATGAATGGCATCAGATAGTCCCTTGCAGTAGTCCAAGATCAAATCGTCTGTGATGTTCAACAATGCTGCAGTCGGAACCGATGGCAGTCTCATAGCTCTCCCCATTAGCACCTCGTGTGGAGAGAGACCTGTCCTTCTATCGGGTGTGCTACGTATGCTCATAAGGACCAATGGAAGTGCATCAGGCCAACTCAGGGATGTCGATGAACAAACCTTGGCGAGTCTGGATTTCATTGTGCTGTTGATTTGTTCTACAATCCCCGAAGCTTCTGGTCGATAACTACAGTGGAGCTTCTGGTCGATACTTAAGGCTGAACATAGCATCTTCACTATTTCGCTGTTGAAGTGAGTTCCTCTGTCCGATTCCAAAGAGGCTGGCACCCCAAACCTCGGTATCAACTCTCTAAGCAACAATTTTGCTACTGTAAGTGTATCGCACCTACGTGTAGGGTAAGCTTCAACCCATCTGGAAAATATACAGACAATCACTAAGACGTATCTGAGTCGATTGCACTTGGGCATTTCAATAAAATCCAGCTGCATTCTATTGAAAGGCCCCCCAGACCTCCCTATGTGACTCAATGTGACTGGTGTTCTTTTTCCTACGTTTAGTTGCTGACAGATAGCACAACGCTGACATACTGCTTCTGCCGCCACTCTAAACTTCGGATTGTACCACGTTTGTCTGAATACTCTCACCATGGCATCTCTCCCTATGTGTGCTGGTCCATGCAATCTCCTTGCCATTGGACTAACAAGTTTGTTTGGTAAAACTGCTCTCCCATCCGCAGAAATCCAAAAATTCATCTCACTTTTGGTACAACCAGCTGTTTCCCATGCCTTTTTCTCAAAGTCTGGTGCATTTTCCTGGACACTCTTCAATTCGTCCCACGTGTCTACAGTGTCTAACAGCATAGTCAAATCTGTTCTTTCTTGTATTCCCCCCACTTCTACCTTGGTGTGAGAATACCCCTGTTCCGCACAGTAACGTGCGACCTCATCTGCGTATCGATTACCTTGCGACACAAAATCTGTATTCTTTGTGTGCGCGGCACATTTGACAACCGCTATAGCTTCTGGACCTTGTAATGCTTCTAACAATAATCTCACGAATTCTCCGTTCCTAATAGGAGAACCCGAGGAGGTCATGTAACCTCTTTGAGACCACAACTGCCCATAGTCGTGAACTACCCCGAAACCATACTGGCTATCGGTGTATATGGTGACTCGAATTTTGTTGCCTGCCAAACAGGCACGGGTCAAAGCAATGATTTCAGCTACCTGAGCGGAGTGTACTCCTTCCAGGCAGGCGGCTTCCACCACTCCGGTGATAGTACAAACTGCATATGC
Organism: Lissotriton vulgaris; assembly: GCF_964263255.1. NCBI lineage: Eukaryota > Metazoa > Chordata > Amphibia > Caudata > Salamandridae > Lissotriton > Lissotriton vulgaris. The sequence continues at coordinate 850,644 of NW_028251431.1, forward strand.
TGCTCTCAGCTGACCGATATCGTCTCTTACGCATGAACCATCAACAAAGAATATTTCATCAGGGTCAGTCAATGGCTCATCTACGATATCTGGTCTTGGTTTGGTGCATAGTTCAGTCACATCAAGGCAGTCATGATCTGTACAAATTTCATCATCTATATCATTAGGAAGTGGCATCAAAGTAGCAGGATTCAAGACAGAGCATCTCTTTAGGGTCACATTCTCAGCAGCCAATATGACTTGCTCATAGCGTGTGAGCCTGCTATTCGTCAAATGCTGAGTCTTGGTCCTGGTCATTAACAATTCCACAGAATGCGGTACGTACACCACTAACTGATGTCCCATCACCACATTTTCACACCTTTCAATGCTGACACCCGTTGCAGCAACAGATTTGAGACATCCGGGCAACGCTGCGGCTACTGGATCTAAGGTAGCCGAAAAGTATGCAACTGGTCTACGGGCATTTCCGTGTATCTGGGCCAAAACTGCTAAAGCACAACCTTCCCTTTCACAGCAGTAAAGCAAGAATGGTTTTTCGTAATCAGGCATTCCCAAAGCCGGGGCACGACACAAGTCCTCCCTCAGCTGCAAAAATGCCATCAAACAATCTTTGTCCCATGGTACCGGATCACTCACCCCCTTGTGCGTCAGTTTTTGTAAAGGTTTTGCCTTCAGTGAAAAGTTGGCTATCCACTGCCGACAATAACCAACCATGCCTAGAAACATCCTGACTTCTCTTTGTGTTTTAGGCGCGTTCATTTTCATGATCGCCTCTATTCTGTCTGGAGACACCTTCCGTTTTCCCTTTTCAATCCTATGGCCCAAGTATTGCACTTCGGTCAGACAATACTGCAATTTACTTGGAGACACCTTGTGTCCGTTCTCGGCCAAGTGATTTAGCAGGGTGATGGTGTCTACCTTGCAAGCTTCCTCAGTTTCTGACGCCACAAGTAGGTCGTCTATGTACTGGACCAGAACCGAGTTCATGGGCAGTACTAGACTTTCAAGATTTTTCTTCAGCAGCTGGTTAAAAATCGATGGGCTTTCTGTATACCCCTGGGGAATACGACACCATGTTAAAACGCGATTTTCCAGCTTAAAAGCGAACAGATACTGGCTGTCCTCATCTAAGGGGATTGAAAAGAAAGCCTGACACAAGTCTATCACGGTGAACCATTCAGCTTGGAACGGTATCTGAAACAATATCACTGATGGATTCGGTACCACTGGACAACATGAAACAACGATATTATTAATCTTTCGAAGGTCCTGCACTATTCTGTATTTCCCACTAGGCTTCTGCAAACCCATAATCGGGGAGTTACATGGACTTCCCACGATCTCCTTCAGTATTCCCTGTTTAATCATGGATTCGATCACAGGCTTTATTCCTGCAATTGTCTCCGGTGTCAACTTATATTGTGGTGTTCTTGGATACTCGGCATTGGGTTTTACCATGATCTTTACCGGTTCTACCCCTTTAATCAGACCTATTTCCTCTCCAGTAAAATCCCACACCTCAGCTGACACTGTCTCCTTCAAGTCCTGTGGAAGCTCCTCCACCGTTAGGGTAGGATATAGTTCCACGCATCCCTGTGAGTTTACAACCTTAAATTCGGCATCATCATCGTTAGTCTGCACTTCTACTCCTTCAGGTGTGCAATATATTGTGCAATTTAATTTACACAACAAATCTCTTCCTAGCAGACACACAGGGCTAGAATCACAAATCACAAACTGATGTTCATCACTGTACTTCCCTATCTTCACTGACACTGGTTCTGTCAGTGGATTCGTCATTCTCCTATTTGCGACTCCTACCACCTGAATCGTCTCTCCCGACATTGGCAGACCTGGGACTACCGCCGATCTCAAAGTAGATCGAGTGGCCCCCGTATCCACCAAAAAGGTCGTAGGGCATCCAGCCACCTCAGCCTCTACGTATGGTCCTCTCTGGTCTACCTCCAGGGCTGCTCCTAGAGTACAGTCTTCTTCCCTATTCACTCGTTGTCCCGTAAGGGGATCAACGTAGTAGCATTCTTCTCCTCCTACGAACAGTGGCAGTTGTCTATAGGTTTTTCCTCCATTTGCAATGCGAGGCGGTTGAGGGAACTGAGGTCGAGGAGTCTGAGTCCCCCCTTTGATAAACTTTCCCTTCGGGACCGCTGTTCCCTTTACCAGGTTGTTCTGAACCTCATCCTCCTCCTGTTCTAATTCCCCCGTCTCGACATTATAGGGACACTAGCTTCTCCAATGTCCCACTTCGTTACACTGATGGCACCTCGTTGTCTTTTTCAGCGTCGCGATATCTACCCTAGGTCTCGGTTTTTCTTCCTCATCTCTGCTTTGATTATTCTGTTTCTTCCCTAGGGTTCCTGTTCCCTGTTGCCGCTGTCCACCCTTTCCAGCTGACTGCATCTGCACCAACATCAGCTTCTCCTTAAGTTTCTTTGCTTTCGAATCTATTTCGTCGCTACAGTACCTCGCATACCTCAGGATCTCATCTAAAGGTTTGTTTTGCCAACAAATCAAATGCTGTTGAATCATTAAGCTTATGTCTGATCTCAATCCCAGGACGAACTTCGACACGAACTGTCCTATGTCTTTAGGATCCATCACATCCAATCCACTGTACTGTTTGAATGCTTTCAGCAATCTCTCATAGAACTCGTGAACGGTCTCTTTAGGTTCCTGAGTTGTTCGATCTATCTTAACCCAGTCTATGTCCTGCAACGGCACCTTCTCTTTTAACCATGCAATTACCCTCTCGTACTTTTCCATGACTCTTTCTGATGGACCATTCGTCCGGGCATCCCTCTCGGGTTCACAAATGGGCCATTCGACACTAAGCTTACATGCCGTCCACAAATCTCCAGGTACTACAATGTCAAACAGGGTGTTCAAGTCGACCCACAGCACCTTAGAGATCTTCACGAACCTCTCTACCTGTTTATACCACTCGACGGGGTTCTCCCTTAACTTTGGGAAAGAATTGGTAAATGCCGCTAGATCCCCCCTTCTCCAGGGCACATGCACGTAGTTTCCGTTCGCGATCTCTCGCAAAGGGAATGCTTCCATTCGCATTAGCCCTCCCTCCGGGGACCCCGCAAGTGTACTCCTTCTGACAGATCCCCTCTTGGAGCATCTTTACTCCCATTTATCCAAATTCCTCCACAATCTGATACTCAAGATCAGTTCCTTTATGTGTACTTTCAGCCCAATCGTCCTACGCTCATCTAGATCCTGATCCGTGCAGTTTAACCTATGGTTGCCCTGTAAAGCTTTAGTTCGTGATAAGTCTATCATATACCTGTCTGCCAACTCAGCAACTTTTCATGAACTGACCTCGCTTTCCGAGTAACATCCTTAGATATAAACAGTATTTCATCCTGTTCATACAGATCGATCCTTTCCATTGGCAATGTGCCGTCTATTATTTCATCCAAATCTGACTTCAAACTGGTTACATCGAGCCGTTTTGCTTTTATCTCAGCTCTCAGTACCTCACTCCTAGGTGGTTCGTTTACATCCCTCTCACCCCCACTACGAGTCCTACGTCTGGGCACAGGTGAGTTATGAGGAGTCCTCCTTGCTTCTCTTTGTTCCCACCTCTCTAGGTCCCAAGCTTTTCCATCTTCCCTAGGGGTATGGTGGAACAATGTTCTATTCCCCATCGCTACATTCTGTCTTTTCAGCTCGGCCTCTCTAGATGCGAGATAGGATCCTCCGTTCTGTTCTAAATCACTGCTATTCCCTTGCTGTCTGGTGTCACTCAATAAACGGAAAGGTCCTTCACGGCCCTCCATGTTCCCGCGATCCCGTCCGTGATCACCGGATGCATGGCGAGACCCTTCGCGACTCTCCATACCCTCGTGACTCCAATGTCGCACATTTTCGTCCGAGGCATGGTGAGTGCACCTGAAACTATTTCGGTACTCCTGTGTCTTTCGTTCTCCCTCACTAAAGATGGGGCGAGGCATCCCCCCACATCCTATACTCTTGTCTTCACACAATTGTCTATTGCCACCGATGGTATGGCAAGTATCTCCTTTGCTTCCTTGACTCCCTCCCTCCCACTCCGGGCTGCTTTCGTCAGCTCCGCAGTGAGAGAGGATCCTGTTATCTTGATCTCTCCATTCTGTTTCTGTTTCTATTCTTTTATTCTGAGTTTCTACGGCAGCATCCCATTCTTTCAAGTACTCTCTTAACTCCTTAAAGGATTTCGGTTTCGGTCCCCTCAGATCCATCTGTCCTCTCTGACCCCCCTGTTCTATCCAGGGATCCGTTACTGGACCCAATGGGGTACTCCGATTCCTTGGTCCTAGCAACTGCCTTTGGGAATTGATTGTATTATTCCTACTTTCCATCTCTGCCCTTTCCCTGTCCCACCGTGCCTGTTCCTCCTGCTGGGCTCCCTCCGGGTTGTAGATTGACACTATAGGACCTATGGTAACAGGTACTTGTAGAGCATCCGGCAGTTGATACGACCTTGCGCACTCCGTTTCTGGCACCTTCTGGACCACGAATCTTCCTACTACTTTCTGTACGGAACTAGATTGAGATACTTCCTCACCTTTCTTGGGATCCCACTCTGTTACTGGGAGCGGTTTATATTCCCCCCACCTAGCCCCGTCCCCTTGCTGTAGTTCGGGACTTTCGGCTTCTCTATTGTACGGAGGTGGTCTGTCCATTAATAGCCTCTCTATCAGACCATCATCCGACTCGCTGTCCTCGTCTTCTTCTAGAGGCTTTTTCCCTCCCGTAGCCTCTAGCATTGGGTACAGTTTGTCTGCTTCTATTTTTTGCACCCTCCACTATTTAGCTTCATCATCCCATTTAGCATCCTGCACTGCTTTTACCGATCGTCTCACTCTTTCTTGGCGTCTATTCAAGCTCTTGTCGTGTGCCGCCCTAAACCATGCACTGAGGGCTTCGAACTGTGTTGGCCTCGGTAGAGGTCTCGTTGCTAGCATTACCGCTTTCAGTTGATTCAATACTTCTAACCTAAACGTCCCGTATCTCGGAAACGTCAGTTCCTCATTTCCTTCTGTTAGCTTACTCCACTCGGATATCCATAGTATTGAGTGTAACCCTACATTCACAGCCATATAATAAGCTGGTGTGCCTTCTGGTGGGGCTTCTTCCCCTGCATACGAGCTTCCTCTATCTCTCTTAAGGATCCCCCTTAAACGCTTAAAACACTTCATTTTCAAAAATCTACGATTTTCCTTATTTCTCTTTCTTATTTACTTCTCGCTGACAAACCACCAATCTCTGCGCGGCTCTCGCTGACCAGCCTATCCCAGCGCGACTCTACGCTAACCAGCCAATCCCAGCGCGGCTCTACGCTGACGTCACTCGTCCCCTCTGCAGCAGTTCCCCTCCTTTCTCAGCTCGTCTCGCGGTCTTGCATGCGTTTCATTCATACACCGAAAAATGACTACTTCCGACCAAGCGATCACTTTTCTTGACTGTACGTCCACAGTCTAACTGTAATTGTCACCTCAACTGACGAGACGTCTTTCCTCTCACGTTCAGACGCTCGCTTTATCTGATAGGTTACTTACACACAGTAAACGTCCGACCAGCGTCCGTTACTCATACACTCACTCAGACATTCCCCCTATCACGGTCCTGCGGGCGATCAATGGTACCTCATGACCCCCTTTACAATGGTAGACAATTACTCTGGGTGTTGGATACACCCGAGCCACTTAAGCCCTTCTCTGGACTTAAGATTTTATCCGGTTGCGCGCGCTCACAACCTTCCCACAATCACACTACAGGCATTCAACTCCGCTTGACATTACAACACAGGTACAACACAAAACACCGCAATCTGGCAACGCATGACCCTTATACTCACTCTCGACCGACTCTGCTGCTTTTCTCTCTCGCACCGTCAGCACCTTCTTCGGCAGGGATTCTTCTTCTGGTCGTCGATGGCTAGGGACCTTGGGGTAATCTAGACCTAACCTAGGTTGCCTTCCTCAAGAAGCCAACCATCCTCTGCTACCAACTGCGGGGAATGAGATTTTGATATCTTTTCTGATTATCTAGATACCTATCTCATTCATCCAATTTTGGATCGATTATTGACTGTCATTGAGTAAAAGGCAAACCCACATAAGTTAAATCAACCCCATAGACTGACGTAACTCTGAAAAACCACTTACGACTGGTAAAGTTTAAAAGTTTAATATAAAACTAAAGTCAATTGTAAATACAATCCTCTCAAGATAAGATTCAACAAGTATACAGGAACTAAAAGGAACATAAATTCCCTAAAGAATCTCAGTCTACAAAAGAAAACGATTAAAACCAATTCTAGAATCAACAAATTGAATAGCATAGACACAAAATGAATATGATGCGTCATTTACAGAAAGTGAATAAACAAGTTAAATCTGTCCCTACTCTATGCTAGATGACATCCCTACTCAGAAAGTCCTTTACCTAGAAAGGTGTCAGCAGTTTGACTTCCAAAAAAGTTCAAACTCTCTCAATCTCTGATGGAAACCTATGTCGAGAAGCAGTACCCTTTCTGCCTACCCATCCGCTCTCTAAGGGTCCTCGGCCTACTGCTCTCTTCTCTCTCTTCTCTGTTCCTTCTGTTGCGTTCTGTCTTCTCTCCGGGGTGCTGTCCCTAAATACAAAATCACAGTATGGGTGGAACGCCCCTTTGAGACGCCCACCACGTACACATTTCACGTAGTCCCGCTTCTGGGTTTTTCCATAGCTTCATCTCTTCGCGTCGTCTGTTAAGTTGACCTTGCTTCTTAGGCGCCATCTTCGTCATCGTGATGGTAACCTCATGACATTCCAGTTGACACTTTCAGAGCAAAGTCTATCACCTCAACAGAGCTCTATTCATTACAGATGTGATTGTAACCTCTTTTGGTCCTGTGAACAGTCACTTCTAAACAAGACCCCAAATTCCAAGCGTCCCTTATCTCACTTAAGCCATAAACTTCGTCCAGCATTGTCACTTTAATTTAACAAGACCTTTGACTCTTGGCTCGCACGTACAGATCAAAGCTATCCCCCTCTTCCTGAGAGGCCACTAAATTATATGCAGTGGACTACACTCTTGCGAACCCTTGGTCCGTTAGGTTAAAATCACATATGAACACACTATTCTAAAATTCCTACAAACTCTTCTACACGGTATGACCTTTAACACACATATATATAATCGAATTAGTAACTTATTCATTATAATCGAATCCTTGTTACATAAAATACAATGTTATACTCTCGTTCCTACACAGTGCTATATAGTCTGCACATTTTCTTCACTTTACATTGCACCGCTTTCTCCGTTTAATAATTACATACGTACATGAACTCTGTTTAGCACGTTCTACTGTTCTTAAGCATTTTCACATTTCTATATTAGCCCAACCTATGTATACAGACCTTTCTAATTCTAATGCACATTCTAGAATAAATACAGATACATTTCTTATTACTAAGTTACATGTGCTAACTTCATGCTATAAGCTTCTAATTTCACGTTACAAGTTCTAAATATGCTACAGGCTTGTAAATATGGTACAGACATATGTTTCATTCAAATTGCGCTCTCTCAGGAGGATTAAGCTATGTTGGGTGCTTCAATCGAGGATCGGGGCAGGGAGCCACGGAACCTGCGTCAGATCAGGTTGCCATCTTGGCCACGCCCCCTATGCTAGCACTTTAAGAGTGAGTTTGCATAGAGGCACATCTTGTAGTGCACTGTCTCAAGGGAATTATAATGTCTCAAATTCAGTCAGTAGGAAACAGTGGATTTCAGGGTAGTGCTGGGGACAGAGGCAGAACTCAGGCAAGCGTTATCAGGTTAGTATAGTCAAATCTGATGCTTTTTCTCACACTCTTCAGTCTGCTGCTATGATCGTGGGAAGACTGGATTGTGGTTGCAGCCTTTGGTCTCAGCAGTCTCTGTATCACAAAGCTCTTCAATTAACTGAATGGCTGGACTCTGGTTCAGGGTTGGAGATTGTTTACAGGCCATGTAGTGTATCCTCTCCCCTTCAGTTTACCACAGCAGTAAACTATTATGAGAGGGGACACATTGAGGACATTGGCTACTCGGCCCCTGAAATGAAGACACCTCCCCTATTTTTACATTCTCCCCCGCCCCTTCGCCACATAACAGCCTGAACCACACCTTGGAGTTTCAGTAAGAGATATCGCAATCTCAGGCCGTATTTTATTAAAAATAAGGATAACAACTTTCTAAACAACTTCACCAATATAAGAGCACATTAAAAAAATTGTTAGCAGAGTAAGCTATACATCTAGTCACCTAAACCCTATACTATACAAACAATTTGGCTTCTGTGAGTTCATGGTCTGAGCAGCAGACTCCAGCAGTCATAACCATCAGCCTGTGCCCAACTCCTACAACATTGCAATGGCTTGATAAAAGCAATCAGATTTCACTGAGCACATTGGAAAATAGTGAAACCTTTGACTTGGTTCATCAGTGTCTCCTTCTCTCTCTGTCTACAAGGGGCGTGTGTGCAATCCCTGGAGTGTGAACACTCATTGCAGGTCTTCGCCTTTTCCCTCACCAGGGTCTCGATGATCAGGTTGAACAATTCTATAGATGCCTCGCTCCAGATCTTTTCCTTCACCTCTGCAGGGAGATGCTGCAACCCCCCCCTAACATCCCAACCCCCTCAAGCTGATATCGCTCGGATCGCACCTCACTTAACCCCATAGTAGATCATTCGGTACCTGCAGTAACGGTATCTGCAGCTGCCAGATCTTTGCCCTTGTCTGGCTGCACCACTATGGATGGCCCAGTCCTGCTGCTGGGCTTCGTGTCTTGCACCCCCGTGGTACTACCGGACATCAACAGCTAGGAGGTCAATGCAGCCCCTGTTTGGGCCACTGACTGTGCCGGCTGGGGTTGAGCTTGTTCCCTGGCTATAAACTGCACCCCCAATCTCCTAGCGTCATGACCCTCTCATGTGCCCTCTGTGTACTAGGCCTAGTGTGCAGGGCTCATGTTGCTTTACCCCAATGGCGCATTATGGCCTGTTATGATATGAATGATGTCCTCCCCAGCACCCTCATGACTGATGCGCCCCTGCATCCCTCGTGGCTAGTGTTTCCCCAGTGACCTCTTGATAGGTACTGCCCCGGTACCCACATGACCAATGCTTCCCCAGGACCTGTAATTTCCATAATGCTGGAACACCTACAAGCATTCCCCAGTTTCTGCAAACCGATGGGTTAAATACTCTTGCCGTTCCTAGGGCCTTAGTGTAGATTTCCTTTTGGTCCCTCCAAGCTTTCCCCAGAATAAGCTGTACGGCAACCAACTATCAAGGTGAACTGTCACTATGGTTTTGTTTACCAGAGCAAGGTAACCTCTGTCCAATAAGCAGCTGTTACTGGATCCTGGCTTCTTTAACACATCATGCAAGAGATTAGCAGACAGTGTGTGTATGCAGCGGTGCCCATGCCTGTGGCTGGTGCCTTTTGTACATCTGTGAAGCTGCATGCTGACCTGCTAGAATTGGTTTCTCCTAGACCCCATTGGAAACTCTACATCTTAGGAGCTACCTGTATAAAGTGGTACCCAACCTTATGTGCACTCAACCACTATTTACACATACCAAATGCAATCAGAGGAAATGTGCTGCCCAGCCATAACATATTATACAGATTTACATATCGAGAGCCGCTCACTCTGGAGCAGGTAAAAAGACCTGAACCCCATTGCCATTATTAAGCTGCCACCAACCGTTAGTCATGCTATGGCCTAGTGAGAGGGACATTCGTTGCTCTTAGACAGTACCTTTTTGGGTGTATCCCTGAGACCTAACAAGGTATATCACTCTTCTGCTGAGCAACAGGCAAAACATGTAGACCACCTGTAAGAGGACCTGGGACATCCGTTCCCCGCGTAGCAAAACAATCCTGATCAGAAAGATGAAAAAATGAGAAGCAGAATGTAAGCTGATTGTCACAAAGCCATGCACATATGAGTCCTGCGTGTGTTATACTGTATCACCAGGGGAAGGCAGTCGACAGACACATCTGGACTGGGCAGTATTGTATGAGTCCTAGGGCCAGATGTAGGTGGCCATTTACCGACTGGTAACAGCCGATTTCGGCCGTTACCGACCGGTAAATGGTCATTCCTGATGTAGGGGCCCTATTTAACCGATTCGGTAGATTTACCGAATCGGTAAATTTACCGAATCGGTAAAAATACCAAATCGGTATTTTTACCGATTCGGTAACTTCCATATGTAGGTGGGACTCTTCTGAGTCCCAAAGGCCAGTCAGATTCGCTATTTTACCACCCAATCCTATTGGGTGGTAAAATACCGAATACGGGTGTGCATGCACATCTGTGCATGCACACCTGTGCAATGTGACACACAGACATGCCCTTAGGGCATGTCTGTGTGCCACATGGCACACAAGTCCGGAATTGGGGTGCTAGAGGGTGTCAAAGTGACACCCCCTGCACCCTTGCAAAATTCGGAATTTACCGAATCGGTAAATACCGATTCGGTATTCCACATTGATTCCTATGGGCTTCAAGGCCTATAGGCATCAATGGGCGATACCGATTCGGTATTTACAGAATCGGTAAATACCGAATCTTACCGATTCGGTATTTACCGATTCTGAATTACCTACATTTCCCCCCCTCTAATTTACCACTTCTTAAATACCGAATCGGTATGATTCGGTATTTTAGAAATGGTAAATTAGAATTACCTACATCGGACCCTTAGTGTTTTCACATGAAAAACATCCTGATGTGCACGGCCTTGAAGGGGCAGAGTTATAGTGCTGGGCGTAACTCTAGTGCAAGCAGTGATAGAGAAAATGCACGGTGCTTTGCTTTTGCAACATGCAGATAGAATGGCACTGGATTTACTAGGACGTGTACAGATATCTGACTCAGGCAAGTCATGTGAATTAACCACACTCGTGATAAGACTAGTATGTTTGCAAGTTTTCCTGTTCTTTTCCATGTCTCTCAGCAGGCCTGTTTGATCAAATACCTCTAACTTTAACAGCCCAGGACTCCATTCTCCTCTTCTTGCTTCCACAGTGGCAGATCCTGGAAGCATAGGCAATCCTGTTCCTATTGTACATTTCCTTACTGCCCCTTTCATCCTTCTGCTGGTCGCAGTGCATCTGGGTGATTCTATTGACATGCCTCTGGAGACAGGTTCAGTGTACACGTGCATAGACGTTGTTGTCTGTCTGAAGACGGCAGCTAAGTCACTTCTGGATGCTTCACCTACTTGTGAGATGAATTTGAATTTGAATTTGAATTTTGAGCTATTTGTAGAGCGCACATTCACTTGGCAGTTTCTTGGCGCTATAGGATTTCAAACTGTGGAGAAAGAAGGGAACTATGGGTTGAAGGCTTGCTGAAACAGAAAAGTCTTGAGGTCTTTACGAAACTCCATGTAGGAGGGTGAGGATCTGAGAGAGGGGGGAAGGGAGTTCCAGAAAGTGGGAGCCAGTACCGAATATTTCTGGACACCGGATCGTTTCTTCTTGAACCGGGGGATGACTAACAGGGATTTGGAGGAAGAGCGTAAGTCTCTGGCGGGACTATAATTGATAATGGCGGAATTTATAAACGCGGGGGCAGTGCCTGCCCGAGCTTGAAAGGTGAGGCAACCAAGTTTAAAGAGGGCTCTTTGCTTAATTGGAAGCCAGTGGAGGGCCATAAGAAGAGGGGAGGAGTGATGGAATTTTGGTAGGCCATGCACCAGGCGAGCTGCCTGGTTCTGCACCATCTGGAGGCGTTGAAGTGCGTAGGCGGGGGCACCATTGTAGATGATGTTCCCATAATCGATCTTAGATAAAATCATGGCCATAACAATCAGTTTAAGTGCGGAGGGAGAAAAAAAACGGGATACTTTCCTAAAGATGCGTAAAGTAAAAAAACAGGAAGAGACAACAGAACTTATATGGGTGTGAAGTGTCAGGTGGTGATTAAGCGTAATCCCAAGAGTCTTGACAGAATAAGAAGGAGAGGGAGGGGGGCCAAAAGAGGTGGGCCAAAAGGAAGGTGACCAGGGGTTGCCACAGCCTCCAGTCAGAATCAGCTCTGTCTTATCCGGGTTGAGTTTAAGATGGTTTGCATTCATCCAAGCCTGGATAAACAGTAAGACCAACTGGAAGCTGGAGGCGCCTGGTGAAGAGGAAGAGAAATTAAAAATAAGTTGGAGGTCATCAGCATAGTTGTAGACTGTCACCTCCATTTGTTGGAGTGCAAAAATAAGAGGAAAGATGTAGAGATTAAATAAAAGGGGGGAAAGAGAAGAGTCCTGGAGAACCCCACATTTCACCCTGCTAGGTGAGGCTGAGAATTCGGCCAGATGAACCGCCTGTGTGCGCCCCTCCAGGAAGGATCCTATCCAGGCGAAGGCCTGTCCCCCTATGCCCGCCGCCTTGACACGGGACAGAAGGATGGAGTGGTCTACCGTGCACTACCAGCACTCCTTAGTTACCTATGTGTGAGCAACATTTCTCATTGGCAAGTGACACCTCTTTAGGTTGCTGGCACTTCTAGGATGCAGGTGGTATGGTCGTTAACCCATGCCTGTGTAGTTGTAGTGCTAGGGCTAGCAAGTATTGTTCTCGGTCATCCAGAATTGAGAGTTACCTTTTTAGGGGCATTTTATGGGAGGCAACCCTGCAGCTCGCCCTCCGCCTCCAAAAAGTGCATTTTCTTACTGCACATCTCAGAAGGCATAATTTAACAATGCCAACCAGCCTCAGATGTGTGCCAAGTTACTTCTGAACATTTCGCTATGAGCTGGGTTGCTGTAGGGCATCAACCACCATGCCCATTAGATCGCAAGTTGGTTGTATGAGAGGCAACATATACAAAGCAAAACAATGTGTGGAACATTCAACTAGACAATAGCATCTGGTGTAGTTATTCTTCTTTTATTTTGAAATTTTCAGGGCATGTAGATGTTGAAACCAGCCAACGCGTTTCACCCAAACATGGGCTTCTTCAGGGCTGTAATGGCATACAACATTGAGCAACCTTTTAGTTCCTTAACAAGCACCACAAATATTTTAACATATTACATATTGTAACTTGAAAAAAAAAGAAGAAAAAGGAACAGAAAAAACAACTCTGGGTGGGGGAAAAAGAAAAAAGAGTAAAAATCAAAAAGTACCAGTGTAGTAAGAATTGCAGGGTGCTATTCGAAAGACAAAAAAAGAGGCAAAACGAACACAAGAAACATGAGACCGTGAAAAAGTATAAATGAACGCTACTACCTAGTCATGTGCAAAGAAAAAAGACTTAAAAACAGGGAAATTCGCACAAACTCCAAACAAATTAACCAAACACCCAAAAATTGTGTAGACCCCAGGTATAATGCCACATAAAAATAGAAATATGTTTCCTATGCATGTTGGCTTACCAAAGAATTCATAGCAAATTATGTATTTAGGTCCCAGAAGTGATCCTTCAGTTTTAGTCAAAGTTATAATGATAGTGGTGATTTCTAGAGAGAAAATAAGATCCGTGTGTCACATGTAGCTGTTTAGATTGTTTCTAATCACTGTAGACAAGCCCCCCCGATAGAGTCCATCAACATACTTAATTAAAGAGTCAGAGTGATATATTTTTTGTGGTCTATTTGCAGCAGGCCATTTGAGGAGGGTAATGTACTTCACTAAGTTTGTGACTAGCCTTGATAGTGCAGTCATCTAGGACCCTGCTGCTTGATACTACATAAATCCATATCCATTAGATCGACCTTTTGCCTGTAGAACGGAAGCACAGAGTCCTGGTGTAAGTGTATGTGCCAGTATAGTTTAGTGTGTGCAGGTAACTGTAGTGCAGAAGATGACATGCGTGTGCCTTTATTCATACACGTGCACAGTCAATGGCGTGTGCGGTGATGTGGAATCTAATTAAGTGGCAGACGTTCCTTTTGGCATTCTTCATGTCTTGTGAAATGCAGGTATAGGTGACATGCTGTACAACATGGGATTTTAATGTGTTTGTGACTTGCCACATGTCTCTGTGAACAGATGATTGTAAAACACTGTGGGGCTTTTTTAAAGGCCCTTGCGCCACTTTTGTGTCACTTTTCCCCATGTTAAAAATGACGCAAAAGTGGCGCAAGTGCCTTGTAAATCTGCCCCAGTGTACATACATTACACGCTAAAGCCAACCTTTGGCACAATAGTGTGGTGTGCATAATGGGGTTGTCTCTCCAGACATGCCCGGACATGTTTTCTTTTTGAGTGTGAGTGTGATGTCAGTTTTTGAAGAAGTTTTGGGTGAAATAAAATATAAGTAAAACATTTTGGTTCATGCACAGAATCACACCTTTATTGAAATCTCATTTTCTTTTGGATTTTCCTGCTTTTGTGCCTTCATTGCCTATATGTGTGCCAGGTAGATTTATATGTGCTTTGGTGGAACTCATTTGATATGATGGCAGAATCACCATAGTCCATGATGCCTAGTTTCATCTCTGTTCAGGATGTGAGCTTGTAGTGGTGACACTGGAACTTTATACAGGCTTTGCAGGTATGGGTGTTCATGGGCATGCTAGCCTGTGCATTATTGTGCTGTGATTATAATGTTGTAGTTGTTTTGATTGTGATGCCCGTAATTTCGCATTAACTGCACCATTATCTAACTGTTGTACAACACTTTCTATTTGTGTCATTCATGCTTTGATTAGCCTTTTTTATTCCTGTTAGGTTAGCCTGTCGAGCGTTTGTCCCATGCTTTCGCAGCCTTAACTTACCTTTGTTTATACTGTTGTATGCCAGTTTTTCAGCGATCCAGCCCACTTCGCCGCTCGCTTCCCATCGCTTCCCACCGCCTTTTGCCCCACCCTCCTGCCAGTACCTACTTAATGGAGGCCACATTGTAGGCGTACAGCGGCTAAGCACAAATGGTGTGCTGCCGGTGTGCTGAAGGGAACCCTGGCCCTCCTGCCATCCACCGATACGCCATGGCTGAGCTCCTAGCCTTGGACCCCAGATGCTGCAATGACAACTACTGCATCCTATCTCTTCGATCAACAGTAGGACCTTTCACCTGCCATTGCTGTCACTTCCAACTCTGGACCTTCTGCCCACACAGAAACCCTCACAATACCAACCTCACTGACCACCGACACACTGGAATTGCTCCACTGCATACTGCTCAACGCCCGATCCCTCTGCAAACATGCCAGTGATATCTGGGAAACCATCACCACTCTCACCCCGATGTGATCTTCATCAAAGAGACCTGTTTGAACCTCTCCTCCATACCGATATTGCCACCTCAATGCCCAACGTCTACAAGATGATACACTGGGACCACACCAACAAACACAGAGGAGGTATTGCCATCTTTGACATAGAGACACTCCGTTGAACAGCTTAACACAGAGAACACCACAGCCATCATGAACTCCAACCCCTCTGGAGCACCCACGGACGCCTACAACCACCCCCTCTTTAACCACGGAAGCAAAGGAATCTCCTCCATCCTCAAGGCACCCTTCGCCACAGCCGCCTTCCCCGACGGATGGAAAATCACAGAGGTCAGGCTCTTCTTCAAGAAACCCTCTGCTGACCCCAGCGAATCCAAGAACTATTACCCCATCTCACTGCTCCCTTTACCTGCCAAAGTCCTCAAGAAGACCATCAACCACCAGCTCACCAAACAGCTGTAGAGAAATAACCTCCTGGATGTCTCCCAGTCTGGCTTCCACACCAACCACAGCACCAGACCACCCTGACCACCATCACCAATGGCATTGGAACTCCCTTAACCAGGATGAAACAGCAGCCCAGATCCTCCTCTACCATTCAGCAGCGTTCAATACCGTATCCATCACACCCTCATCAAGGGTCCCTACCACATTGGGATTGAAATGAAATGAATGAAATGAAAAAGAATTTCTAAAGCGCATGGCTGCCCTTGAGCGTCCCAGCGCTACGTGTACACATAGACAGACCTCCTCTGAACCGCATCCAGAGATGTTAGTCATTCTGGGGGAAAAGGAACGTTTTCAGAGATTTTCGGAATCTGGTCAAGCTAGGTTCTTTCCTCATTGATGTTGGGAGGGAGTTCCATAGCTGACCCGCATTTATTGAAAAGCGGCGTCCTCCGGTCCTTGCTCTTTTTGCTCTCGGGATAGCTACCAGGTTTTCCTTGCCAGAGCGGAGTGCTCGTGATGATTTGTAAGGGCGGATCAGATCTCTGAGGATCGGAGGGCCTGTGCCTTGGAGGACTCTGAACACTGTACAGAGCGCTTTGAATTTCACTCTCGCTCTTATGGGCAGCCAATGGAGTGCTTTCAAGGCCGGTTTGGCTGACGTTCTTCTGGGTGTATTCGTCAGCAGTCTTGCGGCTGCATTCTGTCACTCTGGAGCACGTTCAGGGTGTATTCCGGTGCAGCCAGGAAAAGGGCGTTGTTATAATCCAATCTTGACAGAATAAGGCCCTGTACCAGCAATTTCCTGGAGTCTAGTGGGAGTAAGGGCATAACTTTCCGTATTGAGCGGAGCAGCCCATAGCAACACCCTGCGTTTTTTTTCGCCTGAGTGTGCATCGACAGCTCCGGTTCAAGCCAGACGCCAAGACTTTTTATGGATCCCTTCGGGGTCCGAGGATCTCCTAAGCAGGCCAGCCACATACATTTGGGGAGGGAGGTGCAGAGATTTCCCAGCAACATCACCTTGGTTTTGGAGGCATTAAGCTTGAGTCTTGAGTCGGCCATCCATGCCATGATGTTGGTAAGGCAGGCGGCAAACTTCTCACCATGGTTTTCTTCGAGCGAGAGCGAAACAATCAATTGGTTGTCATCCGCGTACGTTGCGAGTTTCACTCCAAAGGGTGCGACCTCCCCCTCCAGTGGGGCCATGTAGACGTTAAAAAGCGTAGGGCTCAGTGATGAGCCCTGCGGGACACCACACTGAAGGGGGGTGGGCACTGATCTATTTTTGCCCTCGCACACTTGATATGTTCGATCACTCAAGAATGACGTTAGCCAGGTGAGCGCCAGGCCTCTTACTCTCAGCTCCTCCAACCGGTGGATCAAGATCTTGTGATCCACCATGTCAAATGCCGCGCTCAGATCCAGGAGGACCAGGGCTGCTGATCCTTCTGAATCTAAGATGCACCTGCCCTCTTCTACCATGGTGATCAGCGCCGAGTCAGTGCCCTGACCGGGCAGAAAGCCAGTCTGGGTGTGCCGTAACAACTTGTTGGATTCCAAAAAGGACGAGAGTTGCCGGTTAACCCATTTCTCAGCAATCTTTCCCATCCCTGGCAGTAAGGAGATTGGGTGAAAGTTGGACAAATCGGCGGGGTCAAGCCCCGCTTTTTTTAGCAGGGCTTTTACTATAGCCTGCTTCCAGCTGGGGGGGACCTTGGCGGCGGCAAAGGAAGCGTTGAGTAGATCTACTGCCGGACCCGCTATGACATCCGTAAACTGCTTTAGGATGTACATAGGCATGGGATCCGTCGGAGAGCCACTTTTTTGCGCGGCCAGCTCTTTACAGAAAGCTTCCCTAGTAATCGGGGCAAACTTGTCCAGCACGGCTCTGTCAGTGGCCAGACAGCTCTCCCCTAAGGGCGGGCTCTGACGGGGCAATGGGAGGCCGGCTATGATGTTTTGAATTTTCTGGTCAAAGTACTGGGCCAGAAGGTTACAGCGGTCCGTACTCCCCTCTGAGGGTTCTGGAGATACTGGAACTTTGAGCAGCTCTTTGAGAATTTTATAGGTTTCCCTTGAGGAATTGGCTGATGATTTTATCCTATTTTCAAGGTAGGCCGCTTTGGTGGCATTGCGTGCCACTTTATACGTTCTCATGGCTGCCCTGTACTCTTCTTTGGAGTTTCCTGCCCAGTTTTTCCGCCAGTCACGTTCTTTCTTTTTACAAATTTTTCTCAGAAGACCCAGCTCTGGGGTGAACCATAAGGATTTGGGGCCCCCCGTCTTCCTGTTGGCTATTTTCAGGGAAAGTACCGCATCTAAGGCTGTGCTGAGCCATTCGTAGAAAGCCTCATCTGCCTCTATAGGATCCCTATTAAGCACCGGGATGGTATGTGTCAGCTTGCGTGTAAGATCGCTGACCGGGAGTTTCGACCATGCCCTTACTGGTACTTGTGCTGTGGCTGCCGGGGGAGGTGGGGGAGCTGTAACAAAACCCAGTTGAAAGGGGATCAGGAAGTGATCAGTCCAAGGGAGAGGCAGGGACGGTGACATGGAGAGAAGGGGAAGATTAGAAAACACTGCATCCAATAAATGGCCCTTGATGTGGGTGGGCTCCTGATTATGGAGGGTGATGTTCCCCATCCCAAGTTCGGATCTTAGGTCGTTTGCAGCTTTATCCTCCGCTGAGTCGAAATGTAGGTTTAAATCTCCAAGCAGGAGAAAATTGGGTGCCGACGCTATTAGCATTGGGGCCTTTTCAAGCAGAGAGTTCACGAACTGCTTAATGTTACCTGGAGGCCGATAAATCAGCAGCCCCGACAGTGAGTCGTTGGGGGACAGTTGAATCTTAAATCTACAACTTTCCGCATCCATGATAGACCCTTCAGCGGCCCTACATGTCAAAGTATCTCTATATATAATGGCCAGCCCGCCCCCTCTGCCTCGCGGTCTGTGCAGGCAGAAGATACCAAATCCGGGGGGAAGAGCGTTCGCCATGCCGAAGTCCGAACTGTCAGATGTCCACGTTTCCGACAAAAATAGCACATCAAGCTTGTGATGTACAGGAAGGACCGGATTCAGGTAGAAGCCCTGAAATGGACCACATCCTTCCTCACAGGACATACCCAGAAAATCCAGCTACCACCCTTCTCCTCAGAGCCCAAAAGCATCATCTGCAGCTGCGCTCAAGTTTCATCCCTCAGCCCCACCCTCTTTAACACCTACATGACACCCCTGGCCGACATGATCAGAACCCATGGCCTCAACATCAAGTCCTACGCAGACAACACCCAGCTCATCCTCTTGCTAACGGAGGGCACCTCCATCACTAGAACCAACTTCCACAATGTCATGACGAGTGTCGCTGACTGGATGAAGACCAATTGCCTGAAGCTCAACACGGAAGTGCTGAATTTTGGCAACACCTCCCTGTAGGATGACACCTGGTGACCCGCTGAATTTGGACCCACACCCCCAGTGACAGACTATGCCTGCAACCTCAGCATCATCCTGGATAGCAAGCTCACCATGAAACTCCAGATAAATGCGGTCTTATCCACCTGCATCCACACCCTCTGCATCCTTGGAAAGATCTTCAGGTGAATACCCATCTGCAGCAGGAAAACCGGCAAACAAGCCCTTGTCACCAGCTGACTGGAATATGGAAACGCACTGTATACTGGCATCCCGCCCAACTCTTGAAAAGAATCCAGGTGATATAGAACTCAGCTGCCAGACTCATCCTTGATCTCCTCAAGTGGAACCATATCACCCCCATCTCAGGAACATCCAATGACTTCCCGTCCAGAACTGATGTTGATTTAATATACTGACACATGCCTACAAAGCATTCCACAACCAATGACCAGCATACATCAACCAATGCCTGAATTTCCACAAAACCTTCAATACACCTGTGCTCTGCCTCACTCACCCTCACACACAGTCCCTGCATCTGCCAAAGCCACAGTGGAGGCTGTTCCTTCTCCTACCTCATTGCCAAAGTCTGGAATGACCTTCTCCTTCACCTTAGAACATCATCATCTCTCACAGAATTCAGAAAGGGCCTTAAGACCTAGCTTTTCTACTGAGTCCAGCAAGAACCCAGCACCTGTATACCCTCCCGGGTGAGTAGCTGCACTCTTTAAATGCCAACTGTGTTCTTCTCTGGCATCAACCAGATATTTGTCTTTTTCTTTGCACTGGATGAATACTTTAGTCAAGTCAAGTCAATAAATTTGTATAGCGCGCTACATACCCAGAGGGTCTCAAGGCGCTTGAAGAAGGGTGGGGAATTACTTGTCAAATAGCCACGTTTTAAGTTGCTTCCTGAATGTAAGGTGGTTCTGAGTGAGGCGAAGGTGAGTGGGAAGTGAGTTCCAGGTTTTGGCTGCCAGGTAGGAGAAGGATCTACCTCCCATGGTGGATTTGTTGATGCGAGGTACAGTGGCAAGGGCTTGGTTGGAGGATCGTAGCTGGCGGGAGGGTGTGTAGAAGGACAGTCGTGTGTTGAGGCATTCGGGTCCGATTTCGTAGAGTGCTTTGCGTGCGTGGGTTAGGAGCCGGAAAGTGATCCTCTTATTGACGGGAAGCCAGTGGAGGTTTTTCCGGTGGCCAGAGATGTGTTCTTTACGCGGGATGTCTAAGATGAGCCTGGCTGAAGCGTTCTGGATGCGTTGAAGTTTTTTCTGGATTTTTGCGGTGGTACCGGCGTAGAGGGTGTTTCCGTAGTCAAGTCGGCTCGTGACCAGAGCGTGAGTGACTGTTTTTCTAGTTTCGGTGGGGATCCAGCGAAATGTTTTTTTGAGCATACGAAGAATGTTGAAGCAAGATGAAGAAACGGCGTTGACTTGTCTGTTCATCGAGAGTGAGGAATCCAGGATGACGCCCAGGTTCCGTGCGTGGTCCGTCGGGATAGGTGCTTTTCCACGGGCCTCTGGCCACCAAGAGTCATCCCAGGCGGAGGGGGAGGTGCCTAGGATGAGGACTTCTGTTTTGTCTGAGTTCAGTTTCAGACGGCTGTGCTTCATCCATTCGGCTACTTCTTTCATTCCTTCATGCAGGTTGGTTTTGGCAGTGTTAGGGTCTCTGGTGAGTGAAAGGATCAGTTGAGTGTCGTCGGCGTAGGAGATGATGTTGAGGTTGTGTTGGCGTGCGATGACCGCGAGGGGGCTCATGTATACGTTGAAGAGGGTGGGGCTGAGTGAAGATCCTTGTGGTACGCCGCAGATGACTTCAGTGGCCTCTGACTTGAATGGTGGGAGGCGGACTCTCTGGGTTCTTCCGGTGAGGAACGAGGTGATCCAATCCAGTGCTTTTCCATGGATTCCGACATTTCAGAGGCGTTGTAAAAGGGTGCTATGACAGACCGTGTCGAAGGCTGCGGGGAGGTCGAGGAGGATGAGGGCGACTGTGTCTCCATTGTCCAGTAGAGTTCGAATGTCGTCTGTTGCTGCGATGAGGGCGGTTTCAGTGCTGTGCTTGGCTCGGAAGCCGGATTGTGAGGAGTCGAGGGATTTGTTGGTTTCGAGGAATGCGGCGAGCTGGTTGTTGACCGCTTTCTCGATGACTTTGGCCGGGAATGGAAGGAGTGAGATAGGGCGGTAGTTTTTGAGTTCGGTGGGGTCAGCTGTGGGTTTCTTCAGAAGGGCGCTGAGTTCGGCATGTTTCCAGCTGTCCGGGAAGGTTGCGGAGTTGAGGGAGCAGTTGATGACGTCTCGGAGGTGCGGTGCTATAATGGAGTCTGCTTTGTTAAAGATGTGGTGAGGGCATGGGTCTGTGGGGGATCCTGAGTGGATAGAGTTCATCAGACGGATGGTGTCCTCAGTGGAGATTGGCTTCCAGTCATTGAGGATGTTCAGGGAGAGTGGGGGTCCTGCAAGGGGTTGGGTGGGTTGGTCTTCGGGTCGGTTGTCGAAGCTGTTGTGGATGTCTGCAATTTTGTTGTGGAAGAATGAGGCTAGGGAGTCGCAGAGGGCTTGGGAGGGGGTGATGTCGTTGGAGTTGGCCGAGGGGTTGGTAAATTCCTTGACGATGTTGAATAATTCCTTGCTGTTGTGGGCGTTGCTATCTAGTCGGTCCTTGAAAGCGGCTTTCTTGGCATTCCGGATCAGTTGGTGGTGTATGCGGGTGGCGTTTTTGAAGGCGTCCTTGGTGCTGGTGGTTGGGTCTTTTTTCCAGGCCTTCTCAAGGGAGCGGCAGAGTTTCTTGGATTTCTTAAGATCATCGTTGAACCAGGAGGCCTTCTTGCTGCCTAGTTTGATTTGTCATTTTTTCAGTGGTGCTAAGATGTCGGCGCTGTTGGATAACCATTGGGTGAGGTTGGTGGCTGCTTGGTCTGGGTTTGAGGAGTGGGCGGGGGGGTTTTGAAGAAGCGATGAGGAGATCTGGTCGATGGTGATTTTGTTCCAGTTTCTTTGCAGAGTAGGTTGGGGGTGGGTGTTGGAAGTGGGCTTGTTGTAGGTAAAGTGAACGCAGCTGTGGTCAGTCCAAAGGAGAGCTGTGGTGTGGCTGAAGGAGACATGTTTGCTGGAGGTGAAGATAGGGTCGAGTGTGTGACCTGCGATGTGGGTGGGGGTAGTGACAAGTTGTTTAAGTCCGAGGTTGGCCAGGTTGTCCATAAGGGTGGTGGTGTTGCGGTCGTTGTTCTTTTCAAGGTGAAAGTTGAGGTCTCCCAAGAGGATGTAATCCTTGGAGGGGAGCGCGTGTGGAGTGATGAAGTCTGTGATGTCTTCACTGAATTGTGCACGGGGTCCTGGTGGCCTGTAGAGGAGGGTGCCTCTGAGTGTGGTCTTGGGGTTGATGTGGATCTGGAAGTGAAGGTGTTCAGAGTTGGAGAGGTTGACGTCTGAGCTGGTTGAGATGCGGATGGAATTCTTATGGACGATAGCGATACCTCCTCCTGTGTGGCCGGTACGGTCCTTGCGAATGATCTTATAGTCTTCCGGGATGGCAATGGTGATGTCTGGGGCTGAAGTGGCGTTCATCCATGTTTCTGTTAGGAAGGCGACGTCCAGAGAGATGGTGTCTAGTAGATTCCAGAGGTCAATGGCGTGCCTGTGGACCGATCGGGTGTTGAGCAGGATGCATTGTAGGGTGTTGAGCAGGATGCATTGTAGGTGGTTGAACTGTAGGTTCTTACAAAACGCTTTTGTATGTCTTTGTGCCCTGTTGAGTTTTACTTTGTGTACAGTCTGTCGCTAGATGAGATTGTTTATTTCTAAACTGCATAATCTGCAATGTAGAGTTGATGTGGTAATGCAGTTATGTAAGTAATCACAACCATCATCTATGTGGCAGCTTTACAGCTGGAAGCCATGTTTTCTTGTGATATTCTCATTCTCTAAATGGTTTGACAGATTTTCTTGACTATCCCTTAGAAAGTGACATAGGAATTACATTTTTTGCAATTGAGCCTTTGTTCAGTTAGACAAGGGCCACAATACGACTACCCTCTTTGTCGATTGAGCTAGTAATAGGAGTTAATGGTCCCTTCAGACGTATGAGTCCCACAGGAACACCATGGTTCCAGTGCAAGTGGAGTCTCCTTGAAATACTGGGGAAACTGAGGAAAAAAGAGGAGAATTGGGACGAGACTACCAATTTTCTAGATAAGTCCTAATTTCTCAGGAGACCCTAAGATATGAGTGATTCCTGCCCCTAGATTTACAGGCACCAATCTAGCTGTAAATCTGGGGAGGGGGTGGGGAAATTGCTTGCTGCATTACTGGGGAACTCAGAATGAGGATATTGATGTCCAATAACGCTGCCTGTAGTTTCATGAGTGGAACCTGTTGTATTACCCAATGATTGCTCACTGTTAAAGGGGACAGAGACCCTAATTACAGGTTAAGCAGAGCGGAATTCCTAGGTTCAGTTGGGCTATGATCAATTATATGCGAGCCAGCGCTCAAGCACCCTGATTTCTCAGATGAGAAAACAGTGGACCAGATATGACCTGCCAGTAAAACTGCTTTGGGAAAGGGCTACAGTGCACATTGTGTACTGGTCCCTGACCCTGGTCCAACATTCGTACAAGGCCCGAGGCGGCATGAAATGCTCCCCAATGCTAGACATCCCCCCTTCCTTCACTTGCACTCCACACACCGTCCCTCCCTTCCCCACATGCACCAGCCTCTTCACAGTATTATACCACATCGTCAGGACAGATGGTATATTGCTTGCATGAAACCCCATGGAATAGGGAATTCTGTGAAGAATTCTACTTGAACCCCATCAAACACTCAGAGGATTAGGGTCAAAGGGATATTTTAACGACCTGCCACAGTTCTATTCCACAACTCTTCCATATCAATAACACAATGAACTGGGGGTCTCACACGAATGCCACCAAATGCCAAAAAGAAGAAAAGTGGAAAAGAAGAACTTGGCCAATCCAGGCCTGTATATTTATCGCCCATTCCATGGGGTTTAACTCGTAATATGTGGATTTACTGGAAATACAGAAGGTAAGGGGAATTTCAACCACCCAGATTCGGGGCCTTAATTGTAATTGGCCAAAATGGCAGTCTTAATGTAGGTTACGATTTTAACAGTTACTCTAAGATTTAGTGAACAGGTAAATATACCCTCCAGAAGTAATTATGTTGAGGTGCCCAGAATTAAGAAATCATACTCCAAATGATCACTTTTAGAGCATTAATAGATGGAAACTCAAGGTATCACACATGGATATTTCACTTCTCCATGACAAAGGACCAACGAACACATAAAACATGAGCCAAAGCACTGAATTCAGGGAGGTAGATTGGCAAAAGAGATTAGGGCGGAGCACGGGGGTTGGGGTAAGGGGGGGTGCTCTTGAGATTTTCAAGCAATCAAGCTGGCATATAATGTTAAAATACATTA
Source organism: Lissotriton vulgaris (assembly GCF_964263255.1). Lineage (NCBI taxonomy): Eukaryota > Metazoa > Chordata > Amphibia > Caudata > Salamandridae > Lissotriton > Lissotriton vulgaris. Next base: position 875,201 of record NW_028251431.1, read on the forward strand.
TATGACAAGCTGAACCCAAGAAAGGGGCCGCAGGGGAATTGGAGAGGAATGCCCATTGGTAGAGAAAACACAATATTTTCTTTAAATAACCATAATTTTTTTAGTACTTTCAAAAAGAGAGAGGGGGAGAGTGTGTTTGCGTTTTTGTCACTGTGTATGCAAAAATCTCAGTAGTCAAGTCAGAGTCAAAATGTATGTTTATTATGACCGTAGTCTTTAAACAAAGCAGTGAGCATAACGCAATAAGGGGTGTATACAATAAATACCTATACTTATTTTTTAAAATGTTATTCTTTAAAAAGCAATTCTACATTTCATTTTCAAAAATACAAAGTCCAAACTATAAAATACTAATCACCAGTAAAAAATTACAAATACCTTAAAACATGTTATAAAAGTTAAAAACCTATTCACTTTTCTTACCATCGTAACAATTTCAGTCAGTAAAACTTCATACAGTACTACATTTTTCCCTTGGTTCTCAGTGCACTCTGGGTCACCTTTAAGAATTTCCCTAGGACAATTACAATATCAATGAAGGGTATTTCTGTTAGGAGGCTGGCTGCCTGCATCCTTGTTTTTATTCCATATTTTAGGAAAACCGGGCGCAGCCATAGTTTTCTCTGCTCTAGGAGAAACAGGCAGTCCAACAGAATATGCGGCCAGTCTCCCTTGGTTCTCAACTTACACTTGCAACGTACTTCTTGATCTAATATTTTAGCTTTGAGCTCTTTGTTTATTATCCACGGGTTAATCCCAATTCGACACCTCAGGATCACTTGCCTGAACCTGCGGTTAGGTAGTCTATCAAGGTAGGGGAACCAATTTTCGTTGGGCCAAGCATTTAGCATATGCGCCACTGATTTTTTATTTGTTAGATAGCCTATATCAATCGCTTTAGAAACTTCCTTCCCCCTTTGCTTCAGCTCCCCTTTGGTACTAAGGACCTGAAGCATTTCCTGGTCCCAATCGATCTCTAATGAGTTGCAGATTCCTTTCAGTTTGTCCCTACAGACTTTTGCCCATTTTAGCTCGCTTCTCAGTATTTCATTGCGACACCAATATGCTACTTTTTGGCTTTCGGGGTCTTCCAATCTCTTCCAGAATCTAATCACTGCCATCTGGGTTTGTATTTTCCAGGATTTTGTGGCTATTTCTATCCTGATGGCTTGTATCATCGAAGATTGAGGAAGGGATAAGAGTCTTTTTAAGCAATTCCCCTCTATCACGTCCCAGGAACCCTTACCGCTCAAATAAAGGATCTCAACACCATATAAAACTTGAGAAGGTATTATTGCTTCGAAAGCTCTCAGCATAGGTCGGTGTGACATCTCTCCATATACCCCATTAAACCTTTTTAGACCACATATGGAAGAGAGTGCCTTAGCTTTTTGGGTATCCAGGTGGGAGTTCCAATTTAAAGCTCTATCGAACCACAAACCCAGATATCGATATTCATTAACTGTCTCCAGTTTGAGATCACCTATATACCAAGTAAATTTGCTTATCTTTTTCCCGAAGCATAGGGTTTTAGTTTTATCTAAATTGATTGTTAAGAATTTACTGGCACAGTATGTATTGAAGGCGTTAAGCTTCCTTTGGAGGCCCCTCTCGGTCTGGTCTACTATCACCAGATCGTCTGCGTACAATAGGCAGGGTATTTTATTGCCATCCTTTTTAGGGCTGGCACTGCCCTCCACCTCTAGATGTGCCGGAAGATCTGACAGGAAGATCGATAAGAGCTGTGGGGCCAACACACAGCCTTGTCTTAATCCATTAGCTATGGGTATTTTTGGTGTTAAAGAACCCACTTTATCCTTAATTACTTGCCCCCAGTTTTCCCTGTGGAGTTCTTTTATTATAGTGAGTAGATCATTGGGAATCTTCAGCCTCTCTAATAACTCCCATAAACAGGCCCGATCCACCGAATCAAAGGCTGCTCTGAAGTCGACAAAACAGCAGCATAACTTGCCGTTCTGTTCCGCCGACTTCATCGCCATCGCCCATAGCGCAAATCCGTGGTCTATTGTAGAGTGGCCTGCTCTAAATCCACCCTGTTCTGTGGGTATTATTTGAAACTCATCTACCCATGCATTCAATTGTTTCAGCACAATTTTAGAGAACACTTTCTCGCCTATATCTAGCAGATTGATTAGCCGGTAGTTTTGTGGCTCTTCTTTGCTCCCTTTCTTGTGAATTGGCCTAATTATGGCCCCTTCCAGGTTGGTGGCATTACCCCTTCTTTTAGGACTACCTGGAACATCTTGGCAAGAAATCTTGCCCACCATTTTACCTCAGATTTCAAAATTATAGCAGGAAGATTGTCCGGACCTGCTGCCCGAGTTAACTTGAGTTCTCTTATTGTGAGCTCAACATAATCTTCATTGAATTGAAGTAATAGGTCATCTGAGATTTCTTGCCATACTTTAGACTCCACCTCCTCTCTAGGAGTCCTTACCCCGTACAGATCCCTTATGTACCCTTCCCATGCAGCCTCACTCACCACACAGTTCAATTCTCCATCTGATGTTCCCGCTACAGACTTTACTAATCTCCAAAATTGCCTTAGATTTTTATTCTCTATGGCTTCTAATAATTCTAACCAGCATTTTTCTTTATATACCCTTTTTGCATTGGTTACCATTATCTTGAATTCTTTTTTCAGCTTAACTAGCTGGTCCTGTCTCTCTAATGTAAAGTTCTTTTTTTGTCTTCTTTGTATTGCACGTATCTCCTTTTTCTTATTTTGGCACACCACAGAAAACCCTTTGCATCGATTTGTTTGTTTAACCATTGTGAGTTGGTTCCCTTTTAGTTTTATCTTTAGGCATTGGACCACCTCTTCTAATTTCCCTATGAACCATTCCAATTTTTTACTCTCACAATTTTCCGGTACTATTTTTATTTGCATGGCCTTCAATTTTTCCATATATTCCTCGGTAAGACGTGTCGTCACCCGTTTGGGATACTCGACCTCCTGGGTGATCACCCTTTCTCTCTGTAGTTCCCTTCCCCCTGCTATTGTTATATACAGGAGTTTGTGATCACTCACTTCTTTTTGTTCTAACCTAAAATCCCTGATCTGGGTGAAATTCCAGGCCTGCAAGAATATATAATCAATTGGGCAATTCTGTTGCCCTTGGATGAATGTCTTTCCTGCTGGGGAGTCTGTCTCCATTCTCCCATTTACGCAATGAAAGCCCCTACCTCCTAGGGTGTGTACTAAACCAAGATCTTGTTTCGAGATTTCCCCAATTGGGAACTTAGCCGGGTTTATTCCATACACCTCTAACTGTTCCCTATTCCATAGGTCTGCTTTTTTTGGATTTAGTTTATGGTTAAAATCCCCCATTATTATTATTGTCTCTGCGGGATATTTTTCTAGAGTACTGTCTACATCCTCTTTAAAACACTTCATTTCCCTTTCATACTCCTCCCCGTTATCCCACTGCATGTATACATTCATTAAAATAATCATTTTATATTTCTGTTCCACCTTCATAAGTTCAATTCTGCATGCTTGTACCCATTTGCATTTTGTATTCAACATTTCAATATCTCTCATAACTTTTGTTGATATCAAAATCAGCAGCCCCCCCGAGGGCCGTCCATGATTTTTCTTTATGGCTGGCTGCTGTATCTGGGCGTATCCGTCAAATGTAGGGGTATTGTCGCATAACCAGGTCTCTTGCAGGCAGGCAATGTCCACTTTATTTATAACTTCCTTTATGTACTCACGTTTTTGCTCATTGCCTAACCCGTTTATATTCCAAGTTAAGAGACCTAAATCTTGCGACCCCCCTCCATCCTATTCAACGTCACTCAAAACGCCTACTTCCTCCATATCCAACAAATTACTTAAGGTACCATCTCCCATTGGATTACTATGTAACGACCAGTTGCCCCATGAGGAGTCGTTCCTTGTGTTATCTATTACGACGTTCAGGCGGCTTAGATCCTTTTCCGTTTCTCTACAGAGAATCACTTGTCTCTTCTGAAGCCCGGCATGGTGATTTAAGAAGTTGTTATCATTGGAGGTTTTTATTTCCCTCTCTGGGATAATCCTTATTCCCTGTTGAGTTATCTCATTTGAAGCTTTCTGGATTGCCCTTTTTACCAGGTCTGAATGAAGGGTAATTTTTGTTATCTCCTTTCCATACCTGTTTTCTACAAAGCCAACATGCTGTAGATCTTTAGTACCAATCCCTCTCAGGCTGCCGCATTTTTCAAATGCGGTCAAAATCAGTGCCCTGTTTAGGGGTCTTGGATTTCCTGTCGGCTTCTCTTTCCTCCCATCTGGTACTAGGTCCAGAAATAACCAATTGTTCTTATCTCTCTCAGAAAGATTCGTGTTTGGTACCAGCGCCTGTTGATAGGCGATTGAACTCCCTGTTTGCCGTCCGTTCTTTCTCATCTTTGGTTCTTCATGTACCTGAGGTCTTACTGTCCTTTGTTCAGTAACTCGTTCGTCCTTTTGCCTTACTTTCTGTTTCGTCGTACGGATGGAAGGGGGGATCTCAATTGCCTCCTTGCATCTCTGCATTTTCCTTAGTACTCTCGGGGTCCTTGGGGTCTTTGGGGCTTTTGCCTCTACATGCGTGGGTCTAATTGTTGTAAAGGTCGGTGCTGATGCATTCAAGCCTGACTGTATCAACCCCCGTCTCTGTTTCCTTCCCTTTTCTCTTCCCTACTTGTTTCAGTTGCCTGTTTTTCCCAGTCCTGATCGTGGCCCCACGTGTGATATACCCCCCGCGCCTTTTTATCAGCATTGGTCTTCTTGATATATATACATTATCTGCAGACTCTTCTGCCTCCTTTGCTGTTTGTTTTGCGGGTTGGGGAGCTCTTTCCAGAGATACTCTACTTTCTTCTTCTAATATTACCATGTCACTTTTCTCCCTTGAAGGGGTTGAGTCCATTGTCATTGCCTTGATTGGCATTTTGCTCTTTATTTCTCCTAGTTCTTCTTCTATTTTCTTTAGATGTTGTTTCTGAGCTTTCATCAATCCGTTATTTGAGAGGCTCACTTCCAGGATTCCTTGTAATGCCTTCTGGAGTAACAAGATTACCTCTATCAGCGAAGATGTAGGCGTTTTAGAGATCACCGAATCCTGTATTGTGTTTCTGACAGGGTTTACTGGGTTGCTAGACCTTATGCTCTCTTGATGCATTGGTGTTTTTTGTAGTGCTGCTGGAATTGATCTGGCGCGCCTCCCCAGATAGCACTCTGGTTCTGATCTTCATTTCCCCTATGATCTTCGTTTCCTGGTGACAACTGTGAGAACAGTTTGGGAGATGATGATAGTCGAGGCGCCGAGATTTGGTGATTTTGGCTTTGAAGAGTCAGATTTATAGTATTGTGGTTCTCCCCCTCCTCTTTGCTATCCGGGCTGACTTCTTTGTGGTTTCCTCCCTTTTCTAACCATCTTTGACTTTCGTCCGGCTTGCCTGGGTTTTCATCAATTTCTCCGCCAATTTCCACTATTTCTTCATCTATCTCCGATGTTATCGCTGGATTCAATGATTTATAGTGTTTACCCACAAACTCCTTTATGGACTTTGTCACTCCCGTGTTCTCTTTCTGTTTATTCGTCGTTTGATTGCCACCTCTTTTTGCCTTCTGTGCATTCTTCGCTGCTTTTTTAACTTTCCTTTTCTTTCTTTTACCCTTACTATTGTCCAAGGATGATACTTGACTTTCTTGGCTCTCTTCCAGAGATTTTGAGCCCTCCATTAATTTACTCCTCCCTTGTTCATCCCCTGTACGTAGATTTGTCCCTTTTTTGGGAACCATTTCTGGGTGCAAGAGCTGTTGTGCAAATGTAGGTGTAACACTTAGTTATTAATTTTTACTTATTACAAGTTAATCACTTACCTCTGTTCTACCTTAGGTGCCTTCCGCCAGCTTTCATTCCGCTTTCCTTGCCACAATTGCCCTTTCTATCGTATTTTGGTAAATCGCCTGCTTCACAGTAGATCCAAGGCTTCTTTTGGACTTGTGCTTTAAATTACTATGCTCTTCCTTGATGCCTTTAGGCACCTCCCTTACGATACTATGGTCTCCTATTTCCCTGTTTCCCCTGCAGACTCTGCTGGTTGCTGCTCCAGCTGAATGTCCAAGTCTGCCTAGGGGCTAATAGGGGCTAAGTAGTGCTGGATGGCTGGCGCTGAATGGTAGCTGGCGCTGAATGGTAGCTGGCTGGGTGGGGCTCGCGGACGTTGGTCACCTCCGCTACTACGTCTCTTGTGCCCCTCTTGTGCCTTTCGTGACTCTTGGCGGCTCTCCGGCTCGCGCCTCCTCCCCCCCGCGGGCTCCGCTATGATCCCAGGTGGGGGACGGGGTTTGCGACGGTACGCTCTTTTTCCGCTTCCCGCTTACCGCTTACCGCTAGTAGATGAAAGCGGTCGTCCGGTGGTTGTCCTGTGGTGGTTGTCCTGTGGTTGTCCTGCGGTGGTTGTCCTGCGGTGGTTGTCCAGCAGACACAGACGCAGCACTCTCTCCGTAGCTCTCCCGCTCGGCTCCGGCTTCCTGCTCGACTGCTTCGTGCTCGCTGCACTCGATCTGGCGTGGGCGTGGCGTGGCTCAGGCAAGGCTAGGCGAACAGAGCCTAGCCGATCAGTAGAAATCCGAGAATGTCTGACAAAATATTGAATACACAAATATCGAGATACAAAATTATGGCAACAAAAATATCGATGGCAAAAATATCGGAATCCTATCCCTAACAAGGTAAGTACAAATATATCGGAAAAAAATATAGAATGACAAATATATCGTTTTTTGTAAAATATTGTTTTATTTTTATAAAATAAAAATCTAATATTAACAAAATAATACTTATAAATGTAATAAACATATTTAAAAATATACTATATTATTTTAAATTAATACATAATGTAATACAAATTAATATTAATACATATATAATACATAATATATTTTTCATTGATAATAACTCTAAATTAATTATTTTCATAACTTATAAACAAATACAAATATAATAAATTACTAATACATTTATATACATAAAATAATCATATAAATAACAATTAATAACAACATAAAACTAATAAAAAAGCTAAATAAATTTTAGATAGCGTATGAGTAAAAATTGCTATTCCCACTCCAGAGAGTGCGACAGTAGGGAAAGTGTTGGATAGCGTAGGGGTAACAATTACTATTCCCACTTCAGAGAGTGCAACAGGAGGGAAAGTGTTGGATAGCGTAGGGTTAAAACTTACTATTCCAACTCCAGAGAGTGTCACAGTAGGGAAAGTGTTGGATAGCGTAGGGGTAACAATTACTATTCCAACTCCAGAGAGTGCAACAGTAGGGAAAGTGTTGGATAGCGTAGGGGTAACAATTACTATTCCAACTCCAGAGAGCGCAACAGTAGGGAAAGTGTTGGATAGCGTAGGGGTAAAAATTACTATTCCCACTCCAGAGAGTGCAACAGTAGGGAAAGTGTTGGATAGCGTAGGGGTAACATTTACTATTCCAACTCCAGAGAGTGCAACAGTAGGGAAAGTGTTGGATAGCGTAGGGGTAAAAAGTTCTATTCCTCACTCCAGAGAATGCAATAGTAGGGAAAGTGTTGGATAGCGCAGGGGTAACAATTACTATTCCCACTCCAGAGAGTGCAACAGTAGGGAAAGTGTTGGATAGCGTAGGGGTTGCCAATTAATTAAAATTAATGTATGCTTCCTACTAATTAATTATTAATTCAACATAATGAAATTACTTCCCACCCTATTCCCCTATAAACCCATAACCCGCTACAGAACATATTTATCAATTAATCAATTAATTAAAAATAATTACCAAATTAATTAAATGTAATTACCAATTAATTAAAATTAATGTATGATTCCTACTAATTAATAATTAATTCAACATAATTAAATTACTTCCCACCCTATTCCCATATAAACCCATAACCCGCTACAGAACATTTATCAATTAATCAATTAATTAAAATTAATTACAAATAATTCTCAATTAATTAATTAATAATTCCTACTAATTAATAATTAATTTAACATAATTAAATTACTTCCCACCCTATTCCCCTATAAACCCACAACCCGCTACAGTACTAAAAGACAGCATTTAATTAAATTACATTAAAAATAAATTATAAAACATAATAAATACAATATAATATACACAACATTTATTTAAAAATCGATATTAGTAACATCGAAATTATTTACTTCGATATTACTGACATCGATATTTAAAACTTCGATATTACTAATATCAATATTTTAAAGTGTCGATATTACTTACCTTCTATATTATGTCCCTTCGATATTTAAACTTCGATATAATTGTATATCGAAATTTAAAACTCGATATTTTGTCTGTGTACCAGAGTTGGTATTGGTGGTTATGGTGTTAGTCATGATAATGATGGTGGTAGGTTGGTAAAGGTGGTAAAGTTGGTCATGGTGATAATGGTAATGGTGGGCATGGTCATGGTGGGGATGGTGGTAATGGTGATGGGGTAATTGCAATGGTAATAAAGATGGTAGTGGGGATGTAATGGTGGAAATGATAGAGGTGCAGTAATAGAGTGGTAATAGTTTTGGTGGTCATAAAGTTGCTAATTGGTGGTGGTGATGGTGGTAATTGTTTTGGTCGTGGTGTTGGTATTTGTGTTGATGGTGTTAGTGTTGGTAATGGTGGTGATAATGAAGTGGTGGTTATGGTAAAGGTGGTGGTAATGTGATGATGCAGTAATGGGGGTGCTAATGGTGTTAGTGGTAATAATGGTGGGATAGTGACAGTTATAGTGGCAATAGTAGTCGTAATAGTGGTGGTGGTGGTGGCAATGGTGATGGTAGTGTTGGCAATGACAGTCGTTTTGGTAATGGTATTAGTATTGATGGTAGAGGTGATAATGGTGGAAATGATGATTGTAGAAGTAATGGTGCTAGTGGTGGCGGCAAGGGATGTGATGTTGGTAATAGTGCTAATGGTGGTGGTAATAGAAGAGGTAATGGTGAAGACAAAAATGTTGCTAATGGCATTGTTAATGGTAGTGGTTATGGTGATATTATTGGTCATGTGGTGGCTGTATTGGGGAAAGGTTTAAAAAGTGGTTTACCGAAGGTCATTGTGGTGGCAGTTGTAATGTTCTTGGTGGAGGTAATGGTGGTGATAGTGGTAATTGTGAGAATAATGATGGTAATGGTGATAATGATGCAAGTGGTAGTAAAGATGATAGAGTAATGGTAATGCAGGTAGTCATGATAGCTGTCATGATAATGGTGGCGGCTGTATTAACAGTGGTGGTCATAATGGCGGAAGTGTGGAAGGAGTGGTAATGGTAATGGTGGTGAGGCAGACAAGGTGCTGTGGATAGTGTTGAGCCATGGTGAACCAGTGACAAGGAGAGACCACTGTCAGCCACTGCCTGCTTCTTATAAAGTGCAGTCAGTGGGAAACATGTGGCCTCAGCATTGTTACTGCCACAACCATAAATACATTTACTACAGTGCTGTTACTGATATAGTACTGTTATCTTATGCACTTAATCACTTGCATGCTGATGCTTTATTACGTAAGGAACAGCGGCCCGCTTTGGTGTGGAGAAACCCATCTGGAGCTAACAGGACTTCAATACAAACACTCTTTCTGTGGAGAAACACATATTCTACCTAATCAGGATGTTATTAGGATTTTTTTAAACTAGGGGAGGAGCCAAAGTCCCTCTCTCTGTTGGTTTTCTTTGGTACGTTTTTTCTATTCCTGTGCAATTGGAGGCAGCTGCACTGTGCAGCCAGACCTAAAAAGAAATAAAGGCATGAGGTGGGCTTTTAGGGAGAAGGTACTCCTGAGACTTAATTGTATTCAACACTTAAAATGACCCGTGGGCACTTTTATCCTATATTTGAAAGGCATGTATTTACTGCTATAGCACAATTTAAGCTCTGCACTGCACCCATAGAAACGTAGTAGCAACTTGACAACCATAAATCACATTTTAGAATCAATACCAGTAAATAGCAGATGTTTCCTAAGCCCACAACAATGAGTACTCCAGACCCCCAAATATAAATGAATGTGTAGTGGCTCACAGGACACCTAAAAGATATGAAAGTGCATCTTAACCCATGTAAAATAAATTGGTGTAGATGGCCTGATTGTAAAAACCCTTGTGTTTAGACTTTAATTTTCATGCAGTTTTGAAAATGTTTAGAATTCAAAATGCTTTTCAGCCGATGGAAGCCTGCACTAGTATCAGGTTCACATTAGTATGCATAGAAATGTTCTGGGCTTTCCTAACCATGCTTATGAAGATCAAGAGGGAGAAGGCATTAGGGATAATGGTTGTTCAGTAGTAACCAGTCATAATCTGAGCCAAAGAAGACATTGGGCGCCCTGTTGCAAGGATTCTGCGCACACACAGAACTGTGCACAGAGACTTAGGACATCAGTGAATTGTGGTGTACCAGAAACTCACCTCAGTACCTAGAAAAACCCCAACCAGCTAGCATCAGTGTCATATTAGTTCTTTGTTCTATAGAAAGAGAACCAATGATGAGACAACTTAGAACATGCGAGTTAGGACAAACTCAGGAGTGGTGGGAAGTGAGAACACTCTGTACCAGTCCACAACAGGGGTAAATAAGAGACACAGTAAGGTTAAATTATTTATTTTAACGACATGATCTCAAATGCAGTATCTTAGCCAACATAAGCAGACATATGATTAAGAATAATATGGTGAGCATTGTTACAATTCCATAAAATACAAAAGGAGAAATCATATTACAATGATGGTGAAAACAGGCCCTATAGTGCCTAGTTTTCACACCCTGCCTATATAGGAGCTATGTATTGTAAACTATAGAAGGTCTCTTAGGCTTTTTTGGGGGACCCCATTACCTTTCCGCTCAGTAAGAGTAAATTACATCTGGATCAGCATAGGCTCTCTGCATCCCTGGAAACAGAAAATCTTCGAAGTGTGTGAAATCATGGCAAGTGTGCAATAATAAGGGCACCAGAATCTTAGTTGGCTCACACCTGCCAAACTGTTGTGTATAGAAAGCGTTACTCGAACATGTCGAAAAACAGCTAACATGTTTTGATAACCTTGACGGCTTCAGCAAGCACTGTGCAGGCTAGGGGCACAATGTAAAGCAGGACTTAGGCCATACTACAGTTCTTCAACAAACAGACAGGGAGGTTTATCCCCCAGTATACTGAGTACTACAAGTATTGCCACTCCAAGGGAGATACCAAATGTCCCAAATGGGCACAGCCCCCACCGGTCGGCAAACACCTGGGTTAGGAGGGTAGACCTTGGGCAGAAGGTGGTACCAGTTAGCTTAGGGGAGCACACACAGGTTACCCTAGTGTCTGTGGGGGATAAGGAAATGGTCCCAAATACTAATATGCCTGCAGAAGATCACCATCAATGGGCAAAGGGTGGTGGCTCTGCGGTACACAGGAGCCAGCATAACCACTGCAAGGCGTCAGCTGGTGTCCTCAGAGCCCCTCCCAGGCAAACAAGAGAGTCATCTACCGGTGGCTCTGGTTCCCTTTGAGTCGGACGGAGGGTCTCAGGTTCTCTAAAGGTTGCTGTGAGCTCTGCCATGCCTGTAGATTGTATGCAGGGCAATGATGTTGAGCACACTATCTGCAAGTAGGTAGAGCTCAGGTCACACTTTGGAGATGGGATTGCCTGAATGGGTCTGTATGACCACAAGGTCCATTGCTGCCTGGGAAGGTAGTCAAGGGTGCTTAGAGCCTGTAAAAATGGCCCAGGCAGCTGCCAAGAAGACAAGGGCAAGGGGTGCCAGAAACAATCTCCTTAAGTCCAGGTTGACGGGCACCCGAAGAGGACGCTCCTGAGGCTACCGGAGAGGACATTGCTGCTCTGGGAGACTTGCCTGAGCTTGCTTGATGGCAAGTTGAGGGTGGGCCGACCAGGAAGGCATTTTGCAAGATGCAGAAAGAGAGCCCTATTCTAGAGGGGTTGAGGCGAGGCTCAAAAATGAGGCTCAGGTAGCAGTTAATACCTCTGGAGAGCACCTACTCTATTGTCAGAATGACCTCCTTTACAATCAGGCTAAGGTTCCTGGACCTGGGACAGCCCATGGGCTGGTGGTCCCTCATGTGTTAGAGGACCTTCCTACTGGGGTTTGCTGATGACATCCCCTTGGCATGACATCTGGAGCAAGACAAGACCTTTGTCAGGCTTGTTGCCCACTTCTATTGACCCTGGATGAAGACAGTCTCAGAACCATTCTGTAGGTCCTGTCCCTCCTGCCAGGACAGTGGGAGTCAGGGAAACCCCTCAATGCTCCCCTGACCCAATTACCTGCTGTTGACACTCCCTTTGAGAGGGAGGGCATCAACTATGTCGATCCCTTGGACCCCAAGATAGCTTTAAGCAACAGGTTCATCCTGGGCTTGATTGACCACACCACGTGCTACCCAGAGGCTATTCTACAGAGGTGGGTGACTGCAACTGCATTGGCCAGGGCCCTGATAGGAATTTTTACCCATGTGGTGTTTCCCAGTTAGGTAGTGTCTGACAGAGGCACTAACATCATGTCAGCGTACATTAAGTCTGTGTGGGGTGAATGTGGAGTGACTTACAGGTCCTCCACACCCTATCATCCCCAAACAAATGGGCTTGTGCAGAGATTCAACAATACCCTGAAAGGCATAATATTGGACCTCCCTGAGTACATGAGGCTTAAGTGGGACAACCTCCTGCCATGCCTTCTGTCTAACTACAGGGACATGCCACAAAAGGGTGATGGATTTAGCCCCTTGAGACTCCTCTATGGCCATCCTGTTAGGGGGCCTCTCAGTCATGTAAGAGAGGGGTGGGAGCAAGCTTCCAGGGAACACCCTCAGGATGTGGGCAGCTGTATGCTGGCACTCTGCAACCTAATGCATCACTTCTGGAAAAAGGCAGAACGCAATAATGAAGCCAATCAAAAAGTTACAAAACTCTGGTGTGACCAGAAGGCCACTCTGGAAGAGTTTCAACCTGGGCAGAAGATGTGGTTTATGGAGCCTGTGGATCCCAGAGCTCTCTAGGATCACTGAACAGGACCATATGAGCTGGTGAAAGTGCAGAAGGAGGAGTCCATCTAATTGGTGAATCTCAAGACCCCTAGAAATCATTTAAGGGAGCTCCACATAAACTGCCTCGAACCCCACTTTGAGAGGTCTGAAGTCAACATGATCCTTGCGATAGATGAAGGGGTGGAAGAGAAGAATGATGCTCTCTCCGACCTGCTGTCTCCTCAAGAGCATTAGGCTCAGTAGAGGGCGTCAACCTATCCCATACTGTGACCCCAGAACAGCAGAGTGATTATCATCGGTTTCTGTGGCAGTTTTCCTCTCTGTTCTCTCTTCATCCCTGGGCTTACCCATCTGTGTAAACATGACATAGGACCTGGAGACAGTATTCCGGCCATAAACCAAATTTACAGGCTGTCCAATAAGGTGAGGTCCAGCATCAAGGAGGAGGAGTCCAAGATGCTGGTGTTAGGAGTGATTGAGCACTCCAACAGTCCCCGGTACAGCGCTGTTGTGCTGGTACACAAAGCTGCCCCACCGGGCAAAACTCCAGAACTTAGGTTCTGTGTAGATTACCAAGGACTCAGCTTCATCATCAAGACTGACACACACCTGATTTCCCATTCCTCAAGCTGATGAGCTCGTAGACATGCTGGGCGCTGCCAAATTTCTCAGTACCTTTCATCTCACTTAAGGGTTCTGGCAGATTGCTCTGACTGAGGGGGCAAAAGAAAGATCTGCATTCTCGACCCCAGAGGGCTACTTCTAATTTAAGATGATGCCCTTTCACTTAAAGAATGCCTCTGCCACCTTTCAGGGGTTGGTCAATAGGGTCTTAGATGGGAAGGAGGCATTCTGTGCTGCATACCTGAATGACAGCGATCTTCAGCCCCAGATGGAGGAGCATGTGTGCCACCTTCAGGAGGTGCTTCAGGCCCTGCAACATTAGGGTCTGAGGGTCAAGGCCAGTAAGTGCCAGATCGGGCAGGGTTCCTCGCTACATCTGAACCACAGGGTGGGCAGGGTAGGGGTCATCCCCTCCAGGCCAAGATTGAGACGAACCATGCTGGCAAACCCCCAAAACACAGACTGAAATGAGGGCCTCCCTGAGCCTCCAGGATGCTATAGGAGATGTATTAAGGGATATGGTATCGTTTCTGTCCCCCTTAACAGAGCTGACTTCTAAGAGGCAGTCAGAAAGGTGATCTGGACAGAGGCCTGCAAGAATGGCTTTGATACCCTCAAGGAGGCCATGTGTACAGCACCTGTATTCAAGGCTCCTGACTTCTCTAAGACATTTATTGTGCAGATAGATGTTTCAGAGCATGGCATAGGGGCTGTCTTAGCGTAATTAAATGACGGGGCCTAGACCAACCAGAAGACTTCATTAGCATGAGGTTAGTTACCTCATGCTAATGAAGCAAAGCATTGAGAGGGATGCGTTTGCTGTGGTCTGGGCAGTGAAGAAGCTGAGATTATATTTGTTTGGGGCTCAATTCCACATTCTTACAGACCACAGGCCCCTCAGATGATTCATGCAAATGATGGGTGAAAATCCCAAACTGCTTGGTGTTCCGTCTCCCTACAGGGAATGGACTGTACGGTTAAACACCGTCCTTGGTCAGCCCATGTCAATGCTGATGGTCTATCCAGGATCTTAGGTCTGAGCAATGAGAACTCCCAAGAGGTAGGGCAGTTCTCCCCACTTTCAGCTGGGGAGGACACATGTTAAACCTGTCAGCCTTAGGGTGGTCTTTCCCCAAACTGTTTGCCTTCCTTTTTGCTGATCTTGTTTATGCATGTTACCACTGCTAACTAGTGCTAAAGTGCCTGTGCTCACTCCATAAAAAATGGCAATATTCATTGGCTATCCCCAATTGGCATATTTAATTTACTTATGAGACATTTCGCGTACCCAGGGCCTGTAAATTAAATTTTACAAGTGGGCCTTCAGCACTTATTGTGCCCCCCACTTATGTAGCCTTTTAATCATGTCTCAGGCCTGCCATTACAGTCTGTGTATGGAATTCTAAACAGCCATGTCGAGCTGGCAAAAAAAACCTATAGCCAGGCCTCAATCTAACTTTTTAATACATATAAGTCACTGCTGCGGTAGGCCTTGGACAGCCCAAAGGGCAGGGTGCAACTGTATTAAAAAAGTTGGCCATGTCCCTTATATGTCCTGGTAGTGAAAAACTCTTACATTCACTTTTCACTACTGCAAGATAACATGGGAATTACACTATTACATGTAATAAGCTGTAACTTCAAAATGTGAACAGGTAGCCAGTTCATGTTTGGTGTCTTTTGAACTTTAATGAAAAATCCTCTCTCAGGGAAAAGTCAGATTTTAAATTACAATTATTTTATTATTTCCATTTTATTCTATTCTTTTATGAACATTCTTTATGTCAAACACATTAGATCACAAAAAAAGGTATCAGTGGCCATTGGGCACTAGTTCAAATCAACGTTACATATAACACATTCATAGACAAGTGTTTCACACATTTGAATTACACATGATACAACCATTTCCCAAAATAGCACCTGTTGCCTGACACTTAATTAACACAAGAATGAAATAAACCAAAAAATCAACCTTGTACTTTCACAAAAAAGAGTCGATATTATTTTTCACTTTTTTTAGATGACTCCTAAATACCCGCACTATCCAGTGCTTGTATCAACTAACAATTTTCCTGTGCACCATTCACGGTCCTTTGGTTACCCATAAGAGATGAAATGTAATTTTTTTCAAATCCCTGTTTGCGGGAAACATGCCGAGTTTTGACCTCCTCTAGTTGAGGTCTCTTCAGGACCAAGGACAGTTTATAAACTGAAAAAATAGGAAAAATTGTTTCAATTCACAATATTGTGCAGATTTTAAAGCTTTTTTCACAATGACTATTTTAAACAAACGAGACCTTTTTACTTCATTCTTCATACCTTTTCCAAGTAAACTCAGTTGAGAGACTGAGGTAATCTACAGGCTAGGTTTGTTGTTGGGAAATAGCTTGGTATAACAGGAAAAACAAATGAAGGGACAGCCCAATTATGCTATGAGAAGGGGCCATATTCGTTTAAAATGGCAAAACTAACAGAGGACTCGTGACCGTGAGTCTGTGAGAAAAGGCGGCCTCCTCGTTTGATATAGGACTGTAAGGAGGAAGACATAACTAAGAGTAGTGGAACTACCTGTAAGTAATTATGGCATTACCAAGTCAATATGATTGAAGGAATTATTATGAATTCAAAGATACGGCAATCTCTAGGGGCCACCACGCCCTCCAAAGTGTATACTGTGCGTGTCTGCAGCATAAACACATGAAATGAAAATAAACCCTTCTGTGCCTGAGCAGTTCAAATTATCCACCAGTCTAGCAAAACCTTAGAAAGGCAAGAAAATTGTAACTTTGATTCATCACAGCACGACATCACCTCGCCCTGTACCTGGTGTTGCATTTCGATTTTCCCATTTAAATCTAGAGCTCCGCTTTCCTGTGATTACACATCAGAAACAGTAAATGGAAGTAACTGTCTATAATCCACACGGCTTGTGCTTTTTTTGCTTGTTTAGGAGCATGTCAGTTACAGATGTTCCCATTAAATGAACAGCAGTCATACTGTGGGTGCGCCTCTGCCCTTTAATTATCATATCATTACTCCCACGCCATCCTTAAAGTACACCTTGTAAAAGAATACGTTCGTTTCAAGAAAAAAAGCCACGGCCTCCTAGGGTTCTTGCTCTGAAAGCAATCTTCCTGCTGACTTGAGGTAATTTGCTTTTCGTCAGCAGCTGCGAGAAAATAGGACTTTTTTCTTTAAGAAGAAAAATATGTCCTCCCCTCCTACCTTATGGAAACATTCACCGTTTAAAATTGGGAGCAGTAACACAATACAGTCATTTTCCACTGTTTACAACACTGGGACTCGCGGCCATGAATTAATGGGGTCAAGTGCCTGCTAATGCTTAGCAAGAGGGTTGCCATCTTTCAAAGGTTTCAGAGGACTTGGAATCACATAAGCAAAGGGTGCCCGCTTCACCCATATTTGCACACTCATGGCTTTAGACTGTGTTCTGATACTGGCATGCCGGACCAACAACACTGTAGCTGCATGGCAGACTTGAGTTCTCACGGAAGTTAAAAACATATTTACTCTAAGTAAGATGTGTGAACTTTTGTTTTTTCTCTCCCAAATTAACTCATTAATTCTCAGCTTCCCAGAGATACAATGAAACGGAATACAGAGAATATTCCGAGAAGTTTGGAATACATGGCAAGGGTTCTCAAGTTACTGGTTATGGTAAATGTTCACCTCTACAGTAGGACTGCAGATTAAGCCTAAGCAAACTTTCTAAGAAAGTGCCCCGTGAAGTCTTGTGATCTCCTGTGAAGTATTCGAGAATTTGTGCAGGTAGACACATGTCAATCATGTGTAAGGAACCTTGTGGTACTTGAATGTGATGTGAATGTAGTGAGTGTGTATGATTTATATTTTTGGGAGGAGACACCCATTCCCCACTTATCAACTACCCATACCACCCAATACCCTTACCCACACTTAAACCCTAAAAATACTGTATATATATATATATATATGTCGCCAGTAGGTAGTTATAGTTAGGACCTAGTTTCCTTAGGAAATCCACAACATTCTATTTGGAATAACTTTGGCGTCGGTGGACGAATCTTTGCGAATTTCTCCAAGAAAATGGCCTGCTCAGTTCCGCTCCTTCCCTGAAAGGTTGGGGGTGATTCATCAAGCGGGGCTGAGAAAAAAGAGGGTCCCAAAATGTGTTTTCCCCATGCAATTTTCCATAGGGACCTTTAGCCAGGGCTACAGCCCGAACGGCTGAACGGAATTACACAAAATTTGGCAGAGAGGTAAAGTTCTGTTTGCAGATTGTGCTTTTTGTTAAATGGTGTAAATCCGTTCAGTAGTTTCTGAGAAAATTGCAAGTAAAATCATAGCGATATCTGGAGTCGGAGTTCAGTACACGTGCTGAGATCTGTTCAATTACGAGCGCGAGCTGCATGTTGATTGGCTGTGAACTGTCTGTCAACACTCAAAACCAGGAAGTGTTGGCGGCCATCTTGTGCCTCGCTAGAACCGAGTCAGAAGAAAACAGTAAAACAAAGTTGAGAAATAAGGGAAGGGGGTAGGGTAGAGATATTCTGACCCTCTAGGCTTGCTTAGGGGGTCGTATATGGATATTTAGACTCTATTTTTTTTTTTTAAAGAAAAATCGCGACGTACGCGTATGTAAATACCTACAATTACGAGCAGGAGCTGCATGCTGATTGGTTGTCAATACTCCAAACCAGGAAGTATTGGCACTCGTGTTGTTTGTCAGAAGAGCAGAGTCACAAGAAAACAGTAAAACAAAGTTGAGAAATATGGAAAGGGGGCAGGGTAGAAACATTCTGAGCCTATAGTCTTGGTCAGGGGGTGGTACGTGGATCTTTAGGGCCACATTTTTCTTTTTAAATAAAAAATGGCGGGGTACTCGTGCAGTACTTGTACACGGTGGAAAAGGACTAAAAAAAAAGTACAAGTCCATTTTATTCATTAGGTCCCGGGGGGGTAAATTACGGGGGCAATTTTTCTGCCTAATGGGGGCTTGTAAGGTGCCCCGAGCACTGGGGAACGGCACTCCTCTGGTTTTATTTTGAACTATGCGGGGGTTACGGTCCTACTCCCCGCAGTCTCGGGGAGCGGCACCCCTCGGGTCTTTTTTAAAAAAAAATATATGTTTTGAGCTCTCTCTCTCTGTCCTCGTACACGTCGCGGGGAATGCCACATTTCTGGGGCAGTGATATGTAAAATGACCTTCCAGCTCTGGGTATCTGCATTGTCTGGAGTTTTTTAATAATGTTGGGAGGGTGGGCTTGATAATACGTCCTTGTTAAGTCCCATAGAAGCCTACGTTCTGGTGCTATCATGGGGTTCTATGGGAAATAGCAAGGCTGTATTCTGAAGCTCGTTATCGCCGTTTTATCAGCAGTTTCTTGCCAATAAAACGCTGATAATTTTAACACCGGTCCTTGATAATATGCACCTAAGTTTACTGGTAAAAAAAAAAAGCAATGGTCCATATTATCAACAAAAGGCGATACATTATCGTCGCATTTATTGGCAGGAAACTGCCGATAAAGCGGAGATAATGGGCGTGATAATATGTACTTGTGAATAACCATAGCAGCCTAGGTTAGGATCAGAACCTGGGCTGCTATGGGAAGTAACAAGGGCCTATTATCAAGCACATTATCGCCACTTTATCAGCAGTTTCCTGTCGATAAAAGCAGCGATAATGTATCACCTTTTGTATGTAAAGCTTTCGTTTTTTTGGTGTATCAGTTGTACTCTCTTCGCATGCATCGTTTCGAAGCCCACGTTTTCTTTTTCTTCAAGTTCAACAAGCAAACCTTTCTTTATATCAGTTAGTAAATCTGTCGCTTTCTTTTCCCGGTTCGTGTGATTCATCCGGTGCTGAATTTTAACACGGGTCCTTGATAATATGCACCTAAGTTTACTGGTCAAAAAAAAGAGCAATGGTCCATATTATCAACAAAAGGTGATACATTATCATCGCATTTATTAGCAGGAAACTGCTGATAAAGCGGAGATAATGGGCTTGATTATATGTACTTGTGAATAACCACAGCAGCCTAGGTTAGGATCAGAACCTGGGCTGCTATGGGAAGTTACAAGGGCCTATTATCTTTTTTTTAAAAAATTTTTGAAAACCTTTATTGTGCAGTGGTAAAAGTACAAATACGGGCCCACAACCATAAGGCCGGCCACGAAAACTGTTGAGGCACTGGTGCATACATTACGGCGACACAATAGCACATGAGGATCATAGGCAAACATTGAGAGTTACACTGTAAAACAACGTGGTACCGTGTCCCAGGAGCATTGAAGGTTAATTTTAAAGGTTTTTTGTGTTGCAACTATTGAAGTCCGACATTATAATTTCGCATAAACAGCAAATAAAAAGAAGAAGCCCGTGCAGGCGAGACGTAACATTACCAACAGTTGTATCAAGTAATCCAATTACCCAAAAAGCTAGTTCCCCCAGGCGGGATGGCGGCTTAAATTCCTACAGCAGAAGTAGCAGAGCTAACATAGCACCCAGTGTCCACCGCCACCCACCCTATTCTAACCCTGACACGGACCCAAGAAAATAGAAGAAAAGAGGACGAACAACGAATAAAATAAGGCACCATAGAAACTGAAACAGAAAACGAAAAAATCCCCCAACCCCCCACCCTACACGCATGCAGAGGCTACGGCCTGCCCCCCCCCCCCCCCCCCCAGCAGTGTGTCTGTCGCCCAATAAACCCGAAATATAGAAGAAGAAACAGAAAAAAGAAAAAGGAAAAGGTATAATCCTTGAGATATAGGGAGTAAGAAAAGTGTAGACTAATCTATAACTCCCATGAAATGAGGAAGGTGGGGAGGAGCCACCAAATACCAGGCTTCCCGGACTCACAGTCATTACAAAGTTTCCTACGCCATATGTAGCACTAAAGTTGGGAAACATCGCATCAAATGAGAGCAGAGTGGTTTACCCCTGGACCCCCCACACCGCACAGAACCGCCATCCCAACAACAAAAATAAACAACAGGACTTAGTAACTGCGACCTTAAATGAGGAAAGCATCACACCCAGCGAATTCAATATATCAAAAAGCGTTCCAGTCCAGGTCATCACCAGTCGATCGGGCAAAACCAACGTAGAGAACACCATCAGCCCTGGCCTGAGCGTCGAAATCCCTCCAGGCATGGCCGCCGCTGTGAGCTCCCTTCAGGCAGATCAAAGGAGCAAGATGGCCGCTTCCGACAAAGAAGACGATAGAGGAGGAGGAAATGAGTGCCCCCAGTCACCAGCACGTTCAGTGCCCAAAATGACAGACGCCCCCTCCATCGCAGGATGGCACACACTCCACAAATGCAGAGAAAGAGTCACGGAGGCAAAGGCAGCGAGGGGGGCCTGCACCTGGGAAGTCGTTAAGTTATGCCACAGTGACGACTCCGTAGCCACAGTATCAGGCATCGAAATGGAGGGCGACTTCGCAACTGTATCCTCATCAAAAGAGAAACATCCAACATTGTAGCCAGAATCATTCCGTACCGCCGCACTCCTACGCTGCAACATTGCATCCGGGACAGGAGTAGTTAGCGGCAGCAGGGGGCCAGTCGATCGCGGTCGTCTCAGATACGGTGCAGCTCCCTCAATCTTTCGCTCCAATACTCGGGCTTGTCGCCGCCATGTCGCCCGCAAATCGGCAAGGGCAGCCAGGATATCGCCACAAGTCGGGTCCCTCTGCAATGTCGGCTGGTTCGCATTGCACGGCGGCTCCTTCAAATCAGTCACCAGTCCAAGGGCAGGCAGGGCATCGCGTGCTGGGGACAGGGAGACAGCTACCATCTCTTTTTGCAGGGGGGGTGTCATGGCTACCCATGCAGTGAGCAAGCAATGAAGAGAGGGGGGCAACTTCACAGGCGAGAACAAGGATAGCGGGAGCCACCGAAGGAAGCGCGGCTAACAGATCTAGGGCTGCGCAGAATGAGAGCCCCCTCGCCTACTAGTAGTGCAGGAGGACCGCGGCAGAGAAGGCACTCCAAGATGGACTCCATCCAGCCTGCAAGCAGCGTGTCAGGGGAAAGCACTGTAAAAAGGGCTCCCGTCTCGCCAGTAATAGTTCGACCCAGCAGGGAGCCTCACCACAATGGAAGGGGCCGATGCCACCCACCTCCGCGATCGGCTGCACTCCCGCATTAGTCGGTGCCTTCCCAGCGTGTCCCGTCGACGACGTTCAGCCGCGTCCAGTGGCGGCGAGATCGGCTCCAGGTCCCGGGTCAGCGTCGGAGGTCGGCAAACGGTGCGAGTTCACCGTAGAAACAGTCGGCAGAGGTCTCAGAGGATTGCCAGTGACATCAGTGCATGTGTGTCTCCGTTTTGACGCGGTGTTAGCAGGATTGAAGGCAGGATTTCGATGCAGGATCGGACGATTTGCGGAGCCGGGAGCTCACACGTCCGTCCCGTCCGCCATCTTGGCTCCTCTCACAAGGGCCTATTATCAAGCAGATTATCGCCGCTTTATCGGAAGTTTCCTGTAAAAAAAAAAGCGGCGATAATTTATCGCCTTTTGTATGTAAAGCTCTCCTTTCTTTTGGTGTAGAAGTTGTACTCTCTTCGCATGCTCAGTGTCGTTTCGAAGCCCACGTTTTCTTTTTCTTCAAGTTCAACAAGCAAACCTTTCTTTATATCAGTTAGTAAATCTGTCACTTTCTTTTCCCGGTTCGTGTGATTCATCAGGTGCTGAATTTTAACACCGGTCCTTGATAATATGCACCTAAGTTTACTGGTGAAAAAAAAGAGCAATGGTCCATATTATCAACAAAAGGCTATACATTTTGTTAGGCGCCTTGATACCTGCGGGTCATTGTTCTGCGCATTATAAATCGCCATTCAATTCAATTCAATTATCAACAAAAGGCGATACATTATCGTCGCATTTATTGGCAGGAAACTGCCGATAAAGCGGAGATAATGGGCTTGAAAATATGTACTTGTGAATAACCATAGCAGCCTAGGTTAGGATCAGAACCTGGGCTGCTATGGGAAGTTACAAGGGCCTATTATCAAGCACATTATCGCCGCTTTATTGGCAGTTTCCTGTCGATAAAAGCGGCGATAATGTATCGCTTTTTGTATGTAAAGCTTTCTTTTTTTTGGTGTAGCAGTTGTACTCTCTTCGCATGCTCAGCGTCGTATCGAAGCCCACGTTTTCTCTTTCTTCAAATTCAACAAGCAAACCTTTCTTTAAATCAGTTAGTAAATCTGTCGCTTTCTTTTCCCGGTTCGTGTGATTCATCCGGTGCTGAATTTTAACACCGGTCCTTGATAATATGCACCTAAGTTTACTGGTCAAAAAAAAGAGCAAAGGTCCATATTATCAACAAAAGGCTATACATTATCGTCGCATTTATTGGCAGGAAACTGCCGATAAAGCGGAGATAATGGGCTTGATAATATGTACTTGTGAATAACCATAGCAGCCTAGGTTAGGATCAGAATCTGGGCTGCTATGGGAAGTTACAAGGGCCTATTATCATGCACACTATCGCCGCTTTATCGGCAGTTTCCTGTCGATAAAAGCGGCGATAATGTATCGCTTTTTGTATGTAAAGCTTTCCTTTTTTTTGGTGTAGCAGTTGTACTCTCTTCGCATGATAAGCGCCGTTTTGAAGTTCACGCTTTTTTCTTCAAGTTCAACAAGCAAACCTTTCTTTATATCAGTTAGTAAATCTGTCGCTTTCTTTTCCCGGTTCGTGTGATTCATCGGGTGCTGTACTTTTTTACAGTATTAATAGTAATATTTTTTATATATTTATTTGAAAGGTAGTGCCGAGGCGCCAAACGTTGATTACGTATTCCGTCCACCGCCATTTTAGTAGTTTCTCACTGTTGTATTTATTATATCAGTTAGTTAGAACTCTGTAGTTTCCAATCCTAGTCTTGAATATCTTACTATAGTATTTCAACATTATTTTTATTGTGGACCGCCATACCCCTCCCCCACAAAATAAAAGAAGTATGTAGTTTTTTTAAATTAACTTTTATTAAACAATAAATATAAACAAAACTCAATTATAACTATATTCGAACTGGCAAAATAAGTTAAACAATGTTATAAAAAAAATTTGAAATGGATTCCAAAAGGTGTCCGATTGGTAATCTGCAAAAGAAAAAAGAAAATTAGAGTGTAGAATTATGTAGATGTGAGTAAATGAGCTGAAGCATTACAAGTTGTGGTAACTCTACAGTTTTACGTGTGCAGTGTGACTCGTATATTCCTGTTCTGTTATAGTGCTGTGTTTAAGTGGTGTCTATATGGAAGTGCCTACTGCGTTACTGACGCCCGTTATGGTGACTTATTTCTAATGCATTCCTATGAAGGATTTGTAGATCTAGGCCTATGTGCTTAGCGTTGTATAAAGCTTGCGGCCAAACACTGCAGTCTCCGGGATGGACAACTTCAGGTAGGCTGATCTTCTAGACGTCCAAGCAGACAGCAGTGTCTAAGTTTAGATTAGAGATAGAGAAATGATGTTACAGAGAGTGAGAGAGAAAACAACATTAAAACTGTGTCGCAGAATCTGGAGTTGAGATTTTTTGTTGAACCAGACGTAAATTTACTAGCTCTTTGCATCACTTTACCTATGTTAAAGGTGACTCAAAAGTGGCGTAATAAGGTTGATGATCTGTTTGTCAGACTGTTGTAACCTATCTGTTCTCACTGCTCGGAGGTAATCATACATTTTATAGAGAAGCTGCTGTACACTACGCACTCTGGGCCATGATATCAAGCCTTTGGCAACAAACATTATTGCCACTTTATCGGAAGGAAAGTGTTGCTAAAGTGGCGATAATGGGTTTGATAATATGCTCTATGGAATTCCAATCGAAGCTCATGTCAGATGTCCATTCACATCTAACATGAGCTTCGATTGGAATTCCATAGAGCATATTATCAAACCTATTATGGCCACTTTAGCGGCAGTTTACTGCCGATAAAGTGGCGATAATTTTGTCGCCAAGGATTGATAATATGGCCCTCTCTCGTTTCAGAAATAAAGCTAACACTACAGTTTTACGAGTGCAGTGTCCCTGGTACATTTTACTTGTTATAGTGCCGCGTTCAAGTGGTGTCTATATGGAAGTGGCTACTGCGTTTGGTTACTGACGCCTGTTATGCCGAATTGTGTCTAATGCTTTCCTATGAAGGATTTGTAGATCTAGGCCTCTGTGCTTACCGTTGTGTAAACTTTGCGCCAAACACATTAGGAAGTGGAGTTGACAACTTAAGTTGAGCAGATCTTCTAGACGTCCAAGCAGACAGCAGTGTCTAAGTTTAAGAGAGAAAGAAAAATGATGTCACAGAGAGTGAGAGAGAGTGAAAACAACATTAAAACTGTGTAGCAGAGTCTGGAGTTGAGATTTTTTGTTGAACCAGACGTAGATTTACCAGCTCTTTGCATCACTTTACTCATGTTAAAGGTGACTCAAAAGTGGCGTAATAAGGTTGATGATCTGTTTGTCAGACTGTTGTAACCTATCTGTTGTCACTGCTCGGAGGTAATTATACATTTTACAGAGAAGCTGCTGTACACTACGCACTCTGGGAAATAATATCAAGCCTGGGCGACAAAAATTATTGCCACTTTATCGGCAGGAAAGTGGCGCTAAAGTGGCGATAATGGGTTCGATAATATGCTCTATGGAATTCAAATTGAAGCTCATGTCAGATGTCCTTCATATCTAACATGAGCTTCGATTGGAATTCCATAGAGCATATGATCAAACCTATTATGGCCACTTTAGTGGCAGTTAGCTGCCGATAAAGTGGCGATAATTTTGTTGCCAAGGGTTGATAATATGGCCCTCTCTCATTTCAGAAATAAAGCTAACACTACAGTTTTACGAATGCAGTGTACCTGGTACATTTTACTTGTTATAGTGCTGCGTTCAAGTGGTGTCTATATGGAAGTGCCTACTGCGTTACTGACGCCCGTTATGCCAAATTATTTCTAATGCATTCCTATGAAGTATTTGTAGATCTAGGCCTCTGTGCTTACCGTTGTGTAAACTTTGCGCCAAACACTTTAGGAAGTGGAGTTCACAACTTAAGTTGAGCAGATCTTCTACACGCCCAAGCAGACAGCAGTGTCTAAGTTTAAGAGAGAAAGAGAAATGATGTCACAGAGAGTGAGAGAGAGAGAGAAAACAACATTAAAACTGTGTCGCAGAGTCTGGAGTTGAGATTTTTTGTTGAACCAGACGTAAATTTACTAGCTCTTTGCATCACTTTACCTATGTTAAAGGTGACTCAAAAGTGGCGTAATAAGGTTGATGATCTGTTTGTCAGACTGTTGTAACCTATCTGTTGTCACTGCTCTGAGGTAATTATACATTTTACAGAGAAGCTGCTGTACACTACGCACTCTGGGCCATAATATCAAGCTTGGACGACAAAAGTGTCGTTAAAGTGGCGATAATGGGTTTGATAATATGCTCTATGGAATTCCAATCGAATCTCATGTCAGATGTCCTTCACATCTAACATGAGCTTCGATTGGAATTCCATAGAGTATATTATCAAACCCATTATCGCCACTTTCCTGACGATAAAGTGGCGATAATTCTGTTGCCAAGGTTTGATAATATGGCCCTCTCTCCTTTTATAAATAAAAGTTACACTACAGTTTTACGAGTGCAGTGTACCTGGAACATTTTACTTGTTATAGTGCCGCGTTCAAGTGGTGTCTATATGGAAGTGCCTACTGCGTTACTGATGCCCGTTATGGCGACTTATTTCTAATGCATTTCTATGCAGGCTTTGTAGATCTAGGCTGCTGTGCTTACCTTGTATGAAGAGTGCGGCCACCGGAGTTCACCACTCCACTTGAACTCTGCTTCTATACGTCAAAGTATATTCAATAAGTTGCAGAGAATTCCATTGCTGTTGCTCGATAGGCCGTAGTTGCTTCTGAACGATGTTTGGTGAAGGAAACAAGAGGAGATTTTGATTAGTCATTGAAACCGAGTTGCGTAACTACTATCAAAAGTGAAATTTAATACGGGTTCTTAATATTCCGTAGTTAAGACTGTTGCAGCTCCAGCAAACAAAGGAAGATCAATAAGTTAATAAAGGCCTGGGACGGCGTTGTGACGCAGAAAACAAAATACTATCATGGATGCACAATTAATAATAATAGAGACCTAAGCACGTGGCGCAGTACAGAAATACGAAACAGAAATGTATGCACGCACAATTTTTAAGATTAGAGGTGTATAGGACCTCGTGACTTATAAAGAAATATTTCAATTATGTAAGTACAATTTAAAACCTTTGTGGGGTAAGAAAGCCATAAGGAGGATAAAAAATAGTATTATGCATATACAATTTACAGTGGAGGCTGATATTGTGACGTCTTCTCTTACCTTTGTTTCTGTCCTCTTTTGTCGTGTCTTGAAAGGCTGTGGTTTCGCTGAGTCTGGGGTATTTTCAACAGTCTGTGTCTCATCGCAGCAGAGGCAGGCAAAAGAGAGCGTGCTCACGTCAGTGCCCGCATTATATGGGAACCGCGGGAGCTGACCAAACCAAGCCCAGGGCCGTCATTGGTAGCGTTTTCACGGTTTATAAGAATGATGGCCCTGGGGGAGATCACATTGGCTAATGTATTGGTTTCTAAGCTAAATTATAGAAAGCATGCTTGGTGGTGGCATGTGGGTAGTGTGGGCGGGCGTGCACCGCGTATGTGCAAGTATGAGTGTGTGCACCAACAATTAAGAACAGAGAGAGATGGGGGCGGTGTTATAATGTATGCAGAGGCAGGCCTAGAATCGGATCTGCAATGAGTCAGCACTTCTAATCATTCTCCTTAGCGCGCCCTGAGCTATGATTTGTCACTGAGAGGGTGATCGCACCATAGTTTGTAATGCTCATCATGCTCAGCGTGTACCCGCGCATACGGTACGAATATGCTTTGACGTTACGCGACGCATTAAAGCTTTGGTGTGACGTCATGTCCGGCGTTCTGTACGCGAAAGGGGGCAATGTTTCTACTTGGTTTAAAACATTTCTTTATGTATTTTATGTAGATACTAAGGGCAATAATAATCCTATATTACTTTTAAAAAGAATTACACAAATCACGGTAGAAGATCATGCGTACTCGTATTGAAAGAGCTGCGCAAGCGCGTCATAAGCATATGCAAAGCCATGCGACTTTAAAAGTAGAGATTTGATTGGTTCGTAACTTTTCCTATTGCGAGTGTTGAAAGTTCCGTCTCATTATAATTATTCGACTTTGACTTTCTAGGAAGAAGCATTTGTTGTGAGAATCTTCTCAAATAGAAGAAAGATCACCATAATAAGAGCAATGGCGTCATCTTCCAGCAGTTCTTCAGAGGGAGATTTCATTCGTGAAGATCCTCCAAGAAGAGGAAAGAAGCTCTAATTTGGATGATTTTCACTTTTCCAGAAGGTCAAAAAAAGGTTAATGCTGCAAAAGTAACCTGTTAAATTTGCCAAACAACTCTTTCAAGGGGTGATCCATGTAAAAAATACTCCTTTGGAACAGCAAATATGGCGCGACATGTGAAGAACTTGCACCCCAAGTACTTTGCTCGAGCTGAAAGACGGAGGTTGCACGAGACCCCACCTGCTGCTACACCAAGCACATCAACTGCGGCAACATTTTCAGCAAGCAGTCCACACCCACATATTGATTCTGACTTTGCTAAAGTTAAATTTCTTTGCATTTATTGCAATAAACGTTTGTGTTATGGGGAACAGTCTGTCGACCTGATAAAACGCAGGATACAGGATCATTGCTGTCCTCGACATTAGTTGTTCTTTTTTTCATTCTTTTGTTCCGCTTGGAATTTGTTGAGAAAACACAAAACAGATACAAAACAAAAAAAAAACAGTTCTTTTTAGAACTACCTTCACTGGTCAAAGAAAGAACTATATTTCTATGTTAGTGTGTAAAAGTTTGTCAGATTGAATGTGTAGTTCATAAATGAATAAATGAATATATTACTACTGTATGGAGAATGTGAAAGTGCAGAACTATAAGGAAGTGCTACAGCATAATTCTATAAGGTGTTTACCTATAGTATACTGTAGTATGTGCGAAGCACTTGAATGTAACATATGTAAATAAATATGTTAGACGTCTATGCTTTAATTTGCGCTGCTGGTGAAACTGCTTGGTGAATTTGTATGTGTTAGGGGCGGATTTACAATCCCCTTGTGCCTCTTTTACACAGCCATTGCGTCGCTTTTGTGACACAGTGGTGGTGCAAAATATGTGCCATGGTGTGTGCTATTAACAATGTGACGCATCTGGAGGGTGCATTACATTGTAAAGCCATGCGCCAGAAGAGGCTTTCCTGTGCAGAAGGGGGTGCAGCAACGCCTCCTAAAAGTGACTGAGTGAAATGTAGAACTGTTGGTGAATGAGTGCATGGGTATGTAGATGGCGGTATTACTGAATATGTTGTTGGTAAGTGGTATTGTTATCTCCATTTTTAAAAAATGTTTACTTTCTATTTCTGAAGGTGTGTATCAAAGGTTATATTACGCCAAAAAGAGGTCTGCCATTCTTTCAAAAGGATGATATCATCAGTGATGTCATCAGTGATGTCATTTGAGATGTCATCAGAGATGTCATGAGTGATGTCACTGACCATGTCATGAGTGATGTTATATGTGACGTCATCGATTAACAAAAGGGGGTGGTGATGAACAGAGTGTCTGAATTGAGCAGACCACTCTTACCCAGTCCAAAGATCAGGGCTTGATCCATCACCGTTATTTATCTCACTGCCCCATCCCAGCTCAGAACCTGGCTATATGCAAATCAGTCTGTCCCTGGCCCAGTGCATCATGGGAACAGGGCAGACTAAACTACCAAGCCAATTCTTTACCAGAAAGGAGACAAGCTACCGGGGACCGGTTTCTGGCATTTCAGCCTCTTCGGCCCGGCTTGCTTGAATCCTGATGGAGCAGTGAGAAAGGGACTCATGTCTGAGTATACCCTGCCACACCTATAGTGGCCAAAATCGATTAACAAAAGGGGGTGGTGATGAACAGAGTGTCTGAATTGAGCAGACCACTCTTACCCAGTCCAAAGATCAGGGCTTGATCCATCACCGTTATTTATCTCACTGCCCCATCCCAGCTCAGAACCTGGCTATATGCAAATCAGTCTGTCCCTGGCCCAGTGCATCATGGGAACAGGGCAGACTAAACTACCAAGCCAATTCTTTACCAGAAAGGAGACAAGCTACCGGGGACCGGTTTCTGGCATTTCAGCCTCTTCGGCCCGGCTTGCTTGAATCCTGATGGAGCAGTGAGAAAGGGACTCATGTCTGAGTATACCCTGCCACACCTATAGTGGCCAAAATCGATTAACAAAAGGGGGTGGTGATGAACAGAGTGTCTGAATTGAGCAGACCACTCTTACCCAGTCCAAAGATCAGGGCTTGATCCATCACCGTTATTTATCTCACTGCCCCATCCCAGCTCAGAACCTGGCTATATGCAAATCAGTCTGTCCCTGGCCCAGTGCATCATGGGAACAGGGCAGACTAAACTACCAAGCCAATTCTTTACCAGAAAGGAGACAAGCTACCGGGGACCGGTTTCTGGCATTTCAGCCTCTTCGGCCCGGCTTGCTTGAATCCTGATGGAGCAGTGAGAAAGGGACTCATGTCTGAGTATACCCTGCCACACCTATAGTGGCCAAAATCGATTAACAAAAGGGGGTGGTGATGAACAGAGTGTCTGAATTGAGCAGACCACTCTTACCCAGTCCAAAGATCAGGGCTTGATCCATCACCGTTATTTATCTCACTGCCCCATCCCAGCTCAGAACCTGGCTATATGCAAATCAGTCTGTCCCTGGCCCAGTGCATCATGGGAACAGGGCAGACTAAACTACCAAGCCAATTCTTTACCAGAAAGGAGACAAGCTACCGGGGACCGGTTTCTGGCATTTCAGCCTCTTCGGCCCGGCTTGCTTGAATCCTGATGGAGCAGTGAGAAAGGGACTCATGTCTGAGTATACCCTGCCACACCTATAGTGGCCAAAATCGATTAACAAAAGGGGGTGGTGATGAACAGAGTGTCTGAATTGAGCAGACCACTCTTACCCAGTCCAAAGATCAGGGCTTGATCCATCACCGTTATTTATCTCACTGCCCCATCCCAGCTCAGAACCTGGCTATATGCAAACCAGTCTGTCCCTGGCCCAGTGCATCATGGGAACAGGGCAGACTAAACTACCAAGCCAATTCTTTACCAGAAAGGAGACAAGCTACCGGGGACCGGTTTCTGGCATTTCAGCCTCTTCGGCCCGGCTTGCTTGAATCCTGATGGAGCAGTGAGAAAGGGACTCATGTCTGAGTATACCCTGCCACACCTATAGTGGCCAAAATCGATTAACAAAAGGGGGTGGTGATGAACAGAGTGTCTGAATTGAGCAGACCACTCTTACCCAGTCATGTGACGTCATCAGCAGTGCATTGCGGGTGCGCAAGTTATAGTTAGCTGAGCTAACTATAACGGAGGAATTTCAAAGGTTTTGTATGAGAGAAATGTTCAGCTAACTATAACATGTGAAAACTAGGGTTTTTCAATGAATTTGCATGGTTTTTTAAATGCTAATTCCTAACTATAACGTGTGTGAAACCTATGGTTTTTTCAATGAATTTGCAAGGTTTTTTAAATGCTAATTCCTAACTATAACGTTTGTGAAACCTATGTTTTTTTCAGTGAATATATATATATATATATATATATATATATATATATATATATATATAATTTGTTCCGCTTTCCTGATGCGCTCTGGAATCTCGCCAGCCAGCAAGAAGCACACGGACACGGACCAGTTAGGTGCTGAAGTTTATTGCAGAAAAAGTCAAAGACGTTTCGGCTCAACGGAGCCTTGTTCACATGACAACGTTACTTTGAACGGACAGCCCTTTTAAAGTGCAAGTGTTAACAAAATTGACACCACCTGTGAGTTTTAAGTATGGACATAAAAGACATACTACGTCGGTTTCATAGTTGAAATACAGCAACCGAAATCAGTTACTACATTTAAATTTCTGTAAAATACCATAATTAAATACATTTGCTAATATGACATAAAAAGGTGTAAATCCTTGTGGGTTGGTAGAGAAAAGAGTCTCAGTAAAATACATTTTCACTAATAGATTACGTTTCAGGTTTTTATATGCTACATAACTTTAAAAAGCGGTTTGTACCTTCTGCTCTAAAACATTGCATAAAAAGGTTAATTGACTGAACTCATGGTAAGGGAATAATTTAAAGTGCATGTGCTTTACTAAAGATGTGCAAATATTGCTTTCAGTGCTCACTTCTTGTGCAAATATCGCAAACTGTGAAAAATATAGCAAGTTGGGCATAATATCCCCCATCTTCATGTGCAAAATACGCTACTTTCTCCTATCCAAAACGCGAGTCCAAATTCATACACAATGTTAATACCTTAACCAGTGAATCTTAGATATAAAATATACGCCTGGTATAGTCAATTAATACAAAACATATTGAGTTTGTATCGCATAAAAACCTGTTATTTCTAGATCATTTAGACATTTCAACAACCCACATAATTCACAATCTTACCATAAATAATATAGGCAAAAACAGACTTCATAGTCCATACACTGTGATAACAATAAAAAATCCCTAAAATTAAATCACAGAGGACTGATTATATATAAGGGTCCACACAGTCCCTATATGTATAAAGTGCCTTTAAGTGGTGAAATTAAAATCAAATTTCATTTCAATTTAAGTAGCAGCAAAGTTCAGTTCTATTTTCTGATGTATATCTAGTCGCAGCCTTCCCATGGTGCACATATATATATTTCCTTTCCACGTTTGTCCACAAACAAAGCACACTCCTCACCGGGACAAAGTAAAGCTCAGCTTGGCAGCAGTCAGCATTTTCACTCCGGTGAGGAGTGAGATTTGTTTGTGGACAAACGTGGAAAGGAAATATTACGGCTGGTCCGGCCGTTGAAGCGCACCACTGCTGATCATACAAGGCGGATCTGCGGCTTTAAGACTGTGAAGCCATGCAGGCTCCTGGGACGCTCTTATTTAGTTTGGCAAACGCGCATTGCTTCATTCACCTTATCAAGGGTTCGAACTTATTTGCATGATATTGAAGCAGCAAAGTTTAGTGATTGATACTATTGGGACTGTGTTTACCAGCATGCACTATTTTACCTATGACGCTCACCTGAGCATTATTAAAGAAGAATTAAAAGTAGTGCTACGCAGTCTCGTGAGAATTCAGATCTTGCTGCTGCCCGTTGTGAGAAGTTGGCCTGATATATAATGCTCACTATTCTAGTGATCACTGTGTATCATACCAAACGACCCTTATTGATGATTGGTTGTAAGTCAACCTTATAGACCAGCTATCCTAGTAGCATGGACAAGAGCAGTCTTTAGGCTAAACTCTAGAGGGCTTGTTAAGCCAGCTGTTTTACCATCACATATACCCCTTGAACACCAAGTGAAAGGACACCACACAAGTTGTTATGAAAATAAAAGGATATTTATTTATAACAAGTCTACCCTGAACTCTTTATGAGTCAGGGAGCTAAGCACACAACAAAACTCTTAAGAAAATACTTTAAGTTGCACAATTTACACAAATGCCCGAGGGGCACGAAAAACCATATACACTAAAAGTGGAATGCGAAATACTAGCAGGTAAGTAACAAGATGCAGAGGCTTCAGGATCGCTAGGACTACACTACTGAAACCTAAGGTTAGGAGCAGGAGGCCTAGGGAGATCGGGTGCAGAGTGTGCACTCTCACGCGGGATGCGGGACAAAGTCTATGGATGCTAGTATTTGCAAAGTTACTGTTATCGGACGAATCCAACTAGCTAGACTCAAAACGAAAAAGGATCCGGACACTTTGATAGTGAACCTGCGTTGGAGCACCGAAATGCTCGGGTTACCTAGCCCAGGGGCTGCGTCTGCATAGGGTTCAAAAGACGTCGGGAATCCTCGTTGGAGTCTATGGAGCCTGAAAGAAGAAGTTGCTGGCAGGCGACCAGTGAAGAAGTTCGATGTGATCCAAGCGTGGATCGGAGATGGAGACGACCTGAAAGCAGAGGGGACTCAGTTCTTAATCACTAGCCAGTGATTGTGTGGGCACCAGGATGGCACCGGCTGAAGTCACCTCGACCAGGTGAGTGGGCGTCGCTGGACTCTGCTGTCCCTCGGACCAGGAGGCGTTGTCGGCGACCAGGCTGGAGTTGCGAGCTGTCCCACAAAGGTATCTGCTGTCGGCGATGCTGGACCCAGGATTGGGGCAACAAACCTTGGCAAAGTCAAGCCCACGCGGTGGAGACAAGATGGCGTCTGGGGTGGACCAGGAGGGTCCGGGGTGCTCCTCTGTTGGAGGGGAGCAAGGGCCAGTCTGGAGCAACCAGACCAGCGATGCAATCGTCGTGGTACATCGTCAAGAGGGCTACTAGCCAGCAGGCAAGTGGCCGGACAACGCGGTGAGCAGCAAAGAGCAGAAGGGCCCCACGCAGATCTCGTGGATGCTGGGGGGCTGGACTTCGGTGCTGGAGCTGCTCAGGGTTAGGGCTTCTCAAATCCCAAAGCACTCACTCGAGGATCCCTCGGCGGTCGTGCTGGTTAAGCGTCGTGCAGTTTTGAAGATGGCCGGTCCCTTCAGGTCTCGTCACACCCACGAATCTCAGCTGGGCTGATGATGCAGGTAGAGGTCAGAGATGCCAGGGAATCCGGGGTGCCACTTGCAGTCACCTTCCTCACAGCCCTGCCTACCTGGGATACACAAAACCCTGTCTGGGATGGTGCTAGCACCGCCCCTGACAGGAAACCCTTTGTCCAAGCTCTCCTCGCTGGAAGGACTCCCAGCAGCAGGAGGTCAGACTTGTGTCTGTGGTGGCAGCATCCATTTTGTGATGCTGAGGCTCGAGTTAGCTTTAACCGGGGTTCACAGTTACATGCATGTCGTGTCCCTCTAGAAGGGTGGAATGCTAACCCCGTCGCCAGAATTGGCGAGGGGTTAGTATTCCAATTCGTATGACACCTTACTCGACATGTTTTGATAAAGCGATACCAAAGTTGGCAAATAACCGCGAGGATTATATTGCACTTAAGAGTATATGGTACGCGTTATCATGGAACAGCTATTAGGACTTGGTTCCGCAAGCTGCAAACGGGCTCAGCTCATGCCAGAGCACCATCTCACATAATTCCAAGCACTCTGCCTTCACGATTGATAAGGCCTGCCATAGGAGTGACTGATAGGAATACATGTGTCCATTTTAGGGTTAGATATAGGGATACTATATCTAAAGCAAAAGGTGATTACACCACCTTGCCCCAGCTGTCGTGCAGCCAATTGTGTCAGATTTGGATGGCCAGCCAGGGGTGGCATAATACATGCTGCAGCCCCTGGTAGGCCCTGGGTACACCTATGCCCTGGATACCTAAGGTATACTGTACAGGGACTGATAAGGTGGCCCAGTACCAATTGGTAAATGCACCTAAGGTACATGTGTGTCAATTTAGAGAGAGACCAGTGGGCCTGGGGCCCTGAATAGCAGGGTCCCAGGTCAACAAAGTCGAAAAACCAGCAAAACACCAGGCAAAAAGTTGGGGGCAACCATAGTCAGATATCCACCTTCCTACACACGTGAACAAGGAAAAGAATTTCTGAAACGCGTTGGGCTATTGAATAACTCAGAGTGAAAATGCTGACTGCTGCCAAGCTGAGCTTTACTTTGTCCCAGTGAGGAGTGAGCTTTGTTTGTGGACAAAAGTGGAAAGGAAATATTACGGCTGGTCCGGCCGTTGAAGCGCACCACTGCTGATCATACAAGGCGGATCTGCGGCTTTAAGACTGTGAAGCCATGCGGGCTCCTGGGACGCTCTTATTTGGTTTGGCAAACGCGCATTGCTTCATTCACCTTATCAAGGGTTCGAACTTATTTGCATGATATTGAAGCAGCAAAGTTTAGTGATTGATACTATTGGGACTGTGTTTACCAGCATGCACTATTTTACCTATGACGCTCACCTGAGCATTATTAAAGAAGCATTAAAAGTAGTGCTTACGCAGTCTCGTGAGAATTCAGAGCTTCCTGCTGCCTGTGAACAAGGAAAAGAATTTCTGAAACGCGTTGGGCTATTGAATAACTCAGAGTGAAAATGCTGACTGCTGCCAAGCTGAGCTTTACTTTGTCCCGGTGAGGAGTGAGCTTTGTTTGTGGACAAACATGGAAAGGAAATATTACGGCTGGTCCTGCCGTAGAAGCGCACCACTGCCGATCATACAAGGTGGATCTGCGGCTTTAAGACTGTGAGGCCATGCGGGCTCCTGGGACGCTCATATTTGGTTTGGCAAACGCGCATTGCTTCATTCACCTTATCAAGGGTTCGAACTTATTTCCATGATATTGAAGCAGCAAAGTTTAGTGATTGATACTATTGGGACTGTGTTTACCAGCATGCACTATTTTACCTATGACGCTCACCTGAGCATTATTAAAGAAGAATTAAAAGTAGTGCTTACGCAGTCTCGTGAGAATTCAGAGCTTGCTGCTGCCCATGAACAAGGAAAAGAATTTCTGAAACGCGTTGGGCTATGGAATAACTCAGAGTGAAAATGCTGACTGCTGCCAAGCTGAGCTTTACTTTGTCCCGGTGAGGAGTGAGCTTTGTTTGTGGACAAACGTGGAAAGGAAATATTACGGCTGGTCCGGCCGTTGAAGCGCACCACTGCCGATCATACAAGGCGGATCTGCAGCTTTAAGACTGTGAAGCCATGCGGGCTCCTGGGACGCTCATATTTGGTTTGGCAAACGCGCATTGCTTCATTCACCTTATCAAGGGTTCGTACTTATTTGCATGATATTGAAGCAGCAAAGTTTAGTGATTTATACTATTGGGACTGTGTTTACCAGCATGCACTATTTTACCTATGACGCTCACCTGAGCATTATTAAAGAAGAATTAAAAGTAGTGCTTACGCAGTCTCGTGAGAATTCAGAGCTTGCTGCTGCCCGTGAACAAGGAAAAGAATTTCTAAAAGGTGTTGGGCTATTGAATAACTCAGAGTGAAAATGCTGACTGCTTCCAAGCTGAGCTTTACTTTGTCCCAGTGAGGAGTGAGCTTTGTTTGTGGACAAACGTGGAAAGGAAATATTACGGCTGGTCCGGT
This sequence comes from Lissotriton vulgaris, assembly GCF_964263255.1. Classification (NCBI taxonomy): domain Eukaryota; kingdom Metazoa; phylum Chordata; class Amphibia; order Caudata; family Salamandridae; genus Lissotriton; species Lissotriton vulgaris. The sequence goes on from NW_028251431.1 coordinate 912,089, forward strand.
CGTTGAAGCACACCACTGCCGATCATACAAGGCGGATCTGCGGCTTTAAGACTGTGAAGCCATGCGGGCTCCTGGGACGCTCTTATTTGGTTTGGCAAACACGCATTGCTTCATTCACCTTATCAAGGGTTCGAACTTATTTGCATGATATTGAAGCAGCAAAGTTTAGTGATTGATACTATTGGGACTGTGTTTACCAGCATGCACTATTTTACCTATGACGCTCACCTGAGCATTATTAAAGAAGAATTAAAAGTAGTGCTTACGCAGTCTCGTGAGAATTCAGAGCTTGCTGCTGCCTGTGAACAAGGAAAAGAATTTCTGAAACGCGTTGGGCTATTGAATAACTCAGAGTGAAAATGCTGACTGCTGCCAAGCTGAGCTTTACATTGTCCCGGTGAGGAGTGAGCTTTGTTTGTGGACAAACGTGGAAAGGAAATATTACGGCTGGTCCGGCCGTTGAAGCGCACCACTGCCGATCATACAAGGCGGATCTGCGGCTTTAAGACTGTGAAGCCATGCGGGCTCCTGGGACACTCTTATTTGGTTTAGCAAACGCGCATTGCTTCATTCACCTTATCAAGGGTTCGAACTTATTTGCATGATATTAAAGCAGCAAAGTTTAGTGATTGATACTATTGGTACTAAGTTTACCAGCATGCACTATTTTACCTATGACGCTCACCTGAGCATTATTAAAGAAGAATTAAAAGTAGTGCTTACCCAGTCTCGTGAGAATTCAGAGCTTGCTGCTGCCCGTGAGCAAGGAAAAGAATTTCTGAAACGCGTTGGGCTATTGAATAACTCAGAGTGAAAATGCTGACTGCTGCCAAGCTGAGCTTTACTTTGTCCCAGTGAGGAGTGAGCTTTGTATGTGGAAAGGAAATATTACGGCTGGTCCGGCCGTTGAAGCGCACCACTGCCGATCATACAAGGCGGATCTGCGGCTTTAAGACTGTGAAGCCATGCGGGCTCCTGGGACGCTCTTATTTGGTTTGGCAAACGCGCATTGCTTCATTCACCTTATCAAGGGTTCTAACTTATTTGCATGATATTGAAGCAGCAAAGTTTAGTGATTGATACTATTGGGACTGTGTTTACCAGCATGCACTATTTTACCTATGACGCTCACCTGAGCATTATTGAAGAAGAATTAAAAGTAGTGCTTACGCAGTCTCGTGAGAATTCAGAGCTTGCTGCTGCCCGTGAACAAGAAAAATAATTTCTGAAACGCGTTGGGCTATTGAATAACTCAGAGTGAAAATGCTGACTGTTGCCAAGCTGAGCTTTACTTTGTCCCGGTGAGGAGTGGGCTTTGTTTGTGGACGAACGTGGAAAGGAAATATTACGGCTGGTCCGGCCGTTGAAGCGCACCACTGCCGATCATACACGGCGGATCTGCGGCTTTAAGACTGTGAAGCCATGTGGGCTCCTGGGACGCTCTTATTTGGTTTGGCAAACGCGCATTGCTTCATGCATGATATTGAAGCAGCAAAGTTTAGTGATTGATACTATTGGTACTAAGTTTACCAGCATGCACTATTTTACCTATGACGCTCACCTGAGCATTATTAAAGAAGAATTAAAAGTAGTGCTTACCCAGTCTCGTGAGAATTCAGAGCTTGCTGCTGCCCGTGAACAAGGAAAAGAAATTCTGAAACGCGTTGGGCTATTTAATAACTCAGAGTGAAAATGCTGACTGCTGCCAAGCTGAGCTTTACTTTGTCCCAGTGAGGAGTGAGCTTTGTACGTGGAAAGGAAATATTACGGCTGGTCCGGCCGTTGAAGCGCACCACTGCCAATCATACAAGGCGGATCTGCGGCTTTAAGACTGTGAAGCCATGCGGGCTCCTGGGACGCTCATATTTGGTTTAGCAAACGCGCATTGCTTCATTCACCTTATCAAGGGTTCGAACTTATTTGCTTGATATTGAAGCAGCAAAGTTTAGTGATTGATACTATTGGGACTGTGTTTACCAGCATGCACTATTTTACCTATGACGTTCACCTGAGCATTATTAAAGAAGAATTAAAAGTAGTGCTTACGCAGTCTCGTGAGAAGTCAGAGCTTGCTGCTGCCCGTGAACAAGGAAAAGAATTTCTGAAACGCGTTGGGCTATTGAATAACTCAGAGTGAAAATGCTGACTGCTGCCAAGCTGAGCTTTACTTTGTCCCGGTGAGGAGTGAGCTTTGTCTGTGGACAAACGTGGAAAGGAAATATTATGGCTGGTCCGGCCGTTGAAGCGCACCACTGCCGATCATACACGGCGGATCTGCGGCTTTAAGACTGTGAAGCCATGCGGGCTCCTGGGACGCTCTTATTTGGTTTGGCAAACGCGCATTGCTTCATTCACCTTATCAAGGGTTCGAACTTATTTGCATGATATTGAAGCAGCAAAGTTTAGTGATTGATACTATTGGGACTGTGTTTACCAGCATGCACTATTTTACCCATGACGCTCACCTGAGCATTATTAAAGAAGAATTAAAAGTAGTGCTTACGCAGTCTCGTGAGAATTCAGAGCTCGCTGCTGCCTGTGAACAAGGAAATGAATTTCTGAAACGCGTTGGGCTATTGAATAACTCAGAGTGAAAATGCTGACTGCTGCCAAGCTGAGCTTTACTTTGTCCCGGTGAGGAGTGAGCTTTGTTTGTGGACAAACGTTGAAAGGAAATATTACGGCTGGTCCGGCCCTTGAAGCGCACCACTGCCGAACATACAAGGCGGATCTGCGGCTTTAAGACTGTGAAGCCATGCGGGCTCCTGGGACGCTCTTATTTGGTTTGGCAAACGCGCATTGCTTCATTCACCTTATCAAGGGTTCGAACTTATTTGCACGATATTGAAGCAGCAAAGTTTAGTGATTGATACTATTGGGACCGTGTTTACCAGCATGCACTATTTTACCTATGACGCTCACCTGAGCATTATTAAAGAAGAATTAAAAGTAGTGCTTACGCAGTCTCATGAGAATTCAGAGCTTGCTGCTGCCCGTGAACAAGGAAAAGAATTTCTGAAACGCGTTGGGCTATTGAATAACTCAGAGTGAAAATGCTGACTGCTGCCAAGCTGAGCTTTACTTTGTCCCGGTGAGGAGTGAGCTTTGTTTGTGGACAAACGTGGAAAGGAAATATTACGGCTGGTCCGGCCGTTGAAGCGCACCACTGCCAATCATACAAGGCGGATCTGCGGCTTTAAGACTGTGAAGCCATGCAGGCTCCTGGGACGCTCATATTTGGTTTGGCAAACGCGCATTGCTTCATTCACCTTATCAAGGGTTTGAACTTATTTGCATGATATTGAAGCAGCAAAGTTTAGTGATTGATACTATTGGTACTGTGTTTACCAGCATGCACTATTTTACCTATGACGCTCACCTGAGCATTATTAAAGAAGAATTAAAAGTAGTGCTTACGCAGTCTCGTGAGAATTCAGAGCTTGCTGCTGCCCGTGAACAAGGAAAAGAATTTCTGAAACGCGTTGGGCTATTGAATAACTCAGAGTGAAAATGCTGACTGCTGCGAAGCTGAGTGTAGTAATAAGACACTACTCGACGTGGGTTCCACGATAGGTTTATTGGTACAAAATCATACAGGTGCTCCCAGCTTGGCGGCAGTCTCTCTCAACAACATTCTATCCTGAACTCCCGGAGGTAGAGCGGACCGTACCAAAGGGGAGAGTGGAGAGGGGTGTGTGACGGGGAAGTCATGGCTAGTAAGGTTACAACACACCTTCCCCCCTAAAGGGAACAGCGGGGAAGAGAGACAGAGCACCCAGGGGGAAGGCAGGGGAGAGCAGAGAAAGAGATAAGGTGAAAGAAGAGAGAGAGAGATAAGAGACTAAACAGCGAGAGCAGAGGAACATGTGAGTGAAGGGTGATAGGGATGAGGATAAGAAACCACAGCAAAGGAAGGGGAAGGATGGAGGAGGCGAGCCCCAATAGGTAGCTGCAGTGGAGCGACAGTGGGGGAGGATAAGGGTCAACCAGTGTCCTAGGCAACTATGAGATGGTGACCCAAACTTTAAGATGTACTCTGGTGAGGGACAGGACAAGCGGACTCTGGAACAGTGAGGTGCTGAGTTCCACTGGGTCCCACCCCGGGTCGTGACTGTGGGGGAACTCCCAGGGAGCGACAAATAACAAGCAACAATAAACAGGGAGAGAACCTCCCACCCCCTGCTCAAAAGGAAATTCCCAAGGGGTAGAACAGTGTAGTAGGCAACTGTAAAGGAAAAACTAAGACCCACTCTTGACCTCAATGAGAAGCTAACAGGGGGGCTGAGACGGAAGTGTCCTGTTCCTCGAGGTCCCGCCCCCTAAACTGGCTGTAGTCACAAAAAGAGGTGCGTAGGTTGGAGTGGCAGAATCTTCCCTGTTCTAGGACACCTCCTATGCCACCCCACTTACTCTTCGACAGTCTAATTAACGAACCTCATGGCAAAGAGTCCCGAACTTCTCCTGCAAGTCTTTCCATCTTCCTCTAGAGGGAGGCTACTGGAGGTGAAGTTCAAATTACTATTATGAACAGTGCTAGGGCCAGGACCACGCTCGGCCACTCCATCTGGCACACTGTGTCTCTCTTACCACATCATCAATGATGGCCGGTCTAGGACGTCTTTTGTCTTTTCTCCCTTGACTCTTCCCCGACTCCAAGCCCTTATCGGATTCCTTGTCAAACTGCACCCGTTGATCCGCATCGGCCTCTTCAGCCCTGAGTCCGTCCCCTTGTTTCTTCACGCGTCTGTCATAGGGGAACTCAGTAGAGATTTCTGGGACCCGATGCTGGTGCTCACTCTTATAATCATTGTGTGAACCCTTCTGACCTGACTGGACTATGTGTGGGAAACCTTTTATTATTTTCAGCCCTTCCTTGCTTTCTCTCTCCAACTTCCCACTGTAGGATCTTGGTATGTCTTCACCACTTCTCTCATTTTTTGGTCCTGTACAACTTGCGTCCTCTTCTGTTCCTTGTCCACATTTGGCCACATACTCTTCCCTCATTTTTGTCTTGAATTCAAACGACGTGGTTCTTAGCCCTGTCTCTTTGCAATTGGATATGTTACTCTTACATTTTATCCTTTTCCACTCCTTAACTGTGGAACTGATGCCTTCTCCCTTTCTTTCGAAATCTCTTTCTTCTCCAACTATTCCTTCACCGTTTTTTCTCTCGTGTTTCTTATGTATTTCTCTCTCGTCCACCAAGCCTTGGTAAGATTCTCGTTTTTCTCTCAGTTTGCACTTGGCTGTATTCTCCACACGTTCTTTCAAACTTGCTGCACCTTTACAACCGCGTTTTTCTCTCAGTTTGCACCTGGCTGTATTTTCCACACGTTCTTCAAAACTTGCTGCACCCTCACAACCGCCTGCCACTTTTACACACGTGTTTTTTTCCAGTGCCTTCTCCTTCATTTGTTCTCTTCTTCTTCCCTCGAGAGATATTCTCAAATCCTTTTGATCCTTCCACCCCAACATGGTGGGTCCACTTTCTGTTACATATACGGTACTCCTGGTATACTTTACCTTGTACATTAACTCCATGACTAGGTATCCTATTACCTTGATGTCCTCCCCTGTATAAGTCTCCAGGGATATGTTAGCTTCTTTCAATTCGTTTCCATATTTTTTAGTTAATTTTTTATTCCAGTCACTCTTGCTTATCCCACTATGCGGCGATCCTGAATCTAATAACATATCTGTCATCACTCCTCCAATGCAGATGGTACACCCCTGGTTTACATTACTTAGCTTTCGATCCTCGTTGCTACCCATTTCATTCTTGAAAACTTCCTCCCTTTGTACTTTTTCCAACGAGGCATGTGCAAAGTGTTCATCCATCACTCTCAAGATGTCCTCATAAATATTACAGACAGTCCCTTTCATGAATGTTTTTTCCATTTTGAGGTACATTTTCCGCCCTCCAGTTCCTAAGCTGTAAAGCAATACTTCAGCCTTTTCCTTAGGCACAAAGGATACTGCCCCTTCCTCCAGTGCTGTAATGTAATTCTCAAAATATACTTTCCATTCACTCCATTCTGCCACGTTTTCATCATCCCTCTCCATAAACGGCACTGGAGGCAGAAAATTATACTTCTGGCCCCACTCCATGTTGAATGTACAGCTGTATTTTGGAAATCACTTGAAAATGCTTATCCTCCTAACCAGGAAGATGAGATCAAGGTGAGCTCAGGGGGTCACCCTAGCGTCCCCAGGACAGTCACTAAAGATGTGCCAAGAACAGCCACTGGGATTCTACTTTGAAAGACACTCTCTCCGAATTCGCTTACAGTTTAATAGCTTGACTTTCTATAATCCTTGAGTCTGCTTAGCTCACACCGTATGTGGGTTGGGGACCCTTGGAAATCCTAATTCACTTATGCAACGGGATACTTGACCCTTTCACGACGAGCTGCTTCTCAAATGTATTGAATATTCCTCAAGGTGTCCTTGCACTATAGGCCCTTCTTTGGTTCCCACACACTGCCACACTTCACAGCCACTCTGAGGTTTTCTACTCGGAACCTCGTGGGTTGCCTCACACATCTGTTCCTCTGGAATCTCCTCAAGCTGTTCCCACGCGCTGTCAAAATCCTGAGCTTTACCTCACGCTGCTTCAACACCTGCTGTGGTTAAGTCTACTACGCAGAACCCTGAAGTTTTGCCACAGTCCCAAAGTCTCCACGCATCGCTTAGAGATGCTGCCTCAGTTCTAAATTTCCCTTACGCTGCTTCAACACTACAGTGGTAATTTACTTCACAGGGCCCTGATGTTTGTATCGTTCTCTCAGCTCCTTCTGAATCTTCTCACCGACTAGCCAGCGCTGCCTCAAATTTAAGATATCCTTATGCCGCTTCTACACGCCGTTTCGACTAAGTTCACCTCATGGAACCTTGCAGATGTGCCTCGTTCCTTCTGTTCCTTTGAACTCACCTCACTGAAACTTCTACGCGCTGCTAACGATCCAATTCACAGGTTAACTCCAGTATTTAATGCCGCTCAATATGCTGCCACAGATGATCTTCATTCACAGGAACAGAGGCTAGCTACACACTCTGTACTTCTGGTTTTATTATTTTATTTCCAACCCTTTCTCTTCACACAGCTGCCATGCACAGCCTCCGTTCAGTATCATGAGACTTAGGCACCATAAGTTACGCTCCACGCGCCTCTCAAAATTTCAGAGGTCCAACTCAATCATGCAGTCCAGCCTGTGTCCCCCACGGTTAATCTCCTTCCCCCGAAAGAACATGTGAATCCTACTGGATTCTCCGAGACTTTCCGTTACACGCCTCCTTTACTTCTGGGAGTCAGGGAAAAGCTTCTTCCCCACGCTGTCATTCACTCATGCCTCAAATGGTTGTCGCTCACCTCAAATCAGTTCCTTTCACGTTGCTTCAAATGCGACCTTAATGCACGATCCGCTCCCTTCAATTGTCGCTCATCTCAAAACAGTCCCTTTCACGTTGCTTCAGGAGCGCCTATAATACACGCTCCGCTCACTTCACCTAACGCAGCTTCAAAGTCTCACCACATAGACTTGTGCAGTTCATTGACAAATAGAGCCATATGCCTTACTTCATTTCCTCATGCTCTTTTGCGCCGCTGGCTCCGGTATCACAGTGTGCTGAGTGCTGCGCGTCACTTTCTCCTGGAGGTTTCTACCGCCTGAGCCGTTACGACAGGAGAGGGTTAAAATTCACCTCACTGACGCCGTCCTTGCCTTCTCGCTCCACCTCTTCGCCTCCTGTGCCCGGCGTGGCACTAGACTTGCACACTCTCGCGTTAAATGCGAATGTGCTTATAAATCCTACTTCTCACTCGCAATGGCAGAACAGGAACTTCCTGTCAACGACTCAGCGGAGCTTATGGGCAAGACCAGCTCCGTCTTGTCACCCACTTGAATTCCCTGCTATCACAGACAGCAGGACAGCCTTCCGCTCCACAGAGGGGACTACAACGGAGCCAAGAGACGCCTCTTCAAAGCCAGGAACGGAACGCTTACGCTACAAGTCGTCCGTTTCAATCAACATCGTCTGCTTCATGGACTGTCTCCCATTGATTACCAGCAAACCGCTGTGCCGACTTTCAATCCCCCAGAGTAAGTCTTTCTTTTCAAAATTTTCCTTCGCCCAAGCATCAAATCTGTCCAGGGGGGAGGCACCAACTGACCCTGGCTCAGCTCCACGTCCTCGTCGCCAAGAAATGTAGTAATAAGACACTACTCGACGTGGGTTCCACGATAGGTTTATTGGTACAAAATCATACAGGTGCTCCCAGCTTGGCGGCAGTCTCTCTCAACAACATTCTATCCTGAACTCCCGGAGGTAGAGCGGACCGTACCAAAGGGGAGAGGGGTGTGTGACGGGGAAGTCATGGCTAGTAAGGTTACAACACTGAGCTTTACTTTGTCCCGGTGAGGAGTGAGCTTTGTTTGTGGACAAACGTTGAAAGGAAATATGACGTCTGGTCCGGCCCTTGAAGCGCACCACTGCCGATCATACAAGGCGGATCTGCGGCTTTAAGACTGTGAAGCCATGCGGGCTCCTGGGACGCTCTTATTTGGTTTGGCAAACGCGCATTGCTTCATTCACCTTATCAAGGGTTCGAACTTATTTGCACGATATTGAAGCAGCAAAGTTTAGTGATTGATACTATTGGGACTGTGTTTACCAGCATGCACTATTTTACCTATGACGCTCACTTGAGCATTATTAAAGAAGAATTAAAAGTAGTGCTTACGCAGTCTCGTGAGAATTCAGAGCTTGCTGCTGCCCGTGAACAAGGAAAAGAATTTCTGAAACGCGTTGGGCTATTGAATAACTCAGAGTGAAAATGCTGACTGCTGCCAAGCTGAGCTTTACTTTGTCCCGGTGAGAAGTGAGCTTTGTTTGTGGACAAACGTGGAAAGGAAATATTACGGCTGGTCCGGCCGTTGAAGCGCACCACTGCCAATCATACAAGGCGGATCTGCGGCTTTAAGACTGTGAAGCCATGCGGGCTCCTGGGACGCTGATATTTGGTTTGGCAAAAGCGCATTGCTTCATTCACCTTATCAAGGGTTCAAACTTATTTGCATGATATTGAAGCAGCAAAGTTTAGTGATTGATACTATTGGGACTGTGTTTTCCAGCATGCACTATTTTACCTATGACGCTCACCTGAGCATTATTAAAGAAGAATTAAAAGTAGTGCTTACGCAGTCTCGTGAGAATTCAGAGCTTGCTGCTGCCCGTGAACAAGGAAGAGAATTTCTGAAACGCGTTGGGCTATTGAATAACTCAGAGTGAAATGCTGCCAAGCTCAGCTTTACTTTGTCCCGGTGAGGGTGGATATATATATATATATATATATATATATATATATATATATATATATATATATATATATATATATATATATATATATATATATATATGTGTGTATATTAACTACTGGAGGTTGCCAGTAGGTAGTTATAGTTAGAATCTATTTTCCATAGGAAATCCGCAACATTCTATTTGGAATAACTATGGTGCCGGTTGACGAATCTTCGCAAAATTTTCAAAACTAGTGGGGCGCTCAGGTCCAGTCCTATCCTGAAAGTCTTGGGGTGATTCGTGAAGCGGGGCCGACAAAAAAGGGGGACCCAAAACGTGTTTTCCCCATGCAATTTTACATAGGAACCGTTCATCCCGGCTACAGCCCGACCTGCTGAACAGAATTACACCAAATTTGGCAAAGAGGTAGTCTTTGGTTCAGACGTGTGCCTTTTGCTTAAATGGTGTAAATCAGTTCAGTAGTTCCTGAGGAAATCACAATTAAATGTACATATACATCTATGGCCGCTCAGGATCTGCGCACCCTGCAGAGCATGAGCTGTATTCTAATTGGCTGTCAACACTCCAATTCAGGAAGTTTTGGCAGCCATCTTGTGCCTCAGTAGAACCGAGGCACAAGAAACCTAAATAAAAAACACACAGAACGCGAAAAGGGGGCAGGGTAGAAACACCCTAACCCCCTAGGCCTGTTCAGGGCGTCCCACAAGAACCCCCAAGGCCCCCCCCCCCAATTTTTTTATTTTTATTTTATCTGCAAAATCCACGCGGGTGCGCGGATCTTGTCGATAAAAAAAAAAAAACACAGGCTCCCGCGCTTCATTGGTAATTGGCCCCCGGGGGGCCAAATCCTGGGGGCAATACTTATGTAAAGGGGGGCCCTGAGATGCCCTCCAGCCCCGGGGATTTTTTTAATTATGTGCGGGGGGCTCTCAGGTCCCCCCAGCCCCAGGGCCCGCCACCCCCTGGGGCTTCTTTCAATAGTGTGGGGGAGCTATCAGGCCCACCCAGCCCCGGGGACCGCCACCCCCGGGGCTTCTTGAAATTAGGCGGAGGGGGCTCTCAGGTCCCCCCAGCCCTGGGGACTGCACCCCCCGGGGCTTTTCAAAAAGAATGGCAGGGGCTCACGCCGCCCGCAGCCCCGGGGACCACCACCCCCGTGCTTTTTAAAAAATAAAATACCCTGTGTGGGGGGGCTCAAGTCCCCCCCCACAAGCCCTGGGGACCACCAACTCCCCGGGGCTCTAAATATGTAAATTGGGGGTCCGTGATGGACCCCCCAGCCCCGGCGACCACCACCCCTCGGGGCTTTGAAAAAGGTGCGATGGGGGCCGCACAGCTCCCCTCCTGGAGCCCTCGAGGGCCCTGGGGACCGCCAGGGCCGGCTCCTGCAGTGTTCCGGAGTTCCCACCCCTGGGACACTGTAGTTTGCAATGACAGGGCGGGAGCCTCATGGCTCCCACCTTGTCATTGCAAACTGCTTTGCTATTTGGTGATGGCCTCTGTTGTTGACGACTTGAGAATCAGGGCTGACAATAAACAGCCATGCCCCCTGATTCTCTTAGATCTGTCAGCAGCATTTGACACGGTCAGCCACTCCATCCTGTTGAACCGTTTGTCAAATGTGGGGATAAAGGGGCAAGCATTTAAATGGCTAAACTCCTTTTTAACCGGTTGGACCCAGAGAGTGCAAATGGGAGATCAACTATCATCGGCCATCCTAGTAACGTGTGGTGTGCCCCAGGGCTCTGCATTATCCCCCCTTTTATTTAATATCTATTTGCAGCCCTTAGTGGAAGAGCTAACACGAAGAAACTGCCAAGTTTTTAATTATGTGAATGACACTCAATTTCTGGTCCAACTTGACAACACCAGCCAAGCCCAAGACCTGGTAAAAAATCTTCTGAGATTTACGGTCAACTGGATGGCAAATAACTTCCTGAAGGTTAACCCGGATAAAACTGAGGTGCTTATCATCGCAACTCAAAACAGCCCCTGGTGTGAGCTTTTTTGGCCTCCCGAATTGGGGGAGGTACCAACCCCAGGGAGAGTGGTAAAAAGCCTAGGGCTGAAAATTGATTCAGACCTGTCCATGGCCCCTCAAGTCTCCGCAGTGGTAGGCACTTGTACAGGCCTACTTAGGCAACTGAGGAAACTTGTCCCAATTCTCTCTGTTCCAGCACTACAATCCATCGTGTCCGTCACAGTTATTTCTCGGCTGGACTATGGCAATGCTCTCTACCTTGGCTTCCCTCGGAAACTTCTCAGAAAACTGCAGGTAGTTCGGAATGATGCAGCCAGGCTCATCTTCTCCCTCCAGAGGAGAACATGAGCTACCCCCCTTTTACATAAACTGCATTGGCTGCCCATTGAACATAGAGTGCAATTCAAGTGCCTTTGCATAGCCCACAAAGCTATTTATGGGAATGCTCCTAAATACATTAAAGATCGACTGGTAAGGTACACCCCAGGCAGGGCCTTGCACTCCTCCAAGGCCTGCAAGCTTGCCCCATCAAAATTTAAACTTAAATCCAAAGGTGGTAGAGCTTTGTCGGTTCTCCTTCCCCAAATCTGGAACGAGCTACCGGAAACTTTACAAGGGGAACCGGTGCTACTCCCCTTTAGGAAGGCCTTGAAGACCTACTTGTTTAAAAAAAAAAGGCAACTGCCTTAATCTAAACGGTCAGCTAGGCAGCAGGCGGCTCAACAGTGATTATTTGTTGTGCTCCTTTTTTCAAAGCGCTTAGAGACCAGTGGTGATTTGCGCTATACAAAAATAAAGTAACATAACATAACAGTTGGAAGAGAGAGCAGGAAACCTTCCAAATAGCAAAGCAGATTGCTTTTCCACAGGGGGAGCAGCATGTTAGCTGCTCCCCTTGTGGAAAAGCAATGCCACATGGGGGATCGGGTCCCCGGGGCAAATTATGGCCTCGGGAGGGGGGCCACGCGGCCCCCTTCCTGATTTCTACTTTAAAAAAAAAAAATTGGGGGCAGGCCCTAGGGAATGGGGTCCCCAGGGCCAATACATTAGAAAAAGAAGGGGGTCACACAGCCCCACTTCTTAAAAATTTTGTTTTTTTTACACAGGATCGCACCGGAGGCCACGTCCCTCCTTGCATCACTCTGCAAACACACCCCCTGGTGCGTTTGCAGATGGGGAACAAATTCCCCTTGAATACTGGGGGTCCCTGGGGGTAAGCAAACAATTAAATAAATAAAACAAATTGCGTAGCGAGCGCTGCATCGTATTTACGAGCGCTACGAAATTTGTTTTATTTATGTAATTGTTTACTTACATCCAATCATCCATATTCCAGTGTTTACTACTACCCACCCTGCCCGTCCCCAGCTCTGCCCTACCGCCCCATGGAACACCCTCCACGGGCCGCTAGTGGTCACCCCACTGCTTTCAAGCAGTGCGTGAAGAGTAAACAGAAAATGATAATAACTTTCAGTTATTATCATTTTATGTTTGTGCTGCTTTGCGGGCAGGTGGTTTGCCCACTCCTAAGTGCGGAGTGACTGTTTGGTTGGCCCTCTTGGGCCACTCAAACCAGTCATGCACACTTTCCCCTTTCTCCATGCAGGCTGCATTTATAGCCTACATGGAGAACATGCCCAGGCCCCCATTCCCTGCTTGCGCGTCAAACCAGGATGCTCAAAACCAATCACAATGCTGCATTGCAGCGTTGTGATTGGTCAGGGGAGCCTGGGTGTCTACCAATTGATTGGTCTGTGGGGCCTGGCTGTGCTTCCTGATTCTTGAGAAGAGCATGGGTCACAGACGCTGGACCCACTGGGAAGCTACGTTTTTTATTTTGCGCATCCATGCACGACCCCCTCGACCCCCCACAACCCATTGTGCTTCCCGCCACCCGTGAGCCATACCGGCTGCCACTGGCTATCACTGGTGAATTCCTGTGGTTTTTTTTTTAAACGTTAATGTTACCACTGACATATTCTCCTAACTATGCTGTTACTTTAGCCTTTATTTTTTCGGTGAATGTATACATATACGGC